>NC_092713.1:187262766-187570918 GCF_047496885.1 Scyliorhinus torazame
CCGTTTCCCCACCAGTATTGCCACTCCTCTATTTTTCGCATCCAAGCCCGAGTGGAATACCTGTCCCACCCATCCTTTTCTTAATCTGACCTGATCCGCCATGTTTCAGGTGCGTCTCCTGAAGCATGACCACGTCTGCCTTTAGTTTCTTTAGGTGCGCAAATGCCCTCGCCCTCTTAATCGGCCCATTCAACCCTCTCACGTTCCACGTGATCAAACGGGTTGGGGGGCTCTTTACCCCCCCCCCCTCGTCGACTAGCCATCCCCTTTTTTAGACCAGCTCCTCACCCGGTTCCCACGCACCCGCTTATCCCCCGGACAGTGCCATCCCACCCCGTAACAGGCCCCCCCCCCCCCCCACTAGATCCCTCTCTAGCTTAGTTGCTCCCCCCATATTGCTTCCGGAAGTCAGCAAACTCTGGCTGACCTCAGCTTCCCCCGTTTATCCTTAGCCTCCCATTATGCGAGGCCCCCTCCTTCCTGCGCCCCCTTTTCCCGCCACAATTTCCATAGCGCGGGAACAAAGCCCGCGCTTCCGTCTCGGCCCCGCCCCTGATGGCGCAGCTCCCTCTCTCCTTCCCCCTCCCCTTCCCCACCGGCGCCCACATTTCTTCGTGTCCCCCCCTTCGAGGGGAAAGAAAATTTTCCCCCATCTGATTCACAGTCCCTTGCCATCACCTCGCTACTTCATTTCAAACACTCATTCTCAAATCTAGTCCAACTTCTCCTCTTCAATAAATGTCCACGCCTCCTCTGCCGTCTCGAAGTAGTGGTGTTTGCCCTGGTGTGTAACCCAAAGTCTTGCCGGCTGCAACATTCCGAATTTCTCTTTCCTCTTGTGGAGCACCGCCTTGGCCCGATTGAAACTCACCCCCCTCCTCGCCACCTCCGCACTCCAATCCTGATACGCGCGGATCACCGCGTTCTCCCACCTGCTGCTCCGTGTCTTTTTCACCCATCTCAGGACCATCTCCCTGTCCTTGTAGCGGTGGAACCTCACCACTATTGCTCGAGGTATTTCTCCTGCCTTTGGTCTTCTCACGAGGACTCGGTACGCTCCCCCCACTTCCAGGGGGCCCGTGGGGGCCTCAGCTCCTATTAAGGTATGGAGCATCGTGCTCACATACGCCCCAACGTCCGCTCCCTCTGCCCCTTCGGGAAGACCCAAGATTCTTAAGTTCTTCCTCCTCGAGCTATTTTCCAGGGCTTCCAGTCTCTCCATACACCTCTTATGCAGTGCCTCATGCGTCTCCGTCTTCACCACCAAGTCCTTGTTTTCGGCAGCTTTTGCCTTCACGCCACAGAGCTCCATCTCTTGGGTCTTCTGCACCTCCTTTAACCCCTCAATCGCCTGCAGCATCGGCGCCAGCACCTCCTTCTTGAGCTCCTCCACACATCGCCGGAGGAACTCCATAAGACCATAAGACATAGGAGCGGAAGTAAGGCCATTCGGCCCATCGAGTCCACTCCACCATTCAATCATGGCTGATTTCAACTCCATTTACCCGCTCTCTCTCCATAGCCCTTAATTCCTCGAGAAATCAAGAATTTATCAACTTCTGTCTTAAAGACACTCAACGTCCCGGCCTCCACCGCCCTCTGTGGCAATGAATTCCACAGACCCACCACTCTCTGGCTGAAGAAATTTCTCCTCATCTCTGTTCTAAAGTGACTCCCTTTTAGTCTAAGGCTGTGCCCCCGGGTCCTAGTCTCCCCTGCTAATGGAAACAACTTCCCTACATCCACCCTATCTAAGCCATTCATTATCTTGTAAGTTTCTATTAGATCTCCCCTCAACCTCCTAAACTCCAATGAATATAATCCCAGGATCCTCAGACGTTCATCGTATGTTAGGCCTACCATTCCTGGGATCATCCGTGTGAATCTCCGCTGGACCTGCTCCAGTGCCAGTATGTCCTTCCTGAGGTGTGGGGCCCAAAATTGCTCACTGTATTCTAAATGGGGCCTAACTAATGCTTTGTAAAGCTTCAGAAGTACATCCCTGCTTTTATATTCCAAGCCTCTTGAGATAAATGACAACATTGCATTTGCTTTCTTAATTACGGACTCAACCTGCAAGTTTACCTTTAGAGAATCCTGGACTAGGACTCCGAAGTCCCTTTGCACTTCAGCATTATGAATTTTGTCACCGTTTAGAAAATAGTCCATGCCTCTATTCTTTTTTCCAAAGTGCAAGACCTCGCACTTGCCCATGTTGAATTTCATCAGCCATTTCTTGGACCACTCTCCTAAACTGTCTAAATCTTTCTGCAGCCTCCCCACCTCCTCCATACTACCTGCCCCTCCACGTATCTTTGTATCATCGGCAAACTTAGCCAGAATGCCCCCAGTCCCGTCATCTTGATCGTTAATATATAAAGAGAACAGCCGTGGCCCCAACACTGAACCCTGCGGGACACCACTCGTCACCGGTTGCCATTCCGAAAAAGAACCTTTTATCCCAACTCTCTGCCTTCTGCCTGACAGCCAATCGTCAATCCATGTTAGTACCTTGCCTCGAATACCATGGGCCCTTATTTTACTCAGCAGTCTCCCGTGAGGCACCTTATCAAAGGCCTTTTGGAAGTCAAGATAGATAACATCCATTGGCTCTCCTTGGTCTAACCTATTTGTTATCTCTTCAAAGAACTCTAACAGGTTTGTCAGGCACGACCTCCCCTTACTAAATCCATGCTGACTTGTCCTAATCCGACCCTGCACTTCCAAGAATTTAGAAATCCCATCCTTAACAATGGATTCTAGAATCTTGTCAACAACCGAGGTTAGGCTAATTGGCCTATAATTTTCCATCTTTTTCCTTGTTCCCTTCTTGAACAGGGGGGTTACAACAGCGATTTTCCAATCCTCTGGGACTTTCCCTGACTCCAGTGACTTTTGAAAGATCATAACTAACGCCTCCACTATTTCTTCAGCTATCTCCTTCAGAACTCTAGGATGTAGTCCATCTGGGCCCGGAGATTTATCAATTTTTAGACCTCTTAGTTTCTCTAGCACTTTCTCCTTTGTGATGGCTACCATATTCAACTCTGCCCCCTGACTCTCCTGAATTGTTGGGCTATTACTCATGTCTTCTACTGTGAAGACTGACGCAAAGTACTTATTTAGTTCCTCAGCTATTTCCTTGTCTCCCATCACAAAATTACCAGCGTCATTTTGGAGCGGCCCAATGTCAACTTTTGCCTCCCGTTTGTTTTTAATGTATTTAAAGAAACTTTTACTATCATTCCTAATGTTACTGGCTAGCCTACCTTCATATTTGATCCTCTCTTTCCTTATTTCTCTCTTTGTTATCCTCTGTTTGTTTTTGTAGCCTTCCCAATCTGCTGACTTCCCACTACTCTTTGCCACATTATAGGCTTTCTCTTTTGCTTTGATGCATTCCCTAACTTTCTTTGTCAGCCATGGCTGCCTAACCCCCCCTCTGATAACCTTTCTTTTCTTTGGGATGAGCCTCTGTACTGTGTCCTCAATTACTCCCAGAAACTCCTGCCATTGCTGTTCTACTGTCTTTCCCACTAGGCTCTGCTCCCAGTCGATTTTCGTCAGTTCCTCCCTCATGCCCCTGTAGTTACCTTTATTTAACTGTAGCACCTTTACATCTGATTCTACCTTCTTTCTTTCAAATTGGAGACTGAATTCTACCATATTATGATCACTGCCTCCTAAGTGCTCCCTTACTTTAAGATCTTTAATCAAGTCTGGCTCATTACATAACACTAAGTCCAGAATGGCCTGTTCCCTCGTGGGCTCCATCACAAGCTGTTCCAAAAAGCCCTCCTGTAAACATTCAATGAATTCCCTTTCCTTGGGTCCACTGGCAGTATTATTTACCCAGTCCACCTGCATATTGAAGTCCCCCATGATCACTGTGACCTTGCCTTTCTGACATGCACTTTCTACTTCGTGGTGCATTTTGTGCCCCCGGACCTGGCCACTGTTAGGAGGCCTGTTCATAACTCCCATTATGTTTTTTTTGCCTTTGTTGTTCCGCAACTCTACCCACACAGACTCCACATCATCTGACCTTATGTCGTTTAGTGCTATTGATTTAATTTCATTCCTAAGTAACAAGGCAACCCCGCCCCCTCTGCCCACCTCTGTCTTTTCGATAGGTTGTGAATCCCTGGATGTTTAAATACCAGTCCTGAACCCCCTGCAACCATGTCTCTGTGATGCCTACCACATCATACCTGCCAGTCACAATCTGGGCCACAAGCTCATCTACCTTGTTCCGTACACTGCGCGCGTTTAAATACAGCAACTTTAATTCTCTATTGACCGTCCCTTTTTGTTTTCTTAGTGTGGTGGACCTTGGTTTACTGAGCCTTTCCATACACTGTGCCATATTTTGTGGGATGGGGACTATCGTAACCTCTCCTGAGTTTTGTCTTTTCGTGCTTTTTTGTATTCCTAAGCAGCTACGCTTCCCACTGATTACTTCACCTCTTGGTTCCCTGACTCTCCCCCCCCCCCCCCCCCCCCCCCCCCAATCTTTAGTTTAAAGTCCTATTGACCACCCTATTTACTCTTTTTGCCAGAACACTGGTCCCAGCTCGGTTCAGGTGGAGACCATCCCAACGGTATAGGTCCCCCCTGTCCCAGAACTGATGCCAGTGTCCCATGAAAAGGAACCCCTCTTTCCCACACCACTCTTTCAGCCACGTGTTAACTTCCCTTATTCTTGCCTCCCTATGCCAATTTGCACGTGGCTCGGGCAGTAATCCGGAGATTATGACCCTTGAGGACCTATTTTTTTAATTTGAATCCTAGCTCTTTATAATCTCTAAACAGGTCCTCTTTCCTAGACTTGCCTATGTTGTTGGTACCGACATGGACCACAACAACTGGATCCTCCCCCTCCCTCTCCAGTATCCTTTCAAGCCGGTCAGAGATGTCCCGCACCCTAGCACCGGGCAGGCAGCATACCATGCGGGACTCTGTATCCTGCTCACAAAGGATACTATCTATCCCCCTGATAATAGAATCCCCTACAACTACAACTTGTCTATTTACTCCCTCCCCTTGAATGGCCTGCTGAACCATGGTGCCTTGGTCAGCTGACTCATCCTTCCTGCAGCCCTGTTCGCCATCCACACAGGGAGCAAGTGCCTCATACCTGTTGGATAGAGTCAAGGGCTGAGGCTCCTGAGTTCCTGACTGCTGGTTCCCTTTACCTGCCTGACTTGCAGTCACACCCTGCTGTCGCTGGCCACTAGCAGGATTTAAACTACTTACTCTGACAGGTGTGACTGCCTCCTGAAACACAGTGTCCAGGTAAGTCTCCCCCTCCCGGATGTGCCTCAGTGTTTGAAGCTCAGACTCCAGCTCATCAACTCTGAGCCGGAGCTCTTCGAGCAGCCAACACTTACTGCAGATGTGGTCACTGCAGCTCGCAATGGGATCTGCCAGCTCCCACATCAAGCAGCTCAAGCACATCACCTGACCAGCCATCACTAATTAATTAATTCGTTTAATTTAAGTTTATGAGTTTAGTTGTGTTTTTTGTTTTAAATTTGGGGCAGAATTGCTATCAACCAATCCGATCACAGCTTCCCTCTGACGTCACTTTTGGGGGGAAAACTGGAAAACCGGAAGTTACCGTTCGGTTTTTATACTCACAGAGACTGCTCCTCCTCCTCCGAACGGCTCCCGAAATTATGCCCGAAGAAAGAGAGAGAACAAAACAGTAGGGAAAAAGCACCTTCTCCCACTCTTCACCGAATTACCTCACTGCACCAAATTACCAAATTCTCACTCGGTCTGTGTCTCTCTCACTCAGGCTCTGTCTCCTTGACCTGCGAATACCAACTGGCCGCCCTCCGCCGCCATCTTGCTTCTCACTTCCCTTCTTTGCCGCTGCTCCAGAGGATCCTCCACAATCTGGTCACTATTATCTCTTCTATCCATTCACATCCGGGGGGACTCCCTTTTATGTCGCCTCACAGTGGGTTTAGCCTTCGAAAATTGCCGTTGGGGCTCCCGATAAGAGCCCAAAAGTCCGTTATAACGGGAGGTGCCGAAACGTGCGACTTAGCTGGTCATCGCCGCACCCGGAAGTCAATCTGTGCCTTTCTAAGTGAAATTTTATCCTGTGTCCCAGAATTGTTTAAAATAATTTTCCCACCACCAGTCAGATTGACCGACCGATAATTTTCTGGCCTTTGCCTCGCACCCTTTTAAAATAATGGTACAACATTCACAGACCTCTGGCACCTTGAGGATTGGAAAATTATCCTCGGAGCCTCCATGGGTTCCTCCCTGGCTTCTTTAACAGCCTGGAATACAATCCACCTGGCTCGTGATTTATCCATCTTCAAGATCCATCTTCCAGTAAAAATTCATTTTACGGGATGTGGGCATCGCTGGCTAGGCCAGCATTTATTGCCCATCCCCAGTTGCCCTTCAGAAGGTTGTGGTGAACTGTCGCCTTGAACCGCTGCAGTTCCTGAGGTTTAGGTACACCTACAGTGCTGTTGGGGAGGGAATTCCAGGGCTTTGACCCAGCGAAAGGGACGGAATGGTGATATAGTTCCAAGTCAGGATGGTGAGTGACTTGGAGCGGGACCTCCAGGTGGTGGGGTTCCCAGGTATTTGCTGCTCTTGTCCTTTTACATGGCAGTGGTTGTTATTGTGTCTGATATTTCACACTCCTCCTCATTCTCCTCCTTCGTGAAGACAGAGACAAAGTACTTATTGAGAATCCTGTCCACATCTTCTGAATCACCCCACAAGTTGCCATGTGCATCTCTGATAGGGTCTACCCTTTCCTTAGTTATTCTCTTGTTCTAAATGTGCTGGTAAAACATTTTAGTATTTGCTTTGATTTTACCTGCCAATATTGTTTTCTTGTCCTCTCTTTGCTTTCTAATTTCAATTGTTACTTCAGACTTGTACTTTCTCTACTCCGTTTTTTGAAGGTATTACGTATTTCGTGATTGCCATAAGCTTTCTTTTTATGCTTTATCTTGGTCTGTCTGCTTCTGGATAAGCAGGGGATTCTAGATTTGCCAGTACCACCCATTTTCATTTTGGAGGACATGTCCACACTGTGCACATAGAATCTCACCTTTGAATGCTTCCCACTGATGTGACACAGTGTCTCCTTCTAATAGCTTATCCAGTTTTGATAACTCACCTTGGTGAAATTTGTCTTCTCCCAATTTAGAACCTTTACCCCTGTTCTGGCTTTGTCCTTTTCCATAATGATGCTAAAACTAACTATATTATTGTTGCTATCTTCAAAGTGGCCCCCCACTGCTACTTCATTCACTTGCCCAGCTTCATTTTCTAAGACTAAATCTAGGTTTACACCCCGTTCTTTGGGCTTGTTACGTGTCGGGTAAAGAAAAGGTTCTCTTGAATGCAGTTCAAGAATTTTGTACCCTCTGTGCCTTCTGGGTTCTGCCCTTGTTCTAGGTGATGAAGATTTCAGATTTTATAGGTACTTTCAAAGAACTCTTGGTGAGTTACTGCAGCACATGTTGTAGATGTTGCACATTGATTGTTGGTGCTGGAGGGAGTGAATTTATTTCTTATTTTCTTTAATTTTGTTTTCCAATTGAACAATTTAGCGTGGCCAATCCACCTACCCTGCACATTTTTGGGTTGTGGGGGTGAGATCCATGGAGACTTGGGGAGAATGTGCAAACTCCACACACTGACCCGTGGCCGTGATCGAACCTGGGACCTCGGCGTCGTGCGGCAACAATGCTAACCACCGTGCCGCCCTGAGGGTGTGAATTTAAGGTGGTGGTGATCGAAACTGGGACCTAGGTGTCGTGAGGCAACAATGCTAACCACTGCGCCACCGTGCTGCCCTGAGGGGGTGAATTTGAGGTGGTGAATCGGGTGCTGATCAAATGCGCTGTTTTGCCCTAGATGGTGTTGAGTTTCTTGAGTACTGTTGGAACTGCACTCATCCATCAAATGGAGTGTATACATTTATACTCCTGATTTGTGTTCCTGTATGTCATGTGGGAGTACCTTTCAGAAATGGGTGTTTATAAATGGGTGTATATATAAATATCTGTAGTGAGGGTACCTTTAAGAAATGGGTGTTTACTACTGCAATGATGCCAGAGAGTGGGTGGAGCTGGGCTGTCTGTCAGCTTTTTACTTTCGTTTTTGAGCAGGCTGAAGGGTGTGTTTTAGTTTCATTTTCAGTGCTGGAGCTGAAGCCACACAGAGCAGGTGTACTGTTGATCTCTCTGCTATGAAAAGATTATCACTTGATCATTTGGTGAATTCAGAATTATAAATGTTCTCAGTAGTGAATGTAAACATAATGTGCTTCTGTTAAAAGGTGTTTCTTCTGTCTTCTGGATGTTGTTTGGGAAGTTATTAAGGATTACTTAGTGTTGTATTCTTTTGGGGGTTGTATTTGAATTGATGGTTGCTAAGATGTTCACTGTATGTTTTAAAAAGGTTAACTTGAGTTCATAGAATAAACATTGTTTTGCTTTAAAAAATACTTTTCCATTTCTGCTGTACCACACCTGTAGAGTGGGCCATGTGATCCCCATACCACAATCTAGTAAAAGTTGTGGGTCAGGTGCACTCCATGATACACTTTGGGGTTCTCTAAACCCTGGCCCATAACATGTATGTTGGAAACGATTTCAGGAGTCAGGAGGCGAGTCATTCACTGGAGAAAATCCAGCCTCGGGCCTGCTTTTGTAGCCACATAATTTGTGGCTGGTCAATGTTGATGGGAGATTCAATGATGGTAATGCCATTGGTGGCATGGCAGCATAGTGGTTAGCACTGTTGCTTCACTGTGCCAGGCTCCCAGGTTCGATTCCTGGCTTAGTTCACTGTCTGTGTGGAGTCTGCACGTTCTCCCTGTGTCTGCGTGGGTTTCCTCCGGGTGCTCTGGTTTCCTCCCACAAGTCCCGAAAGACACGCTGTTAGGTGATTTGGAAATTCTGCATTCTCCCTCCATGTACCCGAACAGGTGCCAGAATGTGGAGATTAGGGGCTTTTCATAGTAACTTAATTGCAGTGTTAATGTAAGCCTACTTGTGACAATAAAGGTTAAAAGGAAAGAATATAATGAGGCAATGGTTAGATTCTCTCTTATTGGAGATATGATGTGGAGATGCCGGCGTAGGACTGGAGTGAGCACAGTAAGAAGTCTTAAACACCAGGTTAAAGTCCAACCGGTTTGTTTTGAATCACTAGCTTTCGGAGCACTGCTCCTTCCTCCTAGATTCACCCGAGGAAGGAGCAGTGCTCCGAAAGCTAGTGATTCGAAACAAACCTGTTGGACTTTAACCTGGTGTTCAAGACTCCTTATTGGAGATAGTCATTGCTTGGCACTTGGTGTGGTGTAAATGTTATTTGCCTCTTGTCAACCCAGAATATTGTTGAGTCTTGCTGCATGTGGAAATGTAAGTGAGGAGTAAGTGAAGCACTTACTGCTTCAGTAAGTGAGGAGTTTCAGATGTTGCTGAACATTGTGCAGTCATCAGCAACTATCCCCACTTCTGACCTTATGATAGGGGAATGGTAATTAATTAAGCAGCTAAAGATGGTTCTGAGGAAACCTACCGAAGCAAAAGCCAGTGACTGGGGAAAGTAGGCAATTGGTTTGACAAAGGGATCATTCATTGCATTTACATACTTTTGATTCCTTGTTTCCAAACTGGTCAAGAATATTTTGTAAGAAAGTTGATGGCGTTTCACAGAAGGTTTTTTATGTAAGATCTTTCCTTGTTGAAAGTAATTGTTTAGCCCAGAAGAGATCAGGGGTAGGAATTTATAGCTGGTGGTTCTGGCTGAGGGATGAATGTTGACCATGAAGCCAGTGGAGCACAGCTTCTTGCTGGGAGTAGTGCTATGGATTCTTTGAAAGGCCATTAGGGTAAGCAGTGGGTTGCTAGTGTCCTATAGATGCACCCTCCAACAGTACAACGCTCCCTCAGCATGGCACAGGAATCAGCCTCTTTCACCTGTTCACACCTGGGATTGGGACCTGAACCTACAATAGTCTAAATTGAGCTGGTGCCGTGCAAAATTTAATGTGGAAATTAATCAGGAGAACAAGTAGATTCCACTGCACCAAACACAAACTAAATCCAGTCCAAAATATATTAAAGAACAACCTTTCTGCTGCTTGTGCTGTTGCTGTTCTGGACCTGGAAAATTATTCCCCACTCCTAATTACAGTCCTCTGATAATTGCTCAAAAATGTGTGTACATGGACAAAATGAGCAGCACGGTAGCATAGTGGTTAGCACAATGGCTTCACACTGCCAGGGTCTCCGGTTCCATTCCCGCTTGGGTCACTGTCTGTGCAGAGTCTGCACGTTCTCCCCATGTCTGCGTGGGTTTTCTCCAGGTGCTCTGGTTTCCTCCCACAGTCCAAAGATGTGCAGTTTTGGTGGATTGTCCATGATATATTGCCCTTAGGTAAGATGGGGTTGCTGGGTTACGAGGTTAGGGTGGAAGTGTGGGCTTAAGTGGCATGCTCTTTCCAAGAGCCAGTGCAGACACGATGGGCCAAATGGCCTCCTTCTGCACTGTAAATTCTATTAAAAAAATTAGGCTTGGGGCAGCACGGTGGCGCAGTGGTTAGCATTGCTGCCTCACGGCGCTGAGGTCCCAGGTTTGATCCCGGCTCTGGGTCACTGTCCGTTTGGAGTTTGCACATTCTCCCCATGTTTTTGTGGGTTTCGTCCCCACAACCCAAAGATGTGCAGGGTAGGTAGATTGGCCATGCTAAATTGCTCCTTAATTGGAAAAAATGCATTGGGTACTCTAAATTTAAATAAAAATTAGGCTTCTTTCCTGTGATTCTTTCCAACAGGCAAGTGGCCTGGCTCATTTACTCTATAGACACTTTGGAGAGGTACTGGGAAAGTTGATGATGCCATGACTTTTATTTATAGTGATCCCACCCCAAGTAGGAATCCAAATGTTCAGATTGAGAAGGAAGACATGAGCAAACTGGAAATAGATGCATTGGCGTGTCATTCCTTTTTACTGCCTAGGTTCAGCCTAATGCTAGGGAACCTATACAAAATAAGAAATTGCAGGTGTTGGAAACCTGCTAGAAAACAGAAAATGTTGCTTGAGCAGCACCTGCGAGAGCGGGTTGAGCGAACGTTTTAGGTCCAGACTTTCAGAATTCATTTGTTCTGTCCATAATTGCTGACCATTAGAGAGCATGTTTATCTCTTGAACTTTGACCACCCTTTGCTCTGTATATGATTGCTATTTCTTTAAGACTTCAACCAGTGTTGTCTCTGTCTTTGCAGCCATGCTACCTGAAAGACTGGGAGCTCCACGTCCAGTTCAAAGTCCATGGGGCTGGAAAAAAGAATCTTCATGGTGACGGGTTAGCTATCTGGTACACAAAGGACCGTTTAAGCCCTGGTACGGTATTGCACCCTCTGTTATCCCGTGATTGAAAAATAGAAGAAGCTGAAGCTTCCACTAATCCAAAATCCACAATTTGTGTCTTTAATTTTATATCGGGGAATGAAGGAATTACCAGTGGATAGAAAGTGGGTGCTGAACTTGCAGTGTGGCTGATAGCCCTTCGGCTTCAGAACGTGTTCATTGGGAGAAAATCAAGGGAGAAATGAAATTGTGTCAGAAATTCTCCTTTACTGCAGGTACAATCCTGAGCCTACCTTTAAAGAAATAATTGATATTTCTATACCTCAGGACACCCCAAAGTACTTCATAGCCAATGAAGTATTTTTTGAAGTGCCATTGCTGTTCTAATATAGGAAACACAGCAAACAACTTGATTACAGCACGCCCCTACAAAGGCCAGTATGATAATTGCTAGGAAATCTTTTTTGGAAGGGTAAATGTTGGCTAAAACACTGGCACGATCTCCCCTGCCACTGTCAAAGGATGTAGTGGAATCTTTTACATCCAACGCAGGACTTTGGTTTAAAATCTCACTCCTTCAGTACTGCACTGGAATATCAGTCTAGATTTCAGATCTGGGAGCAGGCCTTGACCCCACAAACCTCTTGATTGTTACTTTTGCTGGTTGTGCAAAACCGAAACTAGCCTGTTATTTGCTGTGCCTCTTTCTAGAAATAGCAATGTTGCCATGCTGATTTTGTGCTGCCCCTTGAGTATTGGTGCTAAGCCACTTCTGTTGTGTGTATGCAACAGTAGAAGTGTGTTGTAAAGTAGTGTGCTGTTGTGAAGTCATCTGGAACAGGTTGATTTGCATTGATGGACAGGTTGCAGTCCAGAAGCAGTTGATGCTATGCACTGTCAAATAAAAGGAAACACCCATGTTTATGTACCCAGCCCTGCAACACTGGATCTATTTTTTACATTCTTGTGATGTGGGCATCATTGGCAAGGCCAGCATTTATTACCCACCCCTAGTTGCCTTCGAGAAGGTGGTTTCTGAGATTTCTTCTTGAACCACTGACTGCTGTTGTGGTTAAGGTGATCCCACACTGGTGTTCTATAGGAAGATCCAACATTTTGAGGCAGTGGCAATGAAGGAATGACGGAAATTATAACTCCATGTCAGGACGATGTGTTATTTGGAGGATATCCTGGACGTAGTGGTGTTCCAGAGTCCCTGCTGACCTTGCGTTTTTACATGGTGGAAGTTGTGGGTTGGAAAGTAACCTTTATTTCTAGGTGGTAAAGTTTGGAGGTTTTGAGGTGCTGTCAAGAAGCCATGCAAAGTTACTGCAGGTTATCCGATTGACATTTTATTTAAAAGTTGTGCCAATTTTCTGCCCTCAGCCCTAAGGAGTACAGTTCAATGGTTACCTTTCAGAAATGTCACCACTCGGCCACTAATCATCTGAGTTTTGGGAGGCTATCCAGTGAGGTGGGGAGGGCAGGCATTTACCCAAACTCCATATTTGGATGTCAGCTCGTGCCCTATTTTGACAAGATACTAGGAAGTGGGTCCGAAACGTGGCTCTGACTGAGCTCACCTAACCTTGTATAGAGCAACGGACGAGTCTAGAATCTTGCCTGTGAACGGTGTATGTACTGTGACTGACAAACCACCAGGGAGCTGAGCATTTCCACTGGAATGATTGTAAAGGACCATCTCCATTTTTTCCATCCCAATGGCAGCACAAGGCCAAGTGAGCAGTGAGCTGTAAGTGGGTTTGACGATTGTCATGTGAATCTCAGCCTTTTCCCCAGCTTTACAGCAATAGGTCCGGATTTCAGCCTCTGCTTGCATTGATGTGAAAATAATGCCAAATTTCTGTCCACTGCAATTGTCTAAATTACTGTCCATAGATCATAGAATCCCTCCAGTGCAGAAGGAGGCCATTCAGCCGTCGGGTCTGCACCGACCCTCTGAAAGAGCACCCCACTCCACTTCCCTATCCCTGCAACCCCATCCAACCTGCACATCCTTAGATACTAAGGGACAATTTAACATGGCCAATCCACCTAACCCACACATCTTTGGACTGTGGGAGGGAACTGGAGCACCCGGAGGAAGCCCACACAGACACGGAGAACGTGAAAACTCCACACAGTTACCAAGACTGGAATTGAACCTGGGTCCCTGGTGCTGTGAGGCAGCAGTGCTAACCACTGTGCCACCGTGCTGCCCATGTTCCTGAATCCTTTTTTTTTTCTCCATCCTTTCATCATTTTTCTGCTTTATCCGCAGTCTTTGTGGCCTGCTTGATTTGAGTTTCAAATTCCAATGTGCACACCAGCTGTATATTTCTCTGCCTACACCACCACTAAAACTTAAAGGCTTGATTTTTGCTCACATACTCAGCTTTCCCAGTTCCGAGCCCACTGACTCCAGGTCATTCTCTTGCTCCATGTTTTGTACTCCCGCCAGATGTTAAACTGAGTCCCTTGTCTATACCTTCAAGTGGATAGAAAAGATCCCCTGCAGTATTTGAACAAGAATGGGGGAGTTCATGGTTATATAAGAGCTCATGAAGTCGGTGATAATATGTTAGTATGAATGTTGGATTGACTAACAAACAGGAAGCAGAGAATAAGGATAAACAGAGCAATTTCAAGTTGTAACTAGTGGGCGTGCCGCAAGGATCAGTGCTGGGACCGTGGCAATTTACAGTTTATTTTTTTAAAAATGTTTTTATTGGATTTTCATATCTTTTATATTTGACAATTCGATTGATATTACATATTTTTAGTTTTAATGTTAAGTTACAGGTGTTGTGCACGCGAGTAGTATTTAACAAAAATTAATCCGGAGCGGTTCTAGTTTATACAAAAAAAAGAGTAAGGTGTTTCACAACACCAGGTTAAAGTCCAACAGGTTTATTTGAAATCACAAGCTTTCAGAGCACTGCTCCTTCATCAGGCTCCGAAAGCTTGGAGAAAAGAAGAAAATTAAACAAGTTCACCCAAGTGCGAACAGACTATGCCCCCCTGTACATATTTACAGTTGTCTGCTTCGTTTCCCTTAGGCGGCGCGGCTATGGACCTTATTTGGCCAGTCAGTCTCTGCTACATTGTCTGTTGTTGGCCCTGGCTTGTGATTCACATTTTTCTGTTACGCCCTCTAATCTTTTTGCCTTTGGATTTGGATTTGTTTATTGTCACGTGTACCGAGGTACAGTGAAAAGTATTTTTCTGCGAGCAGCTCAAACAGATCATTTAGTACATGAAAAGAAAATACATAATAGGGCAACACAAGGTACACAATGTAAATACATAGACACCGGGTTTATCCCCCTGCCTCTGTGCCCCTTGCATCTCGCAGTCTTCTTGTGGATTTTTGCCCCCTCTCTCTCCCTCTGCTCCCCCCGGCTATTTACAATTTAACCTTGTCAAAGAGGTAGAGAGTAAAGTATCTAAACTTGCTGATAATATAGAGTTGATAGGAATGTAAGCTGTGAGGAAGACACAAAGAGATATAGGCAGGAGTGGGCAACAAGGTGACAGTTTAATATGGGGAAGTTGTGAGATTATTTACTTTGGTAATAAGAATAGAAAAACAATATTAAAAGTGTGAAACTTTTAAATGTTAATGTTCAGAGACACTTGGGTGTACTTGTACAAGGAACACAAAAGTTAGCATCCAGGTACAGCAAGCCTGGAAGGCAAAAGGCATCTGCACATGACAATTGGGATATAAGAATAAGGAAGTTTTGTTGTAGTTGTATTGAGTTTTGGTGAGACCACACCTGGAATAGTTATGCGGTTTTGGGCTCCATGTCCAAGAAGGATTTTTTTGCCCTGGAGGAGCTACAGCAAAGGTTCAGTAGATTGGTTCCTGGGATGAGAGGATTATTCTGTGATGAGAGATTGAATAAATTGAGCCCATGTTCTCTGGAGTGTAGAAAAAAAATCAGAGGTGATCTAATTGACATGTTCAGAATTCTGAAGCGGCCTGGCAGGATCGATGCTGAGAGATAAAAGCAAATTACTGCGGATGCTGGAATCTGAAACCAAAAGAGAAAATGCTGGAAAATCTCAGCAAGTGTGGCAGCATCAGTAATGAGAGAAAAGAGCTAACGTTTCGAGCCCAGGTGACCCTTTGTCAAAGGGTCTATAGATACTGAGAGTTTGTTTCTGCTGGCTGGGGAATCGAGAGCACGGAGGCGCAATCTCAGGTCGTGGATAAAGACTGCAGAAAGCAGAAAGGATTTGGGGCTCCTCGTGTGTAAATCACAAAGTTAGCCTGCAAGTTCCGCAAGTAATAGGGAAAGCAAATTGAATCTTGGCCTTTATTTTAAAATAAGAAGTCTTACAACACCAGGTTAAAGTCCAACAGGTTTGTTTCGAATCACTAGCTTTCGGAGCACAGCTCCTTCTTCAGGTGAATGGAGTATATAAATAGGGACGCCTTGCTAAAACGAGACAACGCACAGTTAGAGCACACCTGGTACACCATGAACAGTTTTGGTCACTTTAATGAAGAAAATATATACTGGCATTGGAGGCAGTCCAGAGAAGGTTCACAAGGTTGATCCTGGATATGGAGGGATTTTCTGATGAGGAGAGGCTGAGTAGGTTGGACCTGAACACATTGGAGTTAGAAGAATGAAGCCTTATTGAGACACAGGATACTCAGGAGGGCTTGACATGATTGATGTTGAAAGAATAGTTTAGGACCAGAGGGCATAATCTCAGAGTAAGGGGCCACCCATTTAAGACCGATGAGGAGGAATTTCTTCTCTGATGGTAGTGCATCTGGAATTTTTTACTGTAGCAGGCTGGATTGTTAAGTTTGTTCTAGGCTGAGATAGCCAGAATTTTAATCAGTGACGGAATCAAGGATTATGGGGATAAGGCAGGAAAGTGGAGTTGAGGATTATAGCAGATCAGTCATGATCTCATTGAATGGCGGAGCAGACTCAATGGACCGAATGACGTCTTTCTGCTCCTATGTCTTATGGTCTTGTACTAATATTTATTCCTCAACACTACTTTTAAAAATGTTTTATTTTATTACAAACTTGTATCAAAGCAGGTTACAGCAAGTAAACACCCCGGGAAACATACTTCCCAACAATTAACTATACAGTCTGTACAGATTTTCCCCTTTTTCACCCCCCCTCCCCATTACCCCCACCCCCACCCCCCTGCGACGAATAGCTCCTCAAACACGGTCACAAACATCCCCCATCTTTTCTCAAACCCCCCAGCAGAGCCCCTTTTTTAAAAAACAGTTTATTAGGGTATTTATAGTTTTTATAATAATAACAATAACAACAATATGAACATAGTATGTAAGACATTTCCATCCCTGACATGTTCTTCACTCACCCAATAAAGAAACAATAGCCCAAGACCCAGATTTCTGCCTCTGCTGACATTTAATTTTCCCTGAAAAAGTCAACCAACGACTGCCACCTCCAGACGAACCCTAACATTGACCCTCTTAGGGTGAACTTTATTTTCTCCAGACTGAGAAACCCAGACATGTCGCTAACCCAGGTCTCTGATTTTGGGGGCTTCATTAACAGTACCCGTCTCCAAATTAACAGTATCCGTCTCCGGGCTACCCGGGAAACAAAGGCCAAAATGTCAGCCTCTCTCGCCCCCTGGATTCCCGGCTCTTCCGACACTCAAAAGATCGCCACCACCCTTGTTTTATGTACCGTGGATATTACATCAACGAAACCTTGCCAAAATCCTCTAAGCTTCGGGCATGCCCAAAACATGTGGACATGATTTGCTGGCTCCCGCGCGCACCTCGCACACCTGTCCTCTGTCCCAAAAAACTTGCTCATCCGGGCCACCGTCATGTGTGCCCGGTGGACTCCCTTAAATTGTATCAGGCTGAGCCTGGCACATGATGAGGATGTGTTAACTTTGCCTAAGGCATCCACCAACCAACCCGCCTTTATCTCTCCCACTTGCCCTTTAGCTGCTCTATCTGAGTTTCCTCCGACTCCATAAGCACTTTGTAGATATCCGATACCTTCCCCTCTCCCACCTCTGTTCTGTAAACTACCCTATCCTGTATTCCCGGTGGTGGCAGGAGCGGAAAGGTCGGAACCTGCCTTCTCAAAAAATCCAGTACCTGCAGATACCTCAACCCATTCCCTGCTGGCAGTTCAAATTTCTCCTCCAAATCCTTCAAACAGGGGAAGCTCCCGTCAATGAATTTCCCATCCTCTTGATCCCTGCTCTCTGCCATCTCCGAAACCCTCCATCCAGCCTTCCCGGTATGAACCGATAGTTGTTGTAAATTGGGACCCAGACCGTGCTCCCTCCGCTCTCCTATATTTCCTCCATGGCCCCCAGACTCTCAGGGCTGCCACCACCACCGGGCCTGTGGAGCACCGTGCCGGCGAGAACGGCAGAGGTGCCGTTATCAGTGTCCTGACGCCCAGTAGTAGTTACAAATGTTTGGCAGTGCCAACCCAGGCCCCCCCCCCCCCCCCGCGGCTACGCTCCAGCAGCACTTTCTTCACTCGCGGGGTTTTACCTGCCCATACAAAGCCCGAAATCACCCTATTTACCCGTTTTAAAAAGGCATTCCTCAACATTACTAACAACACAGATTATCTTGCCGGTGTCACATTGTTACCCGTGGGACCTTGCTGCTGCATCTACATTTGCAACAATGAATATTCTTCAAATATACTTAATTTGCTGCAGGACACTTTGGCATGTCCTGAAAAAATGAATGATTCTGCATAAATTATTTACTTTAACATGCGTTTCTGTGGTAGGGAGAAGAAAAATATCACCCAGGATTTGATAAGCCAGTGATTCGTGATGAAAAGTGTATGTTGTGTGGGTGTTGGGTGAGGACAGGATTGACCTTAATGTGTGGTACTTGTGAATAGACAATTGGCATTCAAAACTCTTGGCTTTACAGAATAACCAGACACTAAATACACCAAACCAATGTCATAATCATACAGTCGTAGAGGTCTACAGCACAGAGAAGGTCCATTACATCTGCACTGGTCGAAAACAACCACCTCGCCATTCTAATCCCATTTTCCAGCACTTGGCCCATGGCCTTGTATGCCTTGGGATTGCAAGTAAATACCAGTGTAAATGCACACCAAGGTCCCTCTGATCCTCGGTGCCTCCCAGAGTCCTGCCATTTATCATGTATTGCCATGCCTTGTTGGTCCTGCCCAAATGCATCACCTCACGCTTTTCCAGATTGAATCCCATGTGCCACTGATCAGCCCATCTGACCAGCCTGTCTATGTCCTCCTGTAATACAAGGCTGTCCTCACTGTTTATCACCCCACCAATTTTCTGTTTCAATTTGTCAAATTTCCTTAGATCACATGGGCTCTTAGGTTCACTATCCGTGTCCCACGTGGGTCCTTATCAAAAGCCTTGCTGAAGTCTACGTCAAATGCTTTGCCCTCATCTACACACCTGGTCACCTCTTCGAAAAATTCAATCAAATGGGTCAGACATGACTTCCCCTTAACAAAACCATGCTGACTGTTCTTGATTAATCCCTGCCTCTCCAAATGCAGATTAATTTGGTCTCTCAGAATTGCTTCCAATAGTTTCCCCACTACTGAGGTTAGACTGACTGGCCTGTAGTTTCCTGGTTTATCCCTTCCTCCCTTCTTGAATAATGGTACCACATTAGCTCTCCTCCAGTCCTCTGGCACCTCTCCTATGGCCAAAGAGAAACTGAAAATTATTGCCAACGCCCTTGCTATTTCTTCCCTTGCCTCACTCAACAGCCTGGGATACATTTCATCTAACCCTGGAGATTTATCTAGTTTTAAGCCTGCCACACCACTCAAACCCTCCTCTATATTAATTTCCTTAACTTTATCACAGTCCTTCTTCCTGATTTCTATACCCAAAATACCCATCTCACTAGTGAGCACTGACACAAAGTATTCATTTCGAACCCTACCTACGTCCTCCAGCTCCACACTCAAATTACACCTGTGGCCTTTAATGGGCCTTACTCTTTCCCTAGTTAGCCTTTTGCCCTTTATGTACTTGTAAAACAACTTAGGATTTTCCTTTATTTTACCTGCCAGTGTCCTTTCATTTCCCCTTTTTGTTCATAAATCTTTTTATTCTCCTCATTCTCAACATTTTCATCAATAAACAACCAAAGAACAAAAACAATAACGCTCCCCCACACACAAACCGTCCCCTGCTCAATATACAGACCAAAACATCCACCCGTACATTCCAGGTAAAAAGAAAACACAAATTAACAATCAATCCGTAAACACCCTTAATGTTCAGTAGTTCATAATAAACAGCCCCCATGAATTGTGAAACCCTTCCTTCGTCCCCTTCAGCTCAGACTTCACCTTCCCGAGAGTCAAAGAAATTGAAGTAGGTCCTCTCCGCCAAGCTGTGTCACAGGATGGAGAAGCTAACCTCCACTCCAACAGAATCCGCCGCCGGGCAATCAGCGAGGCAAAGGCTAACATCTGCCCCCGCACCTGCCTGCCGCCCGAGCCAGTCCGACTGCCCGAAAAAGCCTTCTAGGGGCCCTGGTTTCAAGTGCACGAGCACGACCCCCGAGATGACACTGAAAAACCTCCCTCCAACAAACCCCTCACATTCCACGTAACTATCCTAACCGGAGGTCTCTCACCCCATTTCCCCAGCTATCCACCATCCTCATAACTCTGGGCTTAGGCCCCCCTGTCCCCGTCCCCATCCCATTGTTAACTATCGAGCCCCTCCCTCCCTCCAGAATCCTCTCATTCACTTCCTCTCGAAAACACCTCACCCAGTATCAGTCCCCTCCCCCAACTTTTCGCACCTCCTAGGCCCATCGCAACCTGTTCTATCAGGCTCTGTTGGCCCCACCACATTTCCGTTCACTGACCAGCTTGAGTTAGCCAGTATGGAGGCCCCTGCCCAGGCCTCACCCCCTCCAATCCCCTCCCCCCCTGTCCGGTCCCAGGAGATCAAAGAAATCTCCTTCAACACACAACCCCAGTGTAAACATACAAACCCCAAAGAACCATCATTGTAAAAGAAAATCCCAATTCTCACCTTGTCCAAATAGGCAGCTTCAACTCATTTAGCACATATAACATCATGCAGTGAAAAATAGAGCTACATACACACCTCCACCACCCCGTACCCTCAGTCCATGACCAATCCTCAGTCCCATTTCTCTCTTCTGCCCCTAGTTCCACCTTCACAAACGCCTCTGCCGCTTCCACCATCTCAAAATTAAAGTCTTCGGAGTTGTAGGTCACCCTCGATTTAGCTGGGTACAGTATGCCGAACCGCACCCTGCTGTTATATAGTGCCATCTTCAGTCGGCCGAAGGCCACCTGCTCCCTGCATCTCTTGCCCAAAATCTTAAATCTGTGCTGCCTTGTCCTTGTATTATTAACTGCTGGGCGTAGCTTTTCTTTGTCCAGTGTAACTAAACCTGTCATTCTTGTACACCTGCAGCAAATGTTCCCTCGCTATTCTTTGCTCCAAGGAGAGCAACTCCTGCTTTGTAACTAAAATCCCTCTCACTGGAACTATTTTGGTAAATCTTCTCTGCATCCTCTCCAGTTCCCTCATGTTCTTTCTAAAATGTGTTGACCAGAACTGAGCACAGTAATATAGCTGTAGTCTAACCAGAGCTTCATACAGGTACCTTTCCCCCCACACCCCATTTTGTCCATATGGTTCTCCCTATCCCTTTCTTCAAAATCTAATAATCTTTATCAGTGTCACAAGTAGGCTTACATTAACACTGCAATGAAGTTACTGTGAAAATCTCCTAATCGCCACATTCAGGTGCCTGTTCGGGTACACTGAGGGAGAATTCAGAATGTCCAAATCACCTAACAAGCACGTCTTTCTGGACATGTGGGAGAAAACCGGAGCAAAAGCCATGCAGATACGGGGAGAATATGCAAACTCCGCACAGACAGTGACCCAAGCCAGGAATCGAACCCAGGTCCCTGACGCCCCTGCAATACTTCACTCTTGTCAATGCTGAATTTGCCTGCCCATTCTGCTGCAGGTTAGAACATAGAACAGTACAGACCCTTCGGCCCTCGATGTTGCGCCGACCTGTGAAACCAATCTAAAGCCCATCTACACTATTCCATTATCATCCATATGTTTATCCAATGACCATTTAAATGCCCTTAATGTTGGCGAGTCCACTACTGTTGCAGGCAGGGCATTCCACGCCCTTACTACTCTCTGAGTAAAGAACCTACCTCTGACATCTGTCTTATATCTATCTCCCCTCAATTTGAAGCTATGTCCCCTCGTGCGAGCCATCACCATCCGAGGAGAAAGGCACTCACTGTCCACCCTATCTAATCCTCTGATCATCTTGTATGCCTCTATTAAGTCACCTCTTAGCCTTCTCTCTAACGAAAACATCCTCAAGTCCCTCAGCCTTCTCTCATAAGATCTTCCCTCCATAGCAGGCAACATCCTGGTAAATCTCCTCTGCACCCTTTCCAATGCTTCCACATTCTATAATGCGGCGACCAGAACTGCATGCAATACTCCAAATGCGGCCGCACCCGAGTTTTGTACAACTGCAACATGACCTCATGGCTCCAAAACTCAATCCCTGTACCAATAAAAGCTAACACACCGTACACCTTCTTAACAACCCTATCAACCTGGGTGACAACTTCCAGGGATCTATGTACATGGACACCGAGATCTCTCTGCTCATCCACACTACCAAGAATCTAACTATTAGTCCAGTACTCTGTATTCCTGTTACTCCTTCCAAAATGAATCACCTCACACTTTTCTGCATTAAACTCCATTTGCCACCTCTCAGCCCAGCGCTGCAGCTTATCTATGGCCCTCTGTAACCTGCAACATCCTTCCGCACTGTCCACAACTCCACCGACTTTAGTGTCAAACCGCGAAATCACCCTCAATCGCATGCCTCTGTATTTTCTGCAATAGCCTATCATGGGGAACCTTATCAAATTTCTTCAAGCCTATGATTAAAACAATTTCTGCAGAATAATTAATTGAGCAATAATAATAATCTTTATTGTCACAAGTAGTCTTACACTAACACTGCAATTAAGTTACTGTGAACAGCCCCAAGTCGCCACACTCCGGCACCTGTTCGGGTACACTGAGGGAGAATTCAGAACATCCAATTCACCTAATAGCACGTCTTTCGGGACTTGTGGGAGGAAACCGGAGCACCTGGAGGAATCCCACGCAGACACAGGGAGAATGTGCAGACTCTGCACAGGCAGTGACCAAAGCCGGGAATCGAACCTGGGACCCTGGCGCTGTGAAGCAACAGTGCTAACCACTGTGCTACCCTAGTTGGTCCACTGAAGGCTGTGACCAGATTGCACATTAAAACAAATTAAATTCTTAAACCAAAAGAAGTATTTCAAGCGCAAGATTTATGGAATGATAACTCAAGCAGCATAGAAAGGTGCAGAAACTATGTTCAGAAGCGCTCAAGTGGAGGGAGAATGGCAAATGGGCAATGTTGAATGGTGTGCACTTGGATTGAAGCTGTGTGTCTGGACATTTGAAATATCGAGTGAATTACTTCACCAGAAGGTGAAGAGGCTGGCCCATCCTGCTAGGTTCATGGTTCCACATCTCAATTTGAGAATAGCCTCCAGGAGAAATAAAGTTACCCATAAATATACTGGGCAATGTTGGTTTTGGCAAAAGGAAATAATTTTTCCTCAACTAAAGTTGGTGAAGCAGAAACAACCATTCGCCAACTGGTTACAATGTCACCCCACTAAGAACATCATTGAATGCTCTGTTGCACTCTCCTCTTAAAATTCCTATAACCATGGATTGGCCATCCTAAATTGCCCCTTGGTGTCTAAAAGTTTAGGGCGGGTTACAGGGATGGGGTGGGGACGTGGGTCTAGGCAGGGTGCTTGTTCAGAATTCAGACGGTCTGTGCAGACTAGATAGGCCACTGCAGGAATTTTATCAAGACCTTGGTGGGGGGTGCAACGGAGATATACTCAAATGGCACCAGTGATTAAATAATTCAGTTATTTGCAGAGACTTGGGTTGTTTACTGAGAGCAGAGAAGTGTTTAAAATCTTAGAAGTTTTGATAATGTAAATAAGAAACTCTGTCAATTGGTTAGAGTGTTCGAACATAGAAAAATACAGCACAGAACAGGCCCTTCGGCCCACGATGTTGTGCCGAACCTTTGTCCTAGATTAATCATAGATTATCATTGAATTTACTGTGCAGAAGGAGGCCATTCGGCCCTTTGAGTCTGCACCAGCTCTTGGAAAAAGCACCCTACCCAAACTCAACACTTCCACCCAACACCAAGGGCAATTTGGACATTAAGGGCAATTTATCATTGGCCAATTCACCTAACCCGCACATCTTTGGACTGTGGGAGGAAACCGGAGCACCCGGAGGAAACCCACGCAGACACTGGGAGGACGTGCAGACTCCGCACAGACAGTGACCCAAGCCGGAATCGAACCTGGGACCCTGGAGCTGTGAAGCAATTGTGCTATCCACAATGCTACCGTGCTGCCCTTGAGAACAAATAAATCTACACTATCATTTTACTGTAATCCATGTACCTATCCAATAGCTGCTTGAAGGTCCCTAATGTTTCCGACTCAACTACTTCCACAGGCAGTGCATTCCATGCCCCCACTACTCTCTGGGTAAAGAACCTACCTCTGATATCCCTCCTATATCTTCCACCTTTCACCTTAAATTGATGTCCCCTTGTAATGGTTTGTTCCACCCGGGGAAAAAGTCTCTGACTGTCTACTCTATCTATTCCCCTGATCATCTTATAAACCTCTATCAAGTCGCCCCTCATCCTTCTCCGTTCTAATGAAAAAAGGCCTAGCACCCTCAACCTTTCCTCGTAAGACCTACTCTCCATTCCAGGCAACATCCTGGTAAATCTCCTTTGCACCTTTTCCAAAGCTTCCACATCCTTCCTAAAATGAGGCGACCAGAACTGTACACAGTACTCCAAATGTGGCCTTACCAAAGTTTTGTACAGCTGCATCATCACCTCACGGCTCTTAAATTCAATCCCTCTGGGATTGGTAATGAGAAAGCACAAATTCAAGACTATTGGCAAAAGAACCAAAGCAAAAATGCGGAGAAATGTATTATTATCTGGAATGCACTGCCTAAAAGGATAATGGGAGCAGATTCAACTTTAAAAGGAAAACAGATGCTGAAAAAGGAGGATTTTCAGGGTCATAGGTAAAGAAGAGCTGTTGGAGAGCTGTTTGAAAGAGCTGGCGCAGGTATGATGGGCTGCATGGCTTCCTCCGGTGTTGTATGATGCTATGAAGTTGGCTGAAGCTGGGTATTGTTTCATACCGCTGTTGAGTTACATTCAATGACCAGAATTATAGTCGTCTTGACGGGTTCAAATTGCAAGTCTAATTTCATTACTAGACCTTTGGGATTAAGGCTGTCCTTTGGTGATAAATTATGCAGCCTTTTTTGAATAGCAGGCTAATTGCAGATTTGTGGAGGCTGTTCATCTCAGTGATAGAACAGCACAAAAATACAGCACAGAACAGGCCCTTCGGCCCACGATGTTGTGCCGAACCTTTGTCCTAGTTTAATCATAGATTATCATAGAATTTACAGTGCAGGAGGAGGCCACCCGGCCCATCAAGTCTGCACCGGCTCCCGGAAAGAGCACCCTACCCAAGGTCAACACCTCCACCCAACATTAAGGGCAATTTTGGACACTAAGGGCAATTTATCATGGCCAATCCACCTAACCTGCACATCTTTGGACTGGAGGAAACCAGAGCACCCATGCACACACGGGGAGGATGTGCAGACTTCGCACAGACAGTGACCCAAGCCGGAATCGAACCTGGGACCCTGGAGCTGTGAATCAATTGTGCTATCCACAATGCTACCGTGCTGCCCTTAAGAACAAATTAATCTACACTATATCATTCTACCGTAATCCATGTACCTATCCAATAGCTGCTTGAAGGTCCCTAATGTTTCCGACTCTACTACTTCCACAGGCAGTGCATTCCATGCCCCCACTACTCTCTGGGTAAAGAACTTAGCTCTGACATCCCCCCCTATATCTTCCACCATTCACCTTAAATTTATGTCCCCTTGTAATGGTTTGTTCCACCCGGGGGAAAAGTCTCTAACTGTCTACTCTATCTATTCCCTTGATCATCTTGTAAACCTCTATCAAGTCGCCCCTCATCCTTCTCCGTACTGCATTCAGTTCAGTAGCTGGCCTGTATTGTGTCCTAGTTGTCATATTAATGCAGCTAAGTTGACGTGTACCATAATGTTCTTTATTAATTTTTTATCATTGTTTTTCTCAGTGCTGGCAACGCTTTGCAGTGTTGTTTGTATTTGCACAGAATAGACCATAAGACATAGGAGCAGAATTAGGCCATTGACGCATCAAGTCTGCTCTGCCATTCAATCATGCCTGATATGTTTCTCATCCCCATTCTCCTGCCTTCTCCCCATAACCCCTGATCCCCTTATTCATCAAGAACCTATCTATGCCTGTCTCAAAGACATTCAATGATTGGGCCTCCACAGCTTTCTGCGGCAAAGAGTTCCACAGATTCACCCTCTGGCTGAAGAAATTGCTCCTCATCTCTGTTTTAAAGGATTGTCCCTTCAGTCTGAAGCTGTGCCCTCGGGTTCTAGTTTTTCCTACTAGTGAAAACATCTTCTCCATCTATCTAGGCCTCTCAGTATCCTGTAAGTTTCAATACGATCCCCCCCATATACCTCTAAACTCCAACGAGTACAGACCCAGAGTCCTCAACCGCTCCTCATATGACACTGTCTTAATTCCAGGGATCATTTTTGTGAACCTCCTCTGGTCCTTTCCAAGGCCAGCACATCCTTCCTTAGATATGGAGCCCAAAACTACTCACAATACTCCAAATGGGGCCTTGTCCAGAGCCTTATACTGCCTCAGAAGTACATCCCTGCTCTTGTATTCTAGTCTTCTCGACTTGAATGCTAACATTGCATTCCTAACTGCTGACTAAACCTGCCTGTTAACCTTAAGAGAATCTTGAACTAGGGCAGTACGGTGATACAGTGGTTAACATTGCTGCCTACGGTGCTGAGGACCTGGGTTCGAATCCCGGCCCTGGGTCACTGTCCGTGTGACAAAGAGTCATTGGACTCAAAACATTAGCTCTTTTCTCTCCCTACAGATGCTGCCAGACCTGCTGAGATTTTCCAGCATTTTCTCTCTCCTTGGCCACGCTAAATTGCCCTTTAATTGGAAAAAATAATTGGCTACTCTAAATTTTATTTAAAAAAGAGAATCTTGAGCTAGGACTCCTAAGTCCCTTTGTGCTTCTGATTTCCGAAGCTTTTTCCCATTTAGAAAATAGTCTACGCCTCCATTCTTCCTACAAAAGTGCATAACCTCACATTTTTCCACATTGTATTCCATCTGCCACTTATTTGCCCACTCTTGGAGCCTATCCAAGTCCTTCTGCAGCCCCCCCTGCTTCCTCAATACAACCTGTCCCTCTGCATACCTTTGTATAATCTACAAACTTAGCAACAGTGTCCCCAGTTCCTTCTTTCAAATCATTAATGTATATTGTGAAAAGTTGAGGTCCCAACACTGATCTCTGAGGCACACCACTAGTCACTGCTCCCTTAAAAATCCTGAAAAAGACCCCTTTATCCCCTCTCTTGCCTTCTGCAAGTTAACCAATCCTCTATCCATGCCAGGTTCAGTTAGGGCGCTTGAGAGTTACAAGTTGGCTAGGAAGGACCTAAAGAGACAGCTAAGAAGAGCCAGGAGGGGACATGAGAAGTCTTTGGCAGGTAGGATCAAGGATAACCCTAAAGCTTTCTATAGATATGTCGGGAATAAAGGAATGACTAGGGTAAGAGTAGGGACAGTCAAGGACAGTAGTGGGAAGTTGTGCTTGGAGTCCGAGGAGATAGGAGAGGTGCTAAATGAATATTTTCCGTCCGTATTCATACAGGAAAAAGACTATGTTGTCGAGGAGAATACTGAGATTCAGGCTACTAGACTAGAAGGGCTTGAGGTTCATAAGGAGGAGGTGTTAGCAATTCTGGAAAGTGTGAAAATAGGTAAGTCCCCTGGGCCAGATGGGATTTATCCTAGGATTCTCTGGGAAGCTAGGGAGGAGATTGTTGAACCTATGGCTTTGATCTTTAAGTCATCTTTGTCTACAGGAATAGTGCCAGAAGACTGGAGGATAGCAAATGTCCCCTTGTTTCAGAAGGGGAGTAGAGACAACCCCGGTAACTATAGACCAGTGAGCCTTACTTCTATTGTGGGCAAAATCTTGGAAAGGTTTATAAGAGATAGGATGTATAATCATCTGGAAAGGAATAATTTGATTAGAGATAGTCAACACGGTTTTGTGAAGGGTAGGTCGTGCCTCACAAACCTTATTGAGTTCTTTGAGACGGTGACCAAACTGGTGGATGAGGGTAAAGCAGTTGATGTGGTGTATATGGATTTCAGTAAAGCGTTTAATAAGGTTCCCCACGGTAGGCTACTGCAGAAAATATGGAGGCATGGGATCTGGGGTGATTTAGCAGTTTGGATCAGAAATTGGCTAGATGGAAGAAGGGTGGTGGTTGATGGGAAATGTTCAGACTGGAGTCCAGTTACTAATGGTGTACCACAAGGATCTGTTTTGGGGCCACTGCTGTTTGTCATTTTTATAAATGACCTGGAGGAGGGCGTAGAAGGATGGGTGAGTAAATTTGCAGATGACACTAAAGTCGGTGGAGTTGTGGACAGTGCGGAAGGATGTTACAAGTTACAGAGGGACATAGATAAGCTGCAGCACTGGGCTGAGAGGTGGCAAATGGAGTTTAATGCAAAAAAGTGTGAGGTGATTCATTTTGGAAGGAATAACAGGAAGACAGAGTACTGGGCTAATGGTAAGATTCTTGGCAGTGTGGAAGAGCAGAGAGATCTCGGTGTCCATAGATCCCTGAAAGTTGCCAGCCAGGTTGAGAGGGTTGTTAAGAAGGAATACGGTGTGTTAGCTTTTATTGGTAGAGGGATTGAGTTTCGGAGCCATGAGGTCATGTTGCAGCTGTACAAAACTCTGGTGCAGCCGCATTTGGAGTATTGCGTGCATTTCTGGTCGCCACATTATAGGAAGGATGTGGAAGCATTGGACATGGTGCAGAGGAGATTTACCAGAATGTTGCCTGGTATGGAGGGAAGATCTTATGAGAAAAGGCTGAGGGTCTTGAGGCTGTTTTCGTTAGAGAAAAGAAGGTTAAGAGGTGACTTAATTGAGGCATACAAGATGCTCAGATGATTGGATAGGGTGGACAGTGAGAGCCTTTTTCCTCGGATGGTGATGTCTGGCACGAGGGGACATAGCTTCAAATTGAGGGGAGATAGATATAAGACAGATGTCAGAGGTAGGTTCTTTACTCAGAGAGTAGTAAGGGCGTGGAATGCCCTGCCTGCAACAGTAGTTGACTCGCCAACAGTAAGGGCATTCAAATGGTCATTGGATAGACATATGGACGATAAGGGAATAGTGTAGATGGGCTTTAGAGTGGTTTCACAGGTCGGCGCAACATCGAGGTCCGAAGGGCCTGTACTGCGCTGTAATGTTCTATGTTCTAGTATCTTACCTTTAACACCATGGACTCTTAACTTATTTAACAGCCTCCTATATGACACCTTGTCAAAGGCCTGCTGGAAATCTAAATAAATCACTACCCACTGGTTCTCCTTTGTCTAATTTCCTTGTTATCTCCTCAAAGAATTCCAACAGATTTGTCAGATATGACCTCCCCTTGACACAGCTGTGATGAATCGGTCCTATTTTATCATGCACTTCCAAGTACTCCGCAATAATGGAGACTCAAATTTTAGCAATGACCGAAGTCAGGCTAACTGGCCTATAATTTCCCATTTTCTGCCGCTCTCCCTTCTTAAAAAGGGGTGTTAGATTCGCCATTTTCCAGTCCTCTGGGACCCTCCCTGCCTCCAGTGATTCCTGAAAGATTACCACCAATGCCTCCACAATCTCCTCCGCTATCTCCTTTAGAATCCTGGGGTGTAGTCCATCCGGTCCAGGTGATTTATTCACCTTCGGATCTTTCCGTTTCTCCAGAACCTTCTCGTTAGTTGACTGATCCTCCTGGAGTTCTGGTATTCCACTCCCTCTTCTACTGTGAAGACTATTGCAAAGTAACTATTCAGTTCCTCTGCCATTTCTTTGTTTCTTATTACTGCTTCTCCAGCCTCATTTTCCAGTGGTTCAGAGTCTCTTCTTGCCTCCCTCTTACCTTGTATATTAAAAAAAACTCTTGTTATCTTCTTTTATATATTACTAACAAGCTTACACTCTTATTTCATCTTCTCCCTCCTTATTGCTTTTTTTTGTTGTCCTCTGCTCGCTCTTAAAGACTGATCCTCGCTACCTTGTGTGTTTTTTCTTTTATTTATTTTTAAAAAAATGTTTATTAAGAATTTTTCAACAACATTTTCAACCATACAAACCCCCACCCTCATACCAAAAAGAAAAGAAAAGTCGCATAGCAAGACATAAACATATTAAATCAAGATAATACAGAACTTTGTACATTGTATTCCTCCCGCACATATCAACTTTCCTGACCATTTATGTATTTTCTTGCTCAAGTGCCCCCAGGACCCCCCCCCGGTTGCTGCTGCTGCTGCTGCTGACCGAACTTCATTTAACGCTCCGCGAGATAGTCTAGGAACAGTTGCCACCGCCTGGAGAACCCCTGCACAGACCCTCTCAAGGCAAACTTTATCCTCTCCAACTTGATAAACCCTGCCATGTCATTTATCCAGGCTTCCACACTGGGGGGCTTCGCATCTTTCCACATTAACAAGATCCTTCGCTGGGCTACCAGGGACGTAAAGGCCAGAATGCCGGCCTCTTTCACCTCCTGCACTCCCGGCTCGTCCGCCACTCCAAATAGTGCTAGCCCCCAACTTGGCTTGACCTGGACTTTCACCCTCTTAGATATAGTTCTCGCAACACCCCTCCAGAACCCATCCAGTGCCAGACACGACCAGAACATATGGGCATGGTTCGCCGGGCTCCCTGAGCACCTCCCACATCTGTCCTCCACCCCAAAGAACCTACTCAGCCTCGCCCCCGTCATATGCGCTCTGTGAATAACCTTAAACTATATCAGGCTAAGCCTGGCACACGAGGAAGAAGAATTAACCCTACTCAGGGCATCAGCACACAGACCCTCTTCAATCTCCTCCTCCAGCTCCTCCTCCCACTTACCCTTCAGCTCCTCTACCAAAGCCTCTCCCTCTTCTTTCATCTCCTGGTATATCGCCGACACCTTGCCCTCTCCGACCCATACGCCCGAAATCACCCTGTCTTGAATCCTTTGTGCCAGGAGCAGCGGAAATTCCCTGATCGGGGACCACACCGAGGCTCCCATCGCACTCCTGTGTCGTCTCCACTGCCCCCAGATCTTTAGTTTGCCGCCACCACCGGACTCGTGGTGTACCTTGTCCGCGAGAGCGGCAAGGGTGCTGTCACCAGCGCCCCCAGGCTCGTTCCTTTGCAGGACGCCAACTCCAACCTCTTCCATGCCGCCCCCGCTCCCTCCATCACCCTCTTACGGATCATCGCCACGTTGGCTGCCCAGTAGTAGCCACCCAGATTCGGCAACGCCAGCCCTCCTCTGTCCCTACTACGCTCCAGGAACCCCCTCCTTACCCTCGGGGTCTTGCTTGCCCACACGAAACCCATGATGCTCCTGCCTACCCTCTTAAAAAAGGCCTTGGTGATCACAATTGCAAGGCGCTGGAATACAAAAAGAAACCTCAGGAGGACCACCATTTTAATCGACTGTACTCTGCCCGCTAGCGAGAGTGGCAACAGGTCCCATCGCTTGAAGTCCTCCTCCATCTGCTCCACCAGCCGTGTCAAATTAAGTTTGTGCAGGGCCCCCCAGCTCCTAGCTACCTGGATCCCCAAGTATCGAAAGCTCCTTTCCGCCCTACTCAACGGTAGGTCGTCTATCCCTCTTCCCTGGTCCCCTGGATGCATCACAAAGAGCTCACTTTTCCCTACATTAAGCTTATAGCCCGAAAAGTCCCCAAACTCCCTTCGAATCTGCATGACCTCCGCCATCCCCTCCACTGGATCCACCACATACAGCAACAGGTCGCCTGCGTATAGAGACACTCGATGCTCCTCGCCCCCTCGGACCACCCCCCTCCATTTCCTGGACTCCCTTAATGCCATGGCCAAAGGTTCAATTGCTAATGCAAACAACAGGGGGCATCCCTGCCTCGTCCATCGATACAGCCGAAAGTACTCCAACCTCCGCCAATTCGTAACCACACTCGCCACCGGGGCTCTATATAGGAGCTTAACCCAGCTAATAAACCCTCCCCCGAACCCAAACTTCCGCAAAACTTCCCAGAGATACTCCCACTCTACTCGGTCAAAGGCCTTCTCCGCGTCCATAGCTGCCACTATCTCCGCCTCTCCCTCCACCAATGGCATCATAATCACATTTAGGAGCCTCCGCACATTGGTGTTTAGCTGCCTGCCCTTTACAATTCCCGTCTGGTCCTCGTGTATCACCCCAGGGACACAGTCCTCGATCCTCGTAGCCAGCACTTTTGCCAGCAACTTAGCATCTACGTTGAGGAGCGAGATCGGCCTGTACGACCCACATTGCAGTGGGTCCTTATCTCGCTTCAGGATCAAAGAGATCATCGCCTCCGACATTGTCGGGGGCCGGGTCCCCCCCTCCCTTGCCTCATTGAAAGTCCTCACCAGCAACTGGGCTAACAGGTCTACATACTTCCTATAGAACTCCACCGGGAACCCATCCGGTCCCGGGGCCTTCCCTGCCTGCATGCTCCCCAGTCCACTAATCAGCTCCTCCAACCCAATTGGCGCCCCCAAACCAGCCACCTTCTGCTCCTCCACCCTCGGGAACCTCAGTTGGTCCAAGAATCGTTGCATCCCCTCTTTTCCCACTGGAGGCTGGGATCTGTACAGCTCCTCATAGAAGGCCTTGAATGCCTCATTTACTTTCACCGCACTCCGCACCGTAATTCCCCTTCCATCCTTGACTCCACCTATCTCCCTCGCTGCCATCCTGTTACGGAGCTGATGTGCCAGCATCCGGCTCGCCTTCTCCCCATACTCGTACGTCGCCCCTTGTGCCTTCCACTGTGCCTCTGCCTTCCCTGTGGTCAACAGGTCGAACTCCGTCTTGAGACTTCGCCTCTCCCTGAGTAGTCCCTTATCAGGGGCCTCTGCATATCTCCTGTCCACTCTTAAAATCTCCCCCACTAACCTCTCTCTTCTCCCTATGAGCCCTGATGGAGATTAACTCTCCCCTGACCACCGCCTTCAGCGCCTCCCATACTACTCCCACCAGCACCTCCCCGTTGTCGTTGGCCTCCAAATACCGTTCAATACACCCCCGCACCCTCCCGCACACTTCCTCGTCTGCCAGCAGTCCCACATCCAATCGCCACAGCGGGCGTTGGTCCCTCTCCTCCCCCAACTCTAGTTCCACCCAGTACGGGGCATGGTCTGAATTGGCTATGGCCGAATACTCCGTTCCCTCCACTTTCGGGATCAATGCCCTGCCCAGAACAAAAAATCTATCCGGGAATAGGCCTTGTGTACATGGGAGAAAAAAGAAAATTCTCTGGCCAAAGGCCTGGCAAATCTCCACGGATCTTACCCCCCCCCCCCAAATCTGGTCCATAAACTCCCTAAGCACCTTGGCCGCAGTCAGCCTCTTTACTGTCCTAGATCTGGAGCGATCCAGTGCTGGGTCCAACACCGTGTTGAAATCCCCACCCATTATCAAGCTTCCTACCTCCAGGTCCAGAATACGCCCCAACATACGCTTCATGAATCCAGCATCGTCCCAGTTCGGGCCGTATACATTTACCAATACCACCCATGTCCCCTGCAACCTACCGCTCACCATCACGTATCGACCTCAATTGTCCGCAACTATGTTCTTGGCCTCAAACGACACCCGCTTCCCCACCAGTATTGCCACCCCTCTATTCTTCGCATCCAGCCCCGAATGGAATACTGCCCTACCCAACCCTTTCTTAACCTGACCTGATCTGCCACCTTCAGATGTGTTTCCTGAAGCATGACCACGTCTGCCTTCAGTCCCTTTAAGTGCGCGAACACTTGGGCCCTCTTAACTGGCCCATTTAGGCCCCTCACATTCCACGTGATCAGCCGGATTGGGGGGCAAAACCCCCCCCCCAGCCGACTAGCCATCTCCTATTTTAGGCCAGTCCCATGCCTGCGCCTCCCGCACCCCCCAGTCCCCCAGACGTGGAACCCCCGCCCCGACCACCTCTTCCATTTTCAGTTCCCCCTCGGCCAGTGCAGCAGCAACCCTAATCCCCCCCCCCCCCCGTTAGATCCAAATCTAGCTCTCTTGCTCCCCCCATAATACTTCTGTCAGTCAGCTGACCCCACCTTCCCGTTGACTGCAGGGTAAATTCTATATTATTGGGGTCACTGCCTAAGGGTTCCTTCACCCTAAATTCCCTAATCAGGATTACCTCCTTACACATCACTAAGTCCAGAATTTCTTGGTCCCTGGTGGGCTCTACCTCAAGCTGTTCCAAAAAAACTATCTCTTAGACATTTCACAAATTCCTTTTCTTGGGATCCGCTATCAACCTGATTTTCCCTGTCCACCTGCATATTGAAGTCCTCCATGATGATTGTAATGTTGCCTTTCTTATATATATTTTCTATCTCCTCATTTATTTTCTGCTCCACATCCTGACTACTACTGTCATGGGCCCTACAGGTCTGTACATAACTCCCATCAGGGTCTTTTTTCCGTTGCAAGATTCCTCAATCCTACCCGCACAGATTCCATGCCTTCCAATCCTATATCGTTTCTTGCTATCTATTTAATTTAATTCCTTACTAACAATGCAACCCCTCTCCCTCTGCCCATCTGCCTGTCCTTTCGATAGGACGCATTTCCTTAGATCCTAGCCCTGATCCCCTTGCCGCCACGCCTCTGTGATGTCCACAATATTGTACCGGCCAATTTCAATGTGTGCAACAAGCTAATTTACCTTGTTTTGTATACTGCGTGCATTTAGGTACAACACCCTCAGTCCTGCATGAGCTCCCCCCCCCCCCCCATCTCATATCTTTTTTGCCCGGCCTGAACTTAGATTCCTGCCACCTTCTAAATGCTTTGTTTTATTACATGTTCTAGAGACTTTACTAACCTATCCTGAGCCCCCAGTCCCTTTAACTAGTTTGAAGGTTTAAAGTCCCTTCTACCTTCTTCTTTAACTTTGATTTTCTAATTCTCCACACAACAGAACCCCACCCTTCACCCACCCCACAATTTAGTTTAAAGCCCTATCTGAAGAATTTAACCTTTTTTTTCTTCTTTTTAGAGTACCCAATTCATTTTTTCCAATTAAGGGGCAATTTTAGCTTGGCCAATCCACCTAGCCTACACATCTTTGGGTTGTGGGGGCGAATCTCACGCAAACATGGGGAGAATATGCAAACTCCACGTGGACAGTGACCCAGAGCTGGGATCAAACCTGGGACCTCAGCGCTGTGAGATTGCAGTGCTAACCACTGCACCACCGTGCTGCTCAATAGAATTTAACCTTAAACTGAATGATTGATGCAGGTAGGGCAGTGGATGTTGTGATTGATGCAGGTAGGGCAGTGGATGTTGTCTATATGGACTTCAGTAAGGCCTTTGATAAAGTCCCTCATGGCAGACTGGTACAAAAGGTGAAGTTACACGGGATCAGGGGTGAGCTGGCAAGATGGATACAGAACTGGCTTGGTCATAGAAGGCAGAGAGTACAATGGAAGGGTGCTTTTCTGATTGGAGGGCTGTGACTAGTGGTGTTCCGCAGGGATCAGTGCTGGGACCTTTGCTGTTCGTAGTATATATAAATGATTTGGAGGAAAATGTAACTGGTGTGTGATGCACGATCAATGACCACTAAAGCAAGGTTGTAGTCCAACTGAAGTCTTTAATAAGCTAGATGTTTCCCCCAGCAGCTCGGGTACAGAATGAAGGCTGCTGGGGTGGCATGGGCTCTTATACCCCGCCTTGCAGGGCGGAGCTACCATACAGCTTGACCAATAGGAAACATACAATATCTACCAATGGTGTTTGTTCCAGCATTACCAGGTACTGTAATACCTCTACACAGACGACCACAGTGTGATTAGTAAGTTTGCAGACGACACAAAGGTTGGTGGAATTGCGGATAGCGATGAGGACTGTCAGAGGATACAGCAGGATTTAGATCATTTGGAGACTTGGGCAGAGAGATGGCAGATGGAATTTAATCCAGACAAATGTGAGGTGATGCATTTTGGAAGGTCTAATGCAGGTAGGGAATATACAGTAAATGGTAGAACCCTCAAGAGTATTGAAAGTCAAAGAGATCTAGATGTACAGGTCCACAGGTCACTGAAAGGGGCAACACAGGTGGAGAAGGTAGTCAAGAAGGCATACGGCATGCTTGCCTTCATTGGCCAGGGCATTGAGTATAAGAATTGGCAAGTCATGTTGCAGCTTTTTAGAACCTTAGTTAGGCCACACTTGGGAGTATAGTGTTCAATTCTGGTCACCACACCACCAGAAGGATGTGGAGGCTTTAGAGAGGGTGCAGAAGAGATTTACCAGGATGGTGCCTGGTATGGAGGGCATTAGCTATGAGGAGCGGTTAAATAAACTCCGTTTGTTCTCACTGGAATGATGGAGGTTGAGGGGGCGACCTGATAGAGGTCTACAAAATTATGAAGGGCATAGACAGAGCGGATAGTCAGAGGCTTTTTCCCAGGGTAGAGGGGTCAATTACTAGGGGGCATAGGTTTCAGGTGCGAGGGGCAAGGTTTAGAGGAGATGTACGAGGCAAGTTTTTTACAGAGGGTAGTGGTTGCCTGGAACTCGCTGCCGGAGGAGGTGGTGGAAGCAGGGACGATAGTGACATTTAAGGGGCATCTTGACAAATACATGAATAGGATGGGAATAGAGGGATACGGACCCCAGAAGTGCAGAAGGTTTTAGTTTAGACGGGCAGCATGGTCGGCACAGGCTTGGAGGGCTGAAGGGCCTGTTCCTGTGCTGTACTTTTCTTTGTTCTTTGTTCTATCCCCAGGGTGGCATGAAGACCCAATGGATGGTCTCCCGGCGCTGAGGATCCGGGTTGAATCCCGGAGTCATTGTGGAGTTTGTGTACTCTCCTTGTATCTGCCTGGGTCTCACCCCCACAGCCCAAAGATATGCAGGGTAGGTGGATTGGCCACATGTCTGAGACCCAGCACAACAGGACCCGTCTCCGGGAATATTGCTACCTCCGGACTTGGTGCCACCCCCACACCCAGAATCTCCTGCCAGAACCCCCTCCACCTCGCACACACCCAAAACATGATGTTGCCTGGAATGGAGAGTAGGTCTTACGAGGAAAGGTTGAGGGTGCTAGGCCTTTTCTCATTAGAACGGAGAAGGATGAGGGGCGACTTGATAGAGGTTTATAAGATGATCAGGGGAATAGATAGAGTAGACAGTCAGAGACTTTTTCCCCGGGTGGAACAAACCATTACAAGGGGACATAAATTTAAGGGGAATGGTGGAAGATATAGGGGGGATGTCAGAGGTAGGTTCTTTACCCAGAGAGTAGTGGGGGCATGGAATGCACTGCCTGTGGAAGTAGTTGAGTCGGAAACATTAGGGACCTTCAAGCAGCTATTGGATAGGTACATGGATTACGGTAAAATGATATAGTGTAGATTTATTTGTTCTTAAGGGCAGCACGGTAGCATTGTGGATAGCACAATTGCTTCACAGCTCCAGGATCCCAGGTTCGATTCCGGCTTGGGTCACTGTCTGTGCGGAGTCTGCACATCCTCCCCGTGTGTGTGTGGGTTTCCTCCGGGTGCTCCGGTTTCCTCCCACAGTCCAAAGATGTGCAGGTTAGGTGGATTGGCCATGATAAATTGCCCTTAGTGTCCAAAATTGCCCTTGGTGTTGGGTGGAGGTGTTGACTTTGGGTAGGGTGCTCTTTCCAAGAGCCGGTGCAGACTCAATGGGCCGAATGGCCTCCTTCTGCACTGTAAATTCAATGATAATCTATGATTAATCTAGGACAAAGGTTCGGCAACATCGTGGGCCGAAGGGCCTGTTCTGTGCTGTATTTTTCTATGTTCTATGTTCTATGTGGATGTGATTCGCAGGCCCCCCCCCACCGCACACCACATCGTCTCTAAAGTACCCTATCCTCCACTCCTGCAAAGAACCGCCTCATCCTCGCAGCCATCATGTGGGCCCAATGCACCACCTTAAACTGGATGAGGCTTAACCTCGCGCACAACGAGGTTAAGCCTCTTTCCACGTTCCAGCTCACACCTCTCCACCCAACCCCTCCTTCTATTTACGCTTAATCTTCTCCACTGGAGCGCCCTCCCTCTCCATCATACTGTAGATATCCGACACCCTCCCCTCCCCAATATCATCCTCCGACAGCAGTTTATCCTGCAACACTGGAGGCGCAACCTCGAGAAGAATGGCACCTCTCTCGTCACAAAATCCCTCACCTGCAATTACCTGAAACCATTCCCTCTTGGCAACTCGTACATTTCCTCCAACTCCTCCAGATCTGCAAATTTTCCCCCTACTCTCTAAAGTACCCTATTCCTACCTACCGCCACCCCAGGACCCACCAGCTCAAACCTGTGATTATCACATATTGGCGCCCACAACGACATGCCCTTTAACCCGACATGCTGCCTGCACTGGCTCTACACCCACAATGTCAAAACCACCACTAGACTCACGGAGTACCAGACCGGCGAGAATGGAAGGGGCGCCAACAACAGTGGCCTCAGACTCGTACCACTACATGATGCTGCCTCCATCTGCCCCCACACCGACCCTTCCTCCACCGCCCATTTCCTCACCATTGCTATGTTTGCCGGCCAATAATAATCAATCAAACTTGCAGACTATGCACATTCACCGACAACTGCTGCCCCTTCACAAATCCCATCTGGTCCTATCACCTTCGGCACACAATCCCCTATCCGCGCGCTAACAACTTTGCATCAGCATGAAGCAACGATATCGGGCGGTACAACCCACTCTGCTCTGGGTCCTCCTCTTTCTTCAAAATCAGGGAATTGGACGCCTGTGACAATGTAGGGGGGCTCTACCCCCTATCCCTCGCCTCTTTGTACATCCTCACAAGCAGAGGCCCCAACTCCACATTGAATGTCTTGTAGAACTCCACTGGGAACCCGTCCGGCCCAAGGGCCTTACCTACCTACATCGCACCAACCCCGTCCATGACCGCCCTTGACCCAATCGGGGCTACCAATCACTGCACCGGGTATCAGACGAGGCTGAGGAAAGGATGGGTGGGGCAGGTGTTCTACTCCATGTTAGACATGAAGGTGAGGAGGGTGGCGGTGCTGCTTCGTCGACCACTGAGTAGGCAGCACTGCCCCCTTGCCCTCCATCATCGTTTCCTGTGTCGTACCACAAAAACCTTGCTCCAGTTACTCTCTCTTCCTTGTGGCACTCCTCATCTGATGAGCCATACACCAGCCCCACCAGAGGAGTATTACAATTCCCTGGGACTCGTAACCCTTTTGCCCTCAAACACCACACAGTTCGGGTGGAGAAGGACCAAAGAAATCCACCTCTAGCGGGCGCCACTAAATGTGCGACCACTCACTCCGTGGACATTACCGGGGGTCCCACTTTAGGAAATTCACCAACCATAGACACATTTGGTTGCTTTGATCACTTTCTGAAATGTCACTCAAATGTACAATTCGTAACAGTCAATGGGAACTCGAACAAGCTGGAATACTCCATTGATAAGTCACAAAAACTCCATCCCAATCCTTTCAGTCATAAGTATCTGTATTTGGTATCTGGTGTGCAGCTTTACTTGGACATTATACTCTTGATCGCCTGCTTCTGTGTAGAGTTTACTGCCCCGTTTGTCTGAATTTTCCATCCCTAAGTTTGACTATTCCACTGCACTAGTAATAATAATCGCTTATTGTCACAACTAGGTTTTGATGAAGTTACTTTGAAAAGCCCCGAGTTGCCACATTCTGGCGCCTGTTCTGGGAGACCGGTACGGGAATTGAACCCGCGTTGCTGGCATTGTTCTGCATTACAAGCCAGCTGTTTAGCCCACTGCTCTAACCCATCCCCTGTCCTGTCTGGCTTCCTACTGTTCACCCACCACAAACTTGAGGTAATTCATCCATCACCGCTGTGCTGAACAATCTGGATTGGCTCCTGGTTAAACAATGATTTGATTTTAAAATTCTTATTCTTGTTCTTGTTTTCAAATCCCTCGATGGCATGGTCACTCCCTATATTTATAATCTCCTCCATCCCGACAACCCTCTGGGATATCTGCGCCCCTCCAATTCTGGCCTCTTAAGTCCCAATTTTAATTGCTCCACCATTGACAACTTTGTCTTCATCTACCACGAATCTCTGGATGCCCCCCTCCCCTCGGCCTTTCTCCTCCCTTGTTACCTCGTGAAGTGACTGAGCTGGCAGGAAGGTTTATTAAACCAGCATTCTATGTATTTATCTTATACTCTCAACTGAGTTTTAGAATCAATAAAGTTATTTCATGCTGTTTATTTTGATTAATTTGGTCACTTTGCTCTTATTCCCATTAAAAAATATATATTTTCTGTGCGTAAGCGAACAATATTGACAGTGCATGTTGGGTAGTATTGGATTTGATGTTAACTTGTTTTGCCTATTTTTTTCTGCCAACCAAAATTTTTTTAAAAATAGAAAATGCTGGATAAACTCATCAAGTCTGGCAGCATCTGTGGAGAGAGCAGCAGAGTTAATATTTTGAGTCCATGTGATCTTTCTACAGAACTGAAGAGGGGTAGAAATATAATGAATGTTATAGTTGGAGAGGAGGGTGGAGGAGGTGGAGCAGAATAGAAGGCCAGGTCTAGGTTGGAGCAAAGGAGAGATTGACAAAGATGTCATGGACATAAAGGGGATGTTAATGGTCCCTTTAAGGACCGAAGAATGCTAATAGTGGCAAAAGGTATGATAGCAGAATGTGTTACTAGGAGAACAAAGGCCAGTGCTCAGTGAAGGCAAAACTGAACAACAAGGGACAGGTTTTTCTTATTTTGCCAGCCTAATCTAATCAATGGACTTCCGCACCCAGCGGGGAGGGGCACTGTCACTGGAAAGTGATCAGGATTTCTGTCTGATTTTTGTTTTCCCTTCCCCCGTCATGGCAGGTTCTTGGTCCCAGCTGTGGCTTGGTTAGCTCCAGAAAGCCAGTTAGTCTGCTTTTAAATGTTCCTCAGTTGTTGTTTTTGTTTGTTTTCTGGGTCTGGTCATCGTGCCCTGTAGACACATGACTGCCTGGGTTGCCATGGCATCCTTGTGTAAACTAGTTGTTATGTAAAACCTGTCCTCCACATGAAAGAATAAAGCTAATGGTCCAGATGAGACACCGTGCACAAGAGTGCAGTCGCTCAATCTATTGCTTGCTGCCATGTGTGTGCACTTGTCTGTCGAATGTTACTTGAATCCCACCCCTACCTACCTGCCTCATTTTTGCTTTCCTTTTCAGGGCACAGTATGTCAGACCAAGGGCTGGTTTCTATGTTTATTTCTCTTTATTCGTTCACGGGATATTGGTGTCGTTGGCAAGGCCAGCATTTGTTACCCATTCCTAATTGCCCAGCCATTTCAAAGGGCAGTGAAAAGTCGACCACGTGTAAGCTCGACCAGAGAAGGATGACAGATTTCCTTCTTTAAAGGACATTAGTGAACTCCATGGCTTTTTTGCAAAACCATTACTGGGACTAGCTTTCAATTCCAGATGAATTAACTTAATTAAAATTCCACCAGCTACCATTGTAGGATTTGAACCCAGTCCCCCACAGCATTAACCTCGGTTTTTGGATTGCTAGTTCAGTGACATTACTACAACGCCACCGTTTTCCTTATTGAAACCTATTGTGAAATTCATAGTGGGAGTAAAAGAGTGTAACTAATTCCCTATTTTTCACCTGCAGGTACCGTGTTTGGAAGCAAAGATAAGTTCCACGGCTTAGGAATGTTCATAGACACTTACCCAAATGATGAGAGTGCTGATGTGAGTGCCAGGTGATATCTTGACTTGATTGTCTCATTCCATACCCTGCTTTTTATTCCTGTTCACTTAGGTTCATAGCAATTATGCAAAAACCTTACAAACCACTGGTTAGAGAGAAAATAGAGATGTTCAAAATAATAAAAGGTTTTGCTGGAGTAAATGAGGAGAAACATTTTCTGGTGAAAGAAATATCAGTAACCAGAGGGCACTGATTTATCTGAATTGGCAAAAGAACCAAAGAAGAGTGTTATTTTATACAGCAAGTTTTTACAATCTGGAAAGCACTGCTTTTAAAGGATGGAGAAGAAGATTTAATAGTCACTTTCAAAAAGGAATTGGGTCTATACTTGGAAAGGAGAAACTTGCAGGACTATAGGGAGAAGCTTGGTAAGAAGTTTTACAACACCAGGTTAAAGTCCAACAGGTTTGTTTCGATGTCACTAGCTTTCGGAGCGCTGCTCCTTCCTCAGGTGAAGGAGCAGCGCTCCGAAAGCTAGTGACATCGAAACAAACCTGTTGGACTTTAACCTGGTGTTGTAAAACTTCTTACCAAGCTCACCCCAGTCCAACGCCGGCATCTCCACATTATAGGGAGAAGAGCAGGGGAATGGGATTAATTGGGTAGCCCTGTCAAAGATCCAGCACAAGTACAATAGGCCGAACGGCCTCCTGCACTGTATTGTTACATGATTTCTTTTGTATCAGAATGGCCTTGTGCATTTGGATGTCACATAAAAATGATCACCAGAAGGCCGCCGCTTTGCAACAATCATGATTCTTACCTCCAGTTGCAGCCACCAGTACAAACAGCAATGAATGAGTTCATTCACCAGTACCTCACCCAGCAGTTAGACACTTCTGTGGACCATGTGGAATCCATCAAACCCAGAGATGGACTGCTGGAATCAAGGGTGGTGCCATTCAGGTGGAAACCTCCTGAAGATGTTTGAGAGTCATTTTACTGAGCTGTAGGTGCCAATGGCAAGACTGGTATTTATTGCCCAATTCCAGTTGGAGAGGATGGGGGTATGCCTTCTTATACTGTCACACTTGTTGTGGTGATGGTACTCCTTATTGCTGAACCTTGTACTGACATTTTCTGAACTGGATTGTTTTCTAGCCCACTTTGAGTGGATTAAGAGTCAATTATGAGGTGCGGAACTGGAGTCGCACATATTAGCACTACAGGGAACCAGCTGGGTTTTGTAGTCACTAATGAGTATTCATACATTCAGGAAATTTTAACATTTGGAGGGTTTTCTGCAGTTTAATTAGAGATGCCATTTTCCCCCCTCCATGCTTGGAAGTGCATGACAGTGACCAGGAAAGGCTTGACTGGAATACAACTGCTTCATTAATAATGTACCATTAAGGAATGGTATGGTTTGTGATTAGGATACATAGAATAGACCCCAGGTTCCGATCTACATCACATCAATGGTCAGAATGTTTTTTTTCCTCCACAAGCACTAACTGACTTACCCACTTACCTTGAGAGTTTTCCAGCTTCTGGATCTGCATCTGCAGGAACAAGTTCGTGATCACAGCCCACACCTCTGAATTCTGCCACTTGGGTGGCATCATAGAAGTCCCATGAAATTAACAAAGCAAAACTGTGGAAAAGAAATAAAATAAAAGAGCAAAGTAAGTGGGGAGGTGAAATCACATTGCAATCAAAAGGCTGAATTACGAAGGAATCAGAAACATGATCAAAACATAGACACACGGAATTTTGCCAACTGACTTGGTACACCAAAATTTAGCACTGGGGAAATTAGATGAAGTATTTAGTTACCTCACTCTGTCATCCCCTCGCAGACTACAGCTCTAATCTACTCTGAATGGATGTCATTCTCTGATTGATGACAATCTCAGTTGCCACTTGTCCCGACTATAACTCTGATCCGTTATTGCATCATTCTTTTTGTCTACACATTCTTTGGTTATTTTTTTTGATGACACCACACAATCTTGTGACAGATCCTTCATGGAGAACCCCTGTTCTACCACTCATCATCTAAGCTCACCCCCACATCCTTCTGTTCCTTTCTCCCTCCCTCTGTTTATCTCGCTTCCACTTAAATGTATCGATACAATTTGCCTCAATCACTCCCAATGGTAGCGTGTTCTATATTCTAACCACTCTTCGGGTAAAGAAGTTTCTCTTGAATTCCATAATGGATTTGTGACCATCTCGTATTGAGTGCTCTAGTTTGGCACACTCTCGTACATCGAAATATCTTCTCTAAATCTACCCTATCAACTCCTGGTAATTTTAAAGACCTCAATCGGGTAACCTCACAGTATTCTCTTGATCCCCAGTCTGTTTGCCAAATCCTGAAGGTGGTGTTTCCCAAACTTATTCCCCAAGAGACCACATTTTAATGCCCCAAATGTGATTCCAGAATGAAAATTTGTGAAGGTTTTAACAAATGCGGATTTAGGGTTGCAAAGCATGAAAACAGGTGGCATCACAGCTGTTAGAATTCAGTCGGAGCTTCATGACAGCCATTTCTGGCTTTGAGCTCGCTACCCCACAATTTCACGTTGCAACTCTGCTCAGGCTCGTGATCCACTATTTGGGAAGTCTTGCCTCAAAGACCTCCTTTAACATTTTGGTAATTGAGGTGCTGATCTCTTTGTAGTGCAATCCAAAGCTGATGATTCTATTGTTCTCCTAGGTGGCATCTTGTCTTCCTCCATCCATAAACTTGAGCCAATCCAAATCTCTGCTGTACACATCCTAACTCGGACTGAGCCCTGTTCATCCATCACCCCTGTGTTTGGTGACTTATGTTGCCTTTTGTCCAGCAGAATCATAAATCACGACAATGCAGAAGGAGGCCATTTGGCCAATCGAGTCTGCACCAACCCTCCGAAAGAGCACCCTACCTAGGCTCACCCTAATCCAGTAACCCCACCTAACCTTTTGGACACTAAGGGACAATTTGGCATGGCCAATCCACCTCAGCTGCACACCTTTGAACTGTGGGAGGAAACCGGAGGTCCCAGAGCAAACCCACGCAGGCACGGGCAGCAAACTCGCCCAAGGTCGGAATCAGGTTCCTGGCGCAGTGAGGCAGCAGTGCTAACCACTGTGCCGCCATACCGTGATTCTAAAGTTCTCGTCCATATTTCCAAATTCTTCCTGACTCTCCCCACCCGACCCTGCACTGCAACCCAATCTCTGTGATTTCCTCCAACACTACAACACTCCCATTGGTGGCAGTGCCTTCAAATGACTACGCCCAAGGCTTTGAGCTTCCATTCTTAAACCTCTCCATCTCTCTCCCCCTCTCCTCCTTTAAGAGGCTTCTTAAAACCTACCTGTTGGTCACATGTCCTAATATCTTCTAATTTGTCTTGGTGTCAAATTTAGGCTGACTTTGCCCCAGGATGCAATTTTGCATTTTCTAATTTAAAGGTGCTATATGCTGCAGATGGTTGTTTGTTTTAAATCTCCTGGTTCTCTCTTTGCAGCGGGTGTTTCCATATGTCTCAGCGATGGTCAACAATGGGACTCTGCCGTATGACCACAGCAAAGATGGACGCACCTCTGAGCTTTCTGGATGCCCTGCAGAAATCCGAAATGTAGATCATGACACATATTTGGCAATTCGTTACTCTCGGGGAAGGTTAACGGTAAGTGGCAGATTGCGCTACTGGGATTATTACTGTCAAAAGAGTCGGCTGCCACCTTGTCTATAAAATAACACACCACAGAAGGGGGCCATTTGATCCTTCATGCCAATGCCGGCTTTTTGAAAGGGCTGTCCTGTTCGTCTCAGGTCCTGGCTCTTTCCCCATAGCCCTGCAATTTTTTTTCTCTTCAAATATACATACAGTTCCCTTCTGAAAATTATTACTGAATCTCTCCATCGCCCTTTCAGGCAATGCATCCCAATCATAACAACTTGCTGCACCAAAATAAACATGCTCCTAATTTTCCCTCTTGTTCTGCTGCTAATAATTTAATATCTATCAACTCTGGTTAGTGACCTCACTGCCAGTGAAAACAGTCTCTCCCTCATATTTGCTGAGTTTTGAACAACTGTCTTAAATTTCCCCTTAACCTTTTTAAAAAATAAATTTGGAGTACTCAATTCATTTTTTCCAAGTATGGCGCAATTTAGCGTGGCCAATCCACCTAGCCTGCACATCATTGGGTCATGGGGGCGAAACCCACGCAAACACGGGGAGAATGTGCAAACTCCAGACGGACAGTGACCCAGAGCCGGGATCGAACCTGGGACCTCGGCGCCGTGAGGCAGCAGTGCTACTCACTGTGCCACCATGCTGCCCCCCATAACCTTTCTCTGCTGTAAGGAGACCAATCCCAACTGCTTCAACCTCTCCACATAACTGAAGTCCCTCATCTCTGGTATCATTCTGGTAAACCTCCTTTGTGCTGTCTTTGTAAATGCATACTTTAATGTTGTTTAGTGTTTTTGATGCCTATGGGGGCCAGAACAGCTCAGTTGATTGGACAGCTGGTTTCTGATGGAGAGTGAGACCAACAGCACGGGTTTAATTCCTGTACCGGCTGAGGTTATTCATGAAGGGCTGCCTTCTCAACCTTGCCCCACGCATGAGGAGTGGTGATTCTCATGTTAAATTGCCACCAATCAGCTCTCACCCTCAGAGGAAAGCAGCCTATGGTCATCTGGGACTATGGCAACTTCACTTACTAGATCCCTAACCTGTGTAAATACCGTGGGTGAATCCACCATCCCCTAGTCTCCGTTCTTAAAGGAACTGACTTGTCTTCACAGCAGGTTCTGTGACAGAACCTCTAATATCTCCTTCAAATGGTCTATTTCCAGCAACGACATATCCAACAGAGGATGGTAAATAGAAGAGAAAATCCGAAACTTTCCCTCCTGCCCCATTATTCCCAAGTCTCTTAACTGACCCAGATGATGAGGAGCTCTCTTTAGCAAGCTGTGAGTGGGTGAGATCTTTTCAATGAACATGCAGCTTTGAAACTCAACAAGAGCTTTGTCCCAGTATGGCATCCCCCTCCACCTATCGAACCTACAAATTCAGACACACACGCGCTATAGCTGTCACAGCATCAAAATATCTTGTTGAAAACAGTGGGAAAGTGTTTAACTTTCTGCCATTCTTTCGGAGACCGCCCTTGGGATGAAGGGGAGTGATGGGCAAGCAATGAACTTCGAGCTGGCTTTCTGCGAGCTGTGACTCTCCTACCCTCTCTCTCTGTGGAGCATTAGGCTGCTGTTTTGTGCCTGAGTTTGTTTTGTGAGAAATTGGATCTGGTACTGTCACACTTAGCACCTGTGCACTGGCATTGGGTTGAGGAAACTGCTGCTGCTGACTGGTTTCTTGGTGACCAGCTGCTATGTAAACCCTATTCCATAGTTTAATTCTAGCATCAGCTTTGAAGGTATTGGTTCCTGGTAGGGTGTGGGTAGACACCAAAGGTACAGTAGAGTCCAGCAGCACTACAGTAAATGTGTGACACAGTGTAAGAGGGGAAATCGAGGTAGGTGGCTAGCACTGTTGTGAAATCAAATCAAAAAAGCCGTGAAGGTGCCTGTGGAGTCTGTGGTATCAGCTAAAGATCCAACAGGAATTAACATTTTCTTCTGGTATGTTGGAAGATTTCGGTTGAAATGGTCCATTTCCTCAGTTTCTATTTGTTGCCTGCTCTGTCAGGTGATGACCGATGTTGAAGACAAGAATGAGTGGAAAGAGTGCATTGACATCAGCGGGGTCCGACTGCCCACTGGTTACTTCTTCGGTGCGTCAGCGGCAACCGGAGACCTGTCAGGTAAGAGTGAAGTCTGTTTTATTGCCCTGTGCTTTGCTTGTCAGTCTAGGCTCATAACCAACATCTGTTGGGGGAAAATGCTGGAATCTGTTGTTAAGGAGGTTATCATTGGGCACTTGAAATCCTTTTCTTAAAAATAAATTTAGAGTACCCAATTCTTTTTAGCATGGCCGATTCACCTACCCTGCACATCTTTGGGTTGTGGGGGTGAGACCCACGCAGACATGGGGAGAATGCGCAAGCTCCACACGGACAGTGACCCGGGCCGGTATCGAACCCAGGTCCTCAGCGCCGTGAGGCAGCAGTGCTCACCACTGCGCCGCCCTCTTGAAAACCTTGATGTAATCAGACAGAGTAAACATGATTTTGTGAAACGGAAACCGTATTTGACTAATGTAGTTTAGTTCTTCGAGGATGCAATAAGCAACTTGGATGAAGGGAAACCTGTACTGAAATTTCCAGAAGGTACAATATCAAAGGCTACTACACAAAATAAGAGCTCATGGTGTCGGGGAAAACATTAGCATGGACAGAGAATTGATATGCCAACAGGAAACAACAGAAACTAGGCATAAATGGTTTAATTTTGGGTTGGCAAGGTGTAACGAATGCAGTTCCACAAGGATCAGTGCTGGGGCATCATGTTTGCAATCTATGTTAATGAGACCCAGTGCATGGTTGCTGGGGACACAAAGATAGGTAGGAAAATAAGTTGTGAAGAGGGAGTAAGGAGTCTGCAAAGTGACATAGTGAGTGGGCAAGAATTTGGCAGATTGAGTATGACATGGTAAAATGTGAATTTGTGCACTTTGGCAGGAAGAATAAAAAAGCAGCCTATTATTGAAATGGGGAGAGATTGCAGAACTCTGAGGAACAGTGATCTGGGTGTTGTGGTACATGAATCACAAAGTTATTATGCAGGTGCAGCAAGTGATTATGAAGGCAAAATTGAATAGTGGCGTTTATTGCAGTGGGATGGAATATAAAAGTAAGGATGTTGTGCTACAGTTGGACAGGTCTTTGGTGACACCACACCCAGAATATTCTGTATAGTTTTGGTCTCCTTATTTAAGTAAGGACATAATTGCATTGGAAGCAGTTCAGAGAAGATTCACTCGACTGATTCCAGGGATGTAGGGGTTATGCTGTGAGGAAAGGTCAGACTGGTTGGGCCTGTAGCCATTAGAGTTCAGAATTAGAGGTGATACATAGAAGCTTAGATAGAAAATAGAAGCAGGAGGAGGCCATTCGGCCCTTGGAGCGTGCACTGTCATTCATTATGATCATGGCTGATCATCGAGTTCAATACCCTGACCCCGCCTTTCGCCCCCCCCCTCCGCATATTCCTTGAGCGCTTTAACCCCAAGATCCATATCTAATTCCTTCTTGAAATTACACAATGTTTCGCCTCATTCTCTTTTTGTGGTAGTGAATTCCACAGATTCACCACTCTCTGGGTGAAGAACGTTCTCCCCACCTCAGTCCTAAAAGGTTTACCCCTTATCCTCAAACTATGACCCCTATTTCTAGACTACCATACCATCGGGAACATTCTTTCTAAATCTACCCTGTCTAATCATAGAATTCCTACAGTGCAGAAGGAGGCCATTTGGCCCATCGAGTCTGCACCAATCCTCTGAAAGAGAACCACCCTAGCGGCAATTTATCATGGCCAATCTATCAAACTCTCACATCTTTGAACTGTGGGAGGAAACCAGAACACCCGGAGAAAACCCATGCAGACACTGGGAGAACGTGCAAACTCCACACAGACAGTGACCCAAGGCTGGAATTGTACCCGGGTCCCTGGCACTGTGAGGCAGCAGTGCTAACCGCCGTGCCACCCTATCCTGCTAGAATTTTATACGTTTCTATGAGATCCTTTCTCACTCTTCTAAACTCCAATGAATTAAGGGGCAATTTAGCATGGCCGATTCACCTACTTTAAAAAAAATTGTTATGGGTCAGGGTTTAGAGAACCCCAAAGTGTATCATGGAGTTCACCTGACCCACAACTTTTAATAGATTGTGGTTATGGGAAAACACAGCCCACTCTGCAAGTGTGGTACTTCAGAAATGGAAAAGTTCTTTTTTAAAGCAAAACAATGTTTATTCTATGAACTCAAGTTAACCTTTTTAAAACAAACAGTGAATATCGTAGCAACCAGTAAATACACCCCCCAAAGAATGCAACACTAAGTAACCTGTATGCTGTCCTTTTACACCCAAAAGACTTAACAAACCTTTAAATGAAATGAAAATCGCTTATTGTCACAAGTAGGCTTCAATGAAGTTACTGTGAAAAGCCCCTAATCGCCATATTCCAGCGCCTGTTCGGGGAGGCTGTTACGGGAATTGAACCGTGCTGCTGGCCTGCCTTGGTCTGCTTTCAAAGCCAGCGATTTAGCCCAGTGTGCTAAACAGCTAAACAGAAGCACATCAGAGTTTACATTCAATACTGAAAACATTTATAGTTCTGTATTCACCAAATGATTAAGAGATAGTCCTTCATGGCAGAGAGCTCAACAGTACAGCTGCTTTTTCTGACTTCAGCTGCATCACACTGAAAAACGAAACCAAAAAGAGAGACACACCCAAGCTTTTCTCAAAGTGAAACTAAAAAGCAGAACCAGAGCTCAGCTTCACCCACACTCTGACATCACTGCAGAGTAACATGAGCAGCTAACCATTTCTTAAAGCGACATTCTCATGACATAATAAACATTTTATTGAGGTATTTATGGTTTTATAACAATAACAGAAGAAAGTGTACATACAAATATAAACATAGTGCAAAAGCCGTCTTCCTCTATCACAGATCCCACCTTTTCTAACACCCCACTCTAAACTAAATTAAATCCCTTCTGCTGACGGTTAATTTTCCCCAAAGAAGTCGACGAATGGCTGCCACCTCCGGATGAACCCTAACGTTGACCCTCTCAGGACGAACTTGATTTTCTCCAGACAGAGAAAGCGAGCCATATCAGTTAGCCAGGTCTCCGACTTCGGGGGCTTTGAGTGCCTCCAAGATAATAATATCTGTCTCTGGGCTACCAGAGAGGCAAAGGCCAGAACATCTGCCTCTTTCTCCTCCTGGATTCCCGGGTCTTCCGACACTCTGAAAATCTGCACCTTTGGACTCGATGCCACCCTTGTTTTCAACACCTTGGACATGACATCCGGAAACCCCTGCCAGAATCCCCTAAGCTTCGGACATGCCCAGAACATATGGACATGGTTCGCTGGTCCTCCCGCACACCTTGTGCATCTATCTTCTACCCCAAAGAACCTTCTCATCCGGGCCACTGTCATGTGGGCCCGGTGAAAGACCTTGGACTGTATCAGGCTGAGCCTGGCACATGATATGGACGCGTTGACTCTGCTCAACGCGCCTGCCCAGGGACCGTCCTCTATCTCTCCTCCTAACTCCTCTTCCCATTTGTGTTTCAGCTCCTCGGTCTGCATTTCCTCTGACCCCATGAGTTCCTTATAAATGTCCGAAACCCTCCCTTCTCCCACCCACATTCTGGAAACTACCCTATCCTGTATCCCCCTTGGTGGTAGGAGCGGGAAGGTTGATACCTGCCTGCGTAGGAAGTCCCGCGCCTGCAGGTATCGAAACTCGTTCCCTCCCGTCAATCCAAATTTCTCCTCCAACTCTCAGGCTGGGAAAGCTCCCCTCGATAAACATATCTCCCATCCTCTCGATCCCTGCTCTCTGCCATCTCCAGAACCCTCCATCCAGCCTCCCCGAGGCAAACCAGTGATTATTGTAGATTGGAGACCAGACCGATGCTCCTACATGCCTCCTCCATTGCCCCCCCGACTCTCAGGGCCGCCACCCCCACGGGGCTGGTGGAGTACCGTGCCGGCGGGAACGGCTGAGGCGCCGTTACCAACGCCTCCAAATTAGTGCCCTTGCATGCAGCTGCCTCCACACGCCCCCACATCGACCCCGCCCCCACATCGACCCCGTTCCCACATCGGCCCCCCCCCCCCACCACCACCACCATCTACTTCCTAATCATAGCTATATTCGCCACCCAGTAATAATTACTAAAGTTCGGCAGACACCCCCCCCCCCCCACCACCCCAGGCTGTGCTCCAGCATCCCTTTTTTAACTCGCGGGGTCTTACCCGCCCAAACAAAGCCAGAGATCTTGTTGACCCATTTGAAAAAAAAAAAGGACCGTGGAATAAAGAAGGGGAGACACTGAAACACGAGCAGGAATCTCGGGAGGATCGTCATTTTCACTGTCTGTACCCTCCCAGCCAGTGACAGCAGGAGCACGTCCCACCTTCGAAAATCCTCCTTCGTTTGGTCTACCAGTCGGGCCAGATTTAGCTTGTGCAGCCGTTCCCATTCCTGTGCCACCTGGGTGCCAAGTACCGGAAGCTTCCCCCCCCCACCACTCTAAGCGGCAGCTCTCCCAATCGCCTCTCTTGCCCCTTTGCCTGGATCGCGAACATCTCACTTTTCCCCATGTTCAATTTATAACCCGAAAACCGACCAAAATTCCCCAGAATCCTCATAATTTCTTCCATCCCTTCCAGTGGGTCCGACACATATAAGAGCAGGTCGTCGGCGTATAACGAGTCTCTGTGTTCCACCCCCTCTTGGACCAGCACCTTCCTGCCCCTTGAGGCTCTCAACGCAATTGCCAGCGGCTCTATGGACAGTGCGAACAACAGCGGGGAGAGGGGGCATCCCTGCCTCGTCCCCCGGTGCAGCCTAAAATAGCCAATGTCAACCTGTTCATCCGTACGCTCGCCACGGGCACCTGATACAGCAGCCTGACCCAGTCAATGAAGCCCCGTCCAAATCCAAACCACCCCAGTACCTCCCACTGATAATCCCATTCCACCCGATCAAATGCCTTCTCTGCGTCCATTGCGACCACTACCCCTACGTCCCTACCCTCTGGGGGCATCATAATTACATTCAGTAGCCTTCTTGCGTTGGCCCAAATGCCTCCCCTTAACAAATTCCGTCTGGTCCTCCCCAATCACGTCCGGAATGCAGCCTTCAATCCTTGAGGACAAGATCTGAGCCAACAGTTTGGCGTCTACATTTAGTTGGGAAATCGGCCTGAAGGACCCACATAGCTCCGGGTCCTTATCCCGCTTCAGGATCAATGAGATAGTGGCCTGTGACATCGTCAGGGGACGCCCCCCTCTCTCCCTTGCCTCATTAAATGTCCTCATCAGCAGTGACCCCAGTATCCCAGGGAACTTTTTAAAAAACTCCACTGGGTACCCGTCCGGTCCCGGGGCTTTACCTGACTGCATGGCCTTCAGCCCTTCTGCAATTTCTTCCAACCTGATCGGGGCCCCCAGCCCTTCTACCAACTCTTCGTCAACCTTCGGGAACCTCAGTCTCCCTAAGAATTGCCTCATCCCCTCCGGCCCAGCTGGGGGTTCAGACTCCTACAGCCTGCTGTAGAATTCCTTAAACGCCTTATTGACCCCAGCTGAATCTCTGTCCAGGTTCCCAGCCCTGTCCCTTACTTTCCCAATCTTCCTAACTGCCTCCCGCTTTCTAAGCTGCTGCGCAAGTATTCTACTGGCCTTCTCCCCATATTCATAAATCGCCGCCCTCCCCTTCCTCAGCTGCTCCACCGCCTTCCCTGTAGTTAACAAGCCAAACTCCGCCGATTGCCTCCGTCGTTCCCTTAGAAGCCCTGCCTCTGGGGCCTCCGCATAACTCCAGTCGACCTGTAGTATTTCCTTTATCAGTCGGTCCATCTCTGCTCTGTCTACCTTCTCCCTGTGGGCCCGTAGCGAGATCAGCTCCGCTCTAACCACTGCCTTCAGCGTCTCCCAGTCCACTGCAGCCAAAACTTCCCCCGTGTCGTTGATTTCCAGATAGTTCTGGATACGTTTCCTCAGCCGCCCACACACCACCTCATCCGCTAAAAGTCGCACGTCCAGCCTCCAGTGCGGGCATTGGCCACCCTCCTTGCTCACCTGTAGGTCAACCCAGTGCGGGGCATGATCCGAGATCGTGATTACTGAATACTCAGTGTCCACAACCCCCATCAGTAAAGCCCTATTCAGGATAAAAAAAGTCAATCCGGGAGTACGCTTTATGCATGTGCGTGTAGAAGGAAAGCTCCTTCACCCTCGGCCGTCCAAATCTCCATGGGTCCACCCCCCTCCATCTGCTCCATCAACCCCTTTAGCTCCTTTTGCTGGCACCCTGCTTGTCCTTGAGCTAGACTGGTCCAGCCCTGGGTTAATGACTGTGTTGAAGTGTCCTCCCCCCCCCCCCCCCCCCCCCGATCCCTCTAGTCTTAGAGTCTAGCCTCGAGTGAAAAACCTGCCCGACCCATCCCTTCCTTAATCTGACCTGGTCAGTTACTCTAAGGTGCGTCTCCTGCAACATTGTCACGTCTGCCTTCAGTCTCCTCAAATGCGCGAACACGAGTGCCCTTTTAACTGGCCCATTTAGCCCTCTTATGTATTATGTGATCAGCCTGGTTGCCCCCCGCTCCCCCCCCCCCCCCCCCCCCCGATCAGCCATCACCCTTCTTGGGCCAGTCTCCAGCCCACGCCCCATGCATTCGCAGACCCGCCCCCAGGCAGCCTCCGTCCCTGACCTCCCGATTGTCCCACAGCAAAAGTCCCTCCCCGTCAGCAGAACGTTTCCCCCCCTCTGCCCCACCCAGTAACAGCACTATACAAACAGCCCCCTTCAGAAAGCATAACATCTGCTCACCCCCCACTGAGCTTCCGTGAGCTAGCTGGCCCCTGCCCATGGCGCCAGACATTTTCCCACCTATTGTCCCCCCCCCCCCATATGCAAAATGAAAACAATACCAACCCAATTGCCCGAAAGAAACACAAAGAAAACCAAAAAGAAGATCCAACATCTAACATTCACACCTCCATCTCCCATCAGTGCAAATGCAAACTTGAACTCAAACAGCTTATCCGCAGGCCCCAAATCGATACAGAAGGCATTACCGATAACATCCAAAAACAAAAACTTAAAAACATGAATGCTGCAGCAAAGTTCAGTCCAAACACCTCAGTCCGCTACCAGCCCTTTCCTTCTAGCGAAGTCCATCGCTTCCTCGGGCGACTCGAAGTAGAAATGTTGCTCTTTGTGAGTGACCCAAACACGGGCCGGATACAGCAGTCTGAACTGAACCTTCTTGAAAAGGGTTGATTTTATCTGGTTGAACCCTGCTCTTCTGGCCACGTCAGCGCTCAGATCCTGGTATATACGCAGGATGCTGTTTTCCCATTTACAGCTCCGTGTCTGCCTGGCCCACCATAGGATACACTCCTTGTCCAGGTACCTGTGGAATCTCACCACCATTGCTCTGGGGGGTCACCTGCACGCGGTTTCCTCGCTAGCGCTCTGTGTGCCCTGTCCACCTCCAAGGGTGGACGTACCCTCCCCCAGTAACTTCTCAAACATACCTGCTATGTATGCCCCTGCGTCCGTTCCTTTGGATCCCTCCGGGAGATCCACGATTCTCAGGTTCAGCCGACGCGACCTGTTCGCTAGATCCTCCACCTTCTCCTGAAGCCTTTTCTGTTGGTCTCTCAACATCCCCACCTCCAGGGCAGCACGGTGGCCTCGTGGTTAGCACAGCTGCCTCACGGCGTTGAGGTCCCAGGTTCGATCCCGGCTCTGGGTCACTGTCCGTGTAGAGTTTGCATATTCACCCCGTGTCTGCGTGGGTTTCGCCCCCACAATCCTAAAATGTGCAGAGTAGGTAGATGGGCCACGTTAAATTGCCCCTTAATTGGAAAAAATAATTGGGGAATCTAAATTTATTTTTGAAAAATTAAAAATGTTTTAAAAAACATCCTCCAACTTGGTGTTCCTCCTGCTCAGTCAGTGACTTCTCCACTTTCTGGATCGCCCGGTCTTGAGCATCCAGTCTGAGTTCCAGCCGTGCAATCAATTCCTTAATCGGGTCCAAGCATTCCTGTTTCTGCTTGGCGAAGCCCTCCTGTATGAACAGCATCAGCTGCTCCGTCGACCGCTTGGTCATTGAGCCAGAACTCGGGATGTCCGCCATGCTTTCTCCGGCTGCAGTGTCAGCCCAAGCCTTCTCTCTTCGTCTATTTCTTCCTTTGCGAGCAGTCCTGGTCCGCCTATCCATGCACTGATGTAGGATTCCTCGTCATAGTTGCACCAGCATCAATTTTCCAAATCAGATCCGACAAAATATCGGGGAAAAAGGTCCAAAGTTCCGACCCGAGTGGGAGCCACCAAATGTGCGACCTACTCCTTCATAGCCACCACCGGAAGTCTGATTCAACTGCTCCTAATCAACTTAGTGCCCTCCGCCACCCCCTTTGCCCTCCGCCCCCTCTTTGCCCTCTGCCCCCTCTTTGCCCTCTGCCCCCTCTTTGCCCTCTGCCCCCTCTTTGCCCTCTGCCCCCTCTTTGCCCTCTGCCCCCTCTTTGCCCTCTGCCCCCTCTTTGCCCTCTGCCCCCTCTTTGCCCTCTGCCCCCTCTTTGCCCTCTGCCCCCTCTTTGCCCTCTGCCCCCTCTTTGCCCTCTGCCCCCTCTTTGCCCTCCGCCCCCTCTTTGCCCTCCGCCCCCTCTTTGCCCTCCGCCCCCTCTTTGCCCTCCGCCCCCTCTTTGCCCTCCGCCCCCTCTTTGCCCTCCGCCCCCTCTTTGCCCTCCGCCCCCTCTTTGCCCTCCGCCCCCTCTTTGCCCTCCGCCCCCTCTTTGCCCTCCGCCCCCTCTTTGCCCTCCGCCCCCTCTTTGCCCTCCGCCCCCTCTTTGCCCTCCGCCCCCTCTTTGCCCTCCGCCCCCTCTTTGCCCTCCGCCCCCTCTTTGCCCTCCGCCCCCTCTTTGCCCTCCGCCCCCTCTTTGCCCTCCGCCCCCTCTTTGCCCTCCGCCCCCTCTTTGCCCTCCGCCCCCTCTTTGCCCTCCGCCCCCTCTTTGCCCTCCGCCCCCTCTTTGCCCTCCGCCCCCTCTTTGCCCTCCGCCCCCTCTTTGCCCTCCGCCCCCTCTTTGCCCTCCGCCCCCTCTTTGCCCTCCGCCCCCTCTTTGCCCTCCGCCCCCTCTTTGCCCTCCGCCCCCTCTTTGCCCTCCGCCCCCTCTTTGCCCTCCGCCCCCTCTTTGCCCTCCGCCCCCTCTTTGCCCTCCGCCCCCTCTTTGCCCTCCGCCCCCTCTTTGCCCTCCGCCCCCTCTTTGCCCTCCGCCCCCTCTTTGCCCTCCGCCCCCTCTTTGCCCTCCGCCCCCTCTTTGCCCTCCGCCCCCTCTTTGCCCTCCGCCCCCTCTTTGCCCTCCGCCCCCTCTTTGCCCTCCGCCCCCTCTTTGCCCTCCGCCCCCTCTTTGCCCTCCGCCCCCCCTTTGCCCTCCGCCCCCCCCTTTGCCCTCCGCCCCCCCCTTTGCCCTCCGCCCCCCCCTTTGCCCTCCGCCCCCCCTTTGCCCTCCGCCCCCCCCTTTGCCCTCCGCCCCCCCCTTTGCCCTCCGCCCCCCCCTTTGCCCTCCGCCCCCCCCTTTGCCCTCCGCCCCCCCCTTTGCCCTCCGCCCCCCCCTTTGCCCTCCGCCCCCCCCCTTTGCCCTCCGCCCCCCCCCCCTTTGCCCTCCGCCCCCCCCTTTGCCCTCCGCCCCCCCCCCTTTGCCCTCCGGCCCCCCCCCCTTTGCCCTCCGGCCCCCCCCCCTTTGCCCTCCGGCCCCCCCCCCCTTTGCCCTCCGGCCCCCCCCCCCCTTTGCCCTCCGGCCCCCCCCCTTTTCTGTCCCTCATGTCTTTCCTACTTCTTTCAAACCTAATTTACAAATGGTAGGTTGCGTTGGTGCTTTGAAGCAGATTGGTGGTTAAACTGTTTGTTCTCTTTCAGACAACCATGATGTTATCTCCATGAAACTTTACCAACTGACAGTGGAACACTCACCAGAGGACGAGAATATTGATTGGACGAAAATTGAGCCCAGCGTCAGTTTCCTGAAATCTCCTAAAGGTTCATAAACTGTCCTGCTAGTTTTATTTATTTTTGATGTGACAACACAGAGAGCCAAAGATACCTGGGTGCAAAGAAAAGTGACTTCAGATCCTAATAGAAGTTTTGAATAGCGATTCCGCCTGATAGCTAAATATACCGCCTGGCGCAGCAGTCAGAGCAGAAAGTGGCTGATTCAGTTCTTTTAAAGACTTTTTTTTCCAATTAAGGGGCAATTTAGCACGGCCAATTCACTTACTCTGCACATCTTTTAGGCTGTGGGGTTGAGACCCATGCATCCTTTTAAAGAGTTAATACCGTGTAAATTCAGCTATTCCTCAGACTCATGATCTGGGAATGCCCAGTTTAAACTTCTCATCCTTGTGTTCAAATCCCTCTCTGATCATACCCCTCTAAATCTATATCACCCTCCAGTCTCCATGGAGACCTCTGCTGTCCGATCGTTCTCTCCTGTTGCACATCTTGCACTCCCTAGTATTGGTGTTCCTGCCTTTCGCTGACTAGTCCGCAGGTTGTGGAATTCCCTCCCCTCCCTGATAATGCTCCTGTGAAGTACTTTGGGATGTTTTAATACATCATTGGTACACCAGAGATTAGACCATGTCTGTTGTTTAACTGCATTTCTTTATGGAAGATACAAAACCTGTCTTGGCAGTATGGTTGACGTGTGTGTGGAATGGAGCATGATTTTATTCCTCTGCATTTGTCTTTGCTCATAATCAGCAACAAACAATTCCACATTGGGTATAACTGTTGATTAGATGCATCACTAAATGTCTTCTAGTCTCTCCTGATACTTACTGAGCTTCAGAACTTTTGAACCATTTTTCCTTGAAAGGGATTGGAGTACGCTGAATGCGTAGATTTTAAGTTAGAATTTTTACACAGGACTACATAGTAATTTGTACAATCTTGAAATATGCGGTCTTTCAGCTCCTTACTTAACTTCCCTTTAAATTTGTTCCCATCACCTTAGCCACTCCATTGATAGCTAGTTAGTTGGAGAACCTCCTAATCTTCCCAGACATCATGTTGCCAGCGCAAAACCTTTCAAACCTACGACCACGGCCATCTCGAAGGACAGGTACAGCAGATACCTTGGAACACCACCAGCTGGAGGTTCCCTCCAAGTCACTCACTATCCTGACATGGAAATATATTGCTGTTCGTTCACTGTTGCTGGATCAAAATCCTGGACCTCCCTCCCTAACAGCACTGTGGGTGTTCCTATGCCTCAGGGGATTGCAACGGTTCAAGAAGGCCACTCACCACCACGTTCTGAAGAGCAACAAGGGCTGGGCAATAAATGCTGGCCTAGCCAGCGACACCTACATCCCGTGAAATAATTTTTAAAAGAGAGGATTGTTATGATAATGGCCCGGGGTGTTCCACTCGCGTCCCGTTGAATAAAATGGCAGAACCTGAATGCGAGGTTGAAAAGCCGGTTGGCTGTCAGCTGGGTAGGCCATTAATACTACGGAGAGGAGAGAGGGAGAAATCCAAAAGGCCTGAGTGGGGTTCAAGATGAAGGGAGCAGGACTAACAAATCTGACTACCACAACCAAATCCAAGAGAATTCTCAAGTCCGGTGCAAAGTTTCAATACTATGCCTTGAACATAATCTCAGATGCGCAGTCACTAGATTTTAAACGAAAATAGGAACGAATAAAAGAGAAAAGAGCCGAATGAACAAAACCTGTAGAAAAGAGGAGAACAGCACATGTGCTGATGCTGAAATTCTCATCCATGCCTTTGCTACCTCCAGATTCATTGCTCTCCTCGCCGACTTTCTACCTTCCACCCTGTATAAAGTTAATCTCTTACAAAACTGCTGCTCATATCCTAATTTTGCACCAAACCCCATTCACCAATCAACTCTGTGCTCATCGACCTACTTTGGCTCCCCATCCAGCTAGGAAAGAGGTTATGCATAGAGAATATGAGGAGCTAGGCACTAAATTGAAAGGCAGACACCGGTGTGGATTCAGATGCAAAATTATAAAGTCAGAAGTAACTTGCGGCAGTGATATACAGACTCACTAATTGTAACTGCATGGTAAGATAGAGTATAAAGGAAGAAATAATGGGAGCTTGTCCTGGAATGTCAGGGGACTAAATGGGCCAGTTAAAAGGGCACGTGTGTTCGCGCATTTGCGGGCTCTAAAGGCGGACGTAATTATGTTGCAGGAGACACATCTGAAAGTGTCTGACCAGACTAGGCTAAGGAGGGGCTGGATCAGCCAGGTCTTCCACTTGGACTTGGATTCAGGGGGGTAGCAATTATGATCAATAAGCGGGTTCAATTTGAGGCGGAGGGCGTATTCGCAGACGGCAGGGGCAGATTCCTTATGGTAAGGGGCAAGCTGGAGGGGAGAAGAGTGGTACTGGTGAACATGTATGCGCCGAACTGGGACGACGTTGACTTTATCAAAATAGTGCTGGGGAAGATCCTGGACCTAGACTCACGTAAGTTGATAATGGGGGGGCGGGGACTTTAATACTTTAATACCCGGGGCTGGACCGGTCATGTCCCAGAACGGGCAGACTCCCAGCAATGGCAAGGGAGCTGAAAGGGTTCATGGAGCAAATGAGAGCTGTGGACCCATGGAGAGCCAGACAGCCGAAGGGAAGGGGCTACTCATTTTATTTGCATGTTCATAAAGTATATTCTCAGATTAATTTTTTTATCTTGAGCAGGGACTGTGTAGGGGAGGTAAAGAATACGGAATATTCAGCAATCACTATCTCGGACCATGCCCCACACTGGGTGGACCTGCAGGTCGGGGGGGGGCGAATTACCAATGCCCGCAATGGAGGTTAGACATAGGACTGTTGTCGGAGGAGGGGATATGTGAGAGACTTCGGAAGTGCATGCAAAATTACTTGCAGGTGAACGATACGGGGGAAGTTTCAGCAGCGACCCTGTGGGAGGCGCTGAAGGCAGTAGTGAGGGGGGAGCCGATTTCAATTCGGGCTCACAGGGTCGGGGTGGACAGAGCAGAAATGGACAGATTCGTTAGGGAAATTCACCGGATAGACGGTCCCCGGGGGAGGACCTACTCAGGGAGAGACGGAGATTGCAGGCGGAACTGGGGGTGCTATCCACGAGTAGGGCCGTGGAACAACTTAGGAAGGCGAGGGGAGTGGTGTATGAGCACGGGGAGAAGGCCAACAGATTGTTAGCGCAGCAACTCCAGAAGAGGGAGGCAGCCAGGGATATAAGTAGAGTGGTGGATGGGGAGGGGAGCAGAGTGGAGGACCCGGCAGGACTGAACAAGGTATTTCGGGACTTCTATAGTAAGCTGTACACTTCAGAACCCCCGGAAGAGCCGGAGGAGATGAAAAGGTTCCTGGATGGACTAACCTTCCCAAAAGTAGGCAGGGGACTAGTGGACGGGCTGGGGGCCCCGATTAGAGCGGAGGAGGTATTGGGGGGCCTAAAGGCCAGGCAGTCGGGGAAAGCCCCGGGACCGGATGGAAAACCAGTAGAGTTTTACAAGTTCTCGGAGATAGTGGGACCGGTCCTGACAAGGGTTTTTAATGAGGCAAGGGACAGAGGGACCCTGCCACCGATGATGTCGCAAGCCACCATCTCGCTGATACTAAAGCGGGACAAGGACCCGGAATCCTGCGGGTCATACAGGCCAATCTCCCTGATCAATGTAGATGCCAAGCTCCTGGCCAAGGTCCTGGCAATTAGAATTGAGGACTGCGTACCGGAGGTGATTGGGGACGATCAGACAGGGTTTGTGAAAGGCAGGCAGCTGACAGCTAACTTGAGAAGCTTGCTTCATGTGATCATGATGCCCCTGACGGGCAAGGAGGTGGAGGTCGTGGTGGCAATGGACGCTGAGAAGGCCTTTGACCGGGTGAAATGGGGCTATTTGTGGGAGGTGCTTGGACGGTTTGGGTTCGGGGAGGGACTGGTTAATTGGGTCAGACTATTGTACCAGGCCCCAAAAGCTAACGTTAGGACGAACAGGATAATGTCAGATTATTTCATGGACGACCTGCTCCTGTACGTGTCGGACCCACTGGACGGGGTGGAAAATATACTGGAAACATTGAGGAAGTTCGGCCGGTTCTCGGGGTACAAATTAAATATGACCAAGAGTGAAATGTTTGTGGTGCAGACAAGGGGCCAGGAGAATAGACTGAAGGAGCTGCCATTTAGGCTGGTGCAGGAAAGTTTCCAGTACTTGGGGATACAGGTGGCACGAGACTGGGGCAGGTTGCATAAGTTAAATTTGACTAGGGTGGTGGAAGAAATGAAGAGGGAGTTTCGGAGATGGGATGCACTCCCGTTGTCCCTGGCGGGGGGGTGCAAACTGTAAAGATGACAATCCTCGCTAGATTTCTGTTCATCTTCCAGTGCCTCCCGATCTTTATCCCATGGTCCTTCTTCAAAAGGATTGGCAAAATCATCATGCGCTTTGTCTGGGTGGGAAAATCCCCGCGGGTGAAGAAGGTGATGCTTGAAAGGAGCCGCAGCGAGTGGGGACTGGTATTGCCGAGTCTGGTCAACTACTACTGGGCGGCTAACATAGCCATGATAAGGAAGTGGATGGTGGGTACGGGATCTATCTGGGAGCGAGTGGGGGCGGCTTCGTGCAGGGGCACCAGTTTGGCAGCCCTGGTCACGGCTCCCTTACCGCTGTTGCCGGCCAGGTACTCCACCAGCCCGGTAGTGGGGGTGGCCCTGTGGATATGGGGCCAGTGGAGGAGGCATGTTGGGGGGGGGGGGGGGTGGGTGTGTCTGTTTGGGCTCCAATATGTGATAACCATCGATTCGCCCCCAGGAACATGGATGGAGGGTTTCGAACATGGCGGCGGGCGGGATGGGGCGGGTGGGTGATATGTTCCTGGGGGGGAGCTTTGCGAGTTTGAGGGGCTTGGAGGAGAAATTTGGGCTGGTAAAGGGAAATGACTTTAGGTACTTACAGATGCGGGACTTTGTACGCAGACCGGTCCCATCATTCCCATGTCTCCTGCCAATAGGGATCCAGGACAGAATAGTCTCTAGAGGAGAAGGAGGAGAGGGTAGAGTCTCGGATATCTACAAGGTGCTCATGAAGGGGGAAGAGTCCCAGACGGAGGAACTGAAACTCAAATGGAGGAGCTCGGTGGGGAGATGGAGGACGGGCTGTGGGCGGAAGCTCTGAGTAGGGTAAATTCAGCCACCACATGTGCCAGGCTGGGTCGGATTCAATTTAAGGTCGTTCACCGGGCCCACATGACGGTAGCTCGGATGAGCAAATTCTTTGGGGTAGAGGACAAGTGCGCCATGTTTTGGGCATGTCCTAAGCTGAGGGGGTACTGGGAGGGATTTGCGGGGGTCATGTCCCGGGTGCTGAAACAAGGGTGGTGATGAGTCCAGAGGTGGCAATTTTCGGGGTTTTGGAAGACCTGGGAGTCCAGGGGGAGAAGGCCGGTTCTGGCCTTTGCTTCCCTAATAGCCCGGCGGCGGATACTGCTGGCGTAGAGGGACTCAAAACCCCCGAAGACCGAACTATGGCTTTTGGACATGTCAAGTTTTCTGGGTATGGAAAAATTTAAGTTCGCCTTGAGGGGATCTGTACTGGGGTTCACCGGAAGGTGGCAACCATTCATCGACTTCTTCGCGGGAGAGTGAACGTCAGCGCAGGGGGGGCGGGGGGGGGGGGGGAGATTAGGGTAGAGTAGGAGGGATAAATAGGCGGGTTGTGTCTAGCGGAGCGGGCAGGTGCAGTATGGTTTGATTGAAATATTGGTTTTATATTGATGTTTGCACATTTCTGTTAGCTGTAACTGTTTACAGTGCCAAAAAATACCTCAATAAAATTGTTTGTTAAAAAAAAAAGAAAGGTACAGCAATAATCATGGAGTATTTTAATCCACATAGACTGGAAAAATCAGGTAAGCAAAGGTAGCCGAGATGAGGCGTTGATAGAATGTTTTAGGGATAATTTCTTAGAATAGCACATTCTGGAGCTAACCAGAGAGCAGGCTGTCCTCTACCTGGTATTATACAATGAGATAGGATGCATCGATAACCTCATAGTGAAGGCACCACTGGGTAGCAGCGATCGTAATATGACTGAATTTTGCATTCGGTTTGAGAGAGAGAAGAGTGGGTCTAAGACTAGTATTTTGAACTTATATAAGGGGAATAAATGCCATGATGTGGAGATGCCGGCATTAGACTGAGGTGGACACAGTGTGAAGTCTTACACTACCAGGTTAAAGTCCAAATAAACCTGTTGGACTTTAACCTGGTGTTTTAAGACCTCTTACTAAGGGGAATGAAAGCAGAGCTAACTGAAGTGAACTGACAAATGAGATTAAGGGATCGGTCAACAGAGATTTAGTGGCAGACATTTAAAGGAATATTTCAGAATACACAGAATAGATACATTCCAATAAGAAATACAAATTCTACGGGGAAGACCCAATATCCGTGATTGACTAAAAAAGTTAAAGACAGTATCACACTTAAGAAAAAGCATATAATTGCGCAAAGTCGGGTAGCAGGTCAGAAGATTGTACAAAATATAAAGAACTGCAAAGAATGACAAGAATATTAAATTTAAAAATTAATAAATTTAGAGTACCCAATTCATTTTTTTCAATTAAGGGGCAATTTAGCGTGGCCAATCCACCTACCCTGCACATCTTTGGGTTGTGGGGACGAAACCCACGCAAACACGAGGAGAATATGCAAACTCCACACGGACAGTGACCCAGGGCCGGGATCAAACCTGGAACCTCGGCGCCATGAGGCAGCAGTGCTAACCACTGCGTCGCAGTGCTAACCACTGCGTCGCAGTGCTAACCACTGCGTCGCAGTGCTAACCACTGCGTCGCAGTGCTAACCACTGCGTCACCGTGCCACCCGAAAACAACATTAATAAAGAGGATAAAATCAGAATATGAGAGCAAGCAAGTTAGAAATATAACGACGTATAGTAAGAGTTTCTATAGATATTTAAGAAAAGAGTTAACAAAGTGTGCATTGGTTCTGTAGAAAATGAATCTGGAAATTAATGGAAAATAAAGATATGGCAGATGAATTTGAACAAGAATTTTGCATCAAACATTGCAGAAAAAGCTGTAAATCAGAAATTGGAAGGGAAGGAGGAACACAGAAAAATGACAGTCACCAGAGAAGTGGTACTGAGCAAATTGCTGGTGCTGCAAGCTGATAAATTCCCAGGTTCTAGGATCTTAAAAGATATGGCTAATGAGATGGTTGATGCGTTGGTTTTAATTTTCCAAAATTCCCTGGATTTGGGGAAGGTGCCATTAGATTGAAAAACAGCAAATGTACCACAAAGGGAGGGAACCAGAAAGCAGGAAACTTTAGGCCGATTAGCTTAAATTCTGTCATGGGGGAAATGCTGGAAGCTATTATTAAAATTGACATGGCAGGGCACTTAGAAAAATTCAAGGCAATCAGGCAGAATCAACACGGTTTTGTGGCTAGAAGAATATAAAAGAAGCATATTATCTAAATGGTGATAGAGCTCTGAGATGCAGAGGGATCTATCTGGGTGTCAGTGCATCAATTGCGAAAGGCTAATATGCAGGTACAGCAAGTAATTATGAAAGCTAATAGAATGTTATTGTTTATTGTGAAGGGAATTGAACATTTAAAGTAGGGAAATTATGCTTCAATTGTGCAGGGCATTGGTGAGAGCACATATGGAGCATTGTGTACCGTATTGGTCTTCGTATGCAAGGAAGGTTGTAAATGCGTTGGAAGTTCCGAGAAGGCTTACTAAACTAATAAGTGGATTGGACAAATTTTCTTATGAGGAAAGGTGGGACTGGGTAGGCTTTTATCCACTGGAGTGTAGAAGAGTAAGAGGTGATTTGATTAAAACATATAAGACCTTGTAGGACTCTGACAGGGTGGCTGTGGAGGGGATATTTCCTCTTGTGGGACAATCTAAAACTAGGGGTCACTGTTTAAAAATAAGGGGTCGCCCATTTAAAACCGATGAGGAGAATTTTTTTTCTGAGTGGTGAGTGAGTCTTTGGAACTCTTCTTCAAAAGGCCATGAAGCAGAGTCTTTGAATTTTTTCAAGGCAGAGGCAGATAGAATCTTGATAAACAAGAGGATGAAAGGTTATCGGGAGTAAGTGGGAGGTTACAGTCAGATCAGCCATGATCTTATTGAATGGTGGAACAGGTTCAAAGGGCCGAGTGACCAACTCCTAGTTCGTCTGTAACGCCTGTAATTTAAAATTCTTATACTCCTGTTCAAATCTATCCATGGCCTTGTCCATTCCTATCTCTGTGGCCTTCTCTAGCCCAATGGCCTTCCTTATAGCTGTATGCCTCCAATTTGGCCTCTTGCTCATCCCAATTTCCATCATTGCACCATTGCAGCCTTCAGCTGCCTTGATCCTAAGTTCTGGAATTCCCTAAATCTCTCCGCCTCTCCTCCTTTAAGAATTTCCTGAAAGCTTAATAACTTCGACCAAGATTTTGATCACTTGTTCTGATTTCTGTGGTTTGATGTGAATTTATTTGTTCCTGTGAAGCACCTTGTGATATTTTACACGTTAAAGGCACTATCTAAATGCAATCTCAAAACGCAATAAGAACAAAAGGATGCTGAAAATGTGCCCATGGGTTGGAATGAGTGGTTGCACGACAGATTAAATTCAATTCGGAAATGTTTGTGAAGTTGTACGTTTTGGTAGGAGGAATAAGGAGAGAGAATACAAACGCAAGTGTACAATTTTAGTGCGGGTGCAAGAACCAAGAGGCCTGGAGTGTTCGTGCTTAAATCTTTGAAAGTGTCAAAAGAACCTGAAACAGGAGCATAGACCATACGGCCTGTCAAGCCTGCTGTACCATTCAGTACTATCATGGCTGATCTTCGGTTTTAACTCCATTTTCCCACCCACTCCCCCTTGATGCCTGAGATCAAAAATCTTAATTCCACCATTAAGCCTTTTACATGATGGAGCATCGATGACCCTCTGGGATAGAGAACTCCAAAGATTCACAACCCTTTGAGTGAAGAAAGTTCTCCATCTCGGGGTTAAATAATCAATTCTTTATCCTGAAAGTGTGACCCCAGCCTAGATACCCCAGCCAATGAAAACAACCCCTGCCTACCCGAACAAGCCCTTTCAGAATCTTGTACGCTTCAGTGGGACCACCTCTCATAGGAACATGGAAATTATGAGCAGAAGTAGGCAATTCAGCCCTTTGAGCCTGCTCCGCCATTCAATCAGATCATGGTGGATCTCTTCCTGGTATCAAATCCATCTCCCTGCCTGTTCCCCATATCCCTTTAACTCATTTTTTAATCAGAAATATCTATCTATTTCCTTGAAACCATTTGGTGACTCAGATTCCGCTGCACTATGGGGCAGCGAGTTCCATAAATCCACCACCTCTGCGAGAAATAGTTCCTCCACCTCAGTTCTAAATCTACCGCTTCTCAACCTATATCTGTGACCTCTCGTTCTAGATTGCCCTACAAGGGGGAACATTTGGTCTACAATTATTTTATCAATCCCATTTAGTATCTTGTATACCTCGATCAGGTCCCTTCTCATCCTTCTAAACTTCAGCGACTATAAGCCCAAACTGTTCAATCTCTCCTCGTACGTCAACCCTTTCATCCACGGAATCAATCTGGTGAATTTCTTGAGAACTACCTCCAATGCCATAATAATAATCTTTATTGTCACAAGTAGGATTACATTAACACTGCAGTGAAGTTACTGTGAAAAGCCCCTAGTCGCCACATTCCGGCGCCTGTGCTGGTACACTGAGGGAGAATTCCGAATGTCCAATTCACCTAACAGCATGTCTTTCAGGACTTGTGGGAGGAAACCGGAGCATCCGGAGGAAACCCACACAGACACGGGGAGAATGTGCAGACTCCGCACAGACAGTGACCCAAACTGGGAATCGAACCTGGGACCCTGGAGCTACCCACTGTGATATTGTGCTGCCCCACATCCTTCCTCAAATAAAGAGACCAAAACTGGACACAGTACTCCAGATGTGGTCTCACCAACACCCTATACAATTGCAACAGCACTTCTCTACTTTTATACTCCAGTCCTCTTTGCATCAAACATTAACATCCCATTTTCCTTTTTAATTACATGCTGTACCTGTGTACAGTCTTTCTGTGATTCATGAACAAAGACACCCAGATCCCTCTGCCCAGACCCATTTTGAATCTGCTTTCCATTAGATAATTTGTCTTTCTATTTTTTCGGCCAAAATGGATAATCTCACACTTATCCACATTAAACTCCATTTGCCAAATTTGGCCCAATCTCCTAGCCTATCTATATCCGTCAGTAAAATCTTAATTTCCTCTTCATTGCCTGCTTTCTCACCAATTTTAGTATCATCATTCTTCTAAATTCCCGAGAATGCAGACTCAATTTATTCAGCCTCTCTTCACAAGAGAACCCCTTCATACTGGGGACTTTAAAAAATATATATTTTTATTCTCCTTTTTCACATTTTCCCCCAAATTTACACCCACCAACCATAAACAATAATCAGTAACGAATGCAATGTCAATCCCATCCTCCCACCAAACCCCCAAACATTAGCCCGCACGTTAACATAAACAAATAACAAAAAGGAATCAGGAATCACCGATAGTCACCATTAACACACACAGCCCCCCACCCCCAACCCCCTAATGTTTGATGTAATCCAATTCTCGAAAGTGTATAATGAATAACGCCCATGAATTGTAGAACCCCTCCATCCATCCCCTCAGTTCAAATTTAACCTTCTCAAGAGTCAAGAATTCCAGCAGATCTCCCCGCCATGTCAGGGCACAGGGTGGAGAGGGTGATCTCCATCCCAACAGGATCCGCCTTCGCGCGATCAATGAGGCGAAGGCTACAACATCTGCCTCCGCACTCGTTTCCAACCCCGAATAGTACCATCTCCAATGTATGTATATCCTTCCTTCAATATGGAGACCAAGGCTGCACACAGTCTTCTAGTTGTGGTCTCACTAAATACAATAGGAGCAAGACTTTTTCATTTTGGTACTTCAATACCCTTGCAATAAAGGACAGCATGTCATTTGACTTCCTGTCAAGACTGCTTCATAAGCATATGAAGACCCGAGGCTTTATAAGTCGAGGTTTGGGGTCCAAAACGAGGAAAAACCCTAGTTTGCGCCAACTGGAGTCTTGAGTTCAATTCTGGACACCACACTTTAGGAAGGACATGGTGACTTAGAGGAGGGTAAAAAAGAGATTTACTGGAATGTTTCCAGGGATGAGGAATTATGGTTATGTGACAGACTGGTTGGGCAGCACGGTGGCGCAGTGGATTAGCCCTCATGCCTCACGGTGTCGAGGTCCCAGGTTCGATCCCGGCTCTGGGTCACTGTCCGTGTAGAGTTTGCACATTCTCCCCGTGTTTGCGTGGGTTTCGCCTCCACAACCTAAAGATGTGCAGGGTAGGTAGATTGGCCACGCTAAATTGCCCCTTGATTGGATAAAAATTAATTGGGTACTCAAAATTTAAAAAACAATTTAAAAAAAATAATGTGACAGACTGGAGAAGCTGCAATTTTTTCCTTGAAGCAGAGAAGACAAGAAGATATTTGGTACAAGTGTTTAAAATTGTGAAGGGTTTAAGGAGAGAAACTGTTTTCAGAGGCTGTTGGATAGAGGTTTAAGATGATTGAGGAAAAGACAGGTGGCGTGAGGAAAAGCTTTTTGCACAGTGAATGATTAGAATTCTGAATGCATTGCCTGAGATGGAGTTGGTTATAGATTCAATGGAAGCTTTCAAAAGGGCATTGGATAAATACTTGAAATAGTAAAAATAGGGGATGTGGCAGAATAGCTGAAGAGAGAACTAATTTGTTGTTTTTTGAATGAGCCAGTGTAGACTCAATGGGCTGAAGGGCCTCCCTCGGTACCATACCATTGATTCAGTGGTAGGTTTGTGTTTTCGCTTGAGGTTCTTCAGCAGGATGAAGGGCCTCACCCAGGGAATTAACCGTTGTTTATCTTCCTAATGCTGACGGGTGTATTTATAGTTTCCACCATCATCACCACCACTTGCTCCTCCTGTGCCTGGAAATCCCACACTTCAAATCAAAGCACGTGAGTCATAGAATTTACAGTGCAGAAGGAGGCCATTCGGCCCATCGGGTCTACACCGGCTCTTGGAAAGAGCACCCTACCCAAGCCCACACTTCCACCCTATCCCCATAACCCAATAACTCCACCCAACACTAAGGGCAATTTTGAACACTAAGGGCAATTTATTATGGCCAATCCACCTAACCTGCACATCTTTGGACTGTGGGAGGAAACCAGAGCACCCGGAGGAAACCCACGCACACACGGGGAGGATGTGCAGACTCCGCACAGACAGTGACCCAAGCCGGAATCGAACCTGGGACCCTGGAGCTGTGAAGCAATTGTGCTATCCACAATGCTACCGTGCTGCCCCAATTCCCCCATCCTGATATCTCCTCCTTCAGCTATGGGACAATTATCATCTTTTAGCACCCCTCAGAGCATCTTCCTGCATTAAAAGGTGGCATTAAAACCTAATAGTCCTGACCTTTTTTCCGTTGTCTCATAGATAACATCGACGATCCAACGGGAAATTTTCGGAGCGGGCCATTGACAGGCTGGAAGGTCTTCCTGCTGCTCCTCTGTGCATTGCTCGGGATCGTTGTGTGCGGCATGGTGGGAGCTGTTGTCTTCCAGAAGCGCCAAGAACGCAATAAGCGGTTTTACTGAACAGAAACCGACACAGCGAGCCTTTAAAATGTGAAGGGTTTTTTTTTTCTACATGATGGTTTGTACAACACGAGGTGTTTATATCCAGAAAGGAGAATAGAGATCAAAAATATTTTCATATATTTCTATGAGATGATGTGAGGCTGGTGATGACAATGAGTAATGAGGGGAGTGAGTGGATATCACACAGCCACCCGCCCCTGTCACTTTGTACCAGACAGGGGCCATGCTTCCTCTTTTTTTTTAAACAGACACTGTTGAAAATGCATATGAATGTTATTTTGAAATTGTTATTTTACTAAAGATGTTGAACTGCGTCTTCTATCAATGGAACCCTTCCTGTTTTCAAATGTGTAGGCTTCAGTGTGATTGTGTACGTTTGAGTCATGCTCCAAGTTCTTTCTCTATTCTTTCATTCTGTGCAGTTGTCTATTTCAATGACACCATATTTCTCATCTTTTCTCCTCCTCTCTCCTCTCTGCCAAATCTCTCTGTATGTCTCTCCTTCTCCCTACAAGCTGCACCCTGATCTTTGGAGGTGGGTGAAGCAGTTTGTTAGACTTTTTTTAAACCTTTGCTTAAATTTGATCTCAGTCTCACTGCAGCTAACCTTTGAATTGCCTGTTGAAAGCAAGCATGCAAGGAGATCACTGCATTTGTGAACCACACCTGACAATCTGTCAGATGCCAAATGGGTGGACCCCGGTTGTGGTTTTGGGCACTGCAACAGTTTCTTTGTGATTTGTGAGGTCACTGTTTGAAATGGTACAGTTGAAAGAGATGTGCATGAGGCTGTAGTATATTCTTGAAAATGCCATTTCCCCCCTGTGTATGTCTCTCCCTCTGTCTCGCTCTCTCCCTTGGTCTCTGCCTCTCCCTCAGTCTCTGCCTCTCTCTCGGCTTCTCTCTCTCTCTCTCGGCTTCGCTCTCTCTCTCTCGGCTTCTCTCTCTCTCTCTCTCTCTTTCGGCTTCTCTCTCTCTGCTCTCTCTCCTCTCTCTCTCCCTCTGCTTCTCTCTCTCCCTCTCTGCTTCTCTCTCTCGGCATCTCTCTCGCTCTCTCTCTCTCTTTCGGCTTCTCTCTCTCTGCTCTCTCTCTCTCTCTCTCTCTCTCTCTGCTTCTCTCTCTCTCTCTGCTTCTCTCTCTCTCTCTCTCTCTCTCGGCTTCGCTCTCTCTCGGCTTCGCTCTCTCTCGGCTTCTCTCTTTCTCTCGGCTTCTCTCTCTCGGCTTCTCTCTCTCGGCTTCTCTCTCTCGGCTTCTCTCTCTCTCTGCTTCTCTCTCTCTCTGCTTCTCTCTCTCTCTGCTTCTCTCTCTCTCTGCTTCTCTCTCTCTCTGCTTCTCTCTCTCTCTGCTTCTCTCTCTCTCTGCTTCTCTCTCTGCTTTTCTCTCCCTCTGCTTCTCTCTCTCTCTGCTTCTCTCTCTCTCTGCTTCTTTCTCTCTCTGCTTCTCTCTCTCTCTGCTTCTCTCTCTCTCTGCTTCTCTCTCTCTCTGCTTCTCTCTCTCTCTGCTTCTCTCTCTCTCTGCTTCTCTCTCTCTGCTTCTCTCCCTCTGCTTATCTCTCTCTCTGCTTCTCTCTCTCTCTGCTTCTCTCTCTTTCTTTCTCTCTCTCTTTCTCTCTCTCATATCTGCTGTTTTCCAAACATGCAACTTGTTAAAGCCCCATATGCTCTACTGCTCACTCTTCCTTGTCGCTGTCATTACTATCTTCTAATTGTGATTCATCATATCAGCTCTTGCCTTGCCCAGGACCTCAAAACTGTGGAACTCCTCACCTCCTGCTGTCTTCCCTCCAACAATTGCCAGGCCTTTAAAACCCAAGCTGGCACCTAACCACTCCTTTCATTTACCTCATCTCTTTTTGGCCTCAGTGTGTGGTCATGCACTATGGGCCTTAGTTTTCACCTCAGTTTAAAAATAAAATTACAGATCCTATCTCATCACAAGACGATGTTGAAAACATATAAAATGACTCTGTTTTCAGACTCTGGATCTACACGAGCTGCTTTATTTGTCTGTCAACAGCCTGGTTAGCTTTTGAAGAACTAATACATGTTCTTAATTTGCACTATTCTGTGGTGGGGAGGTGGGGCTTTGCGTATAACCTGATGGCTTCTTCAGTGCTGGGTGGTTCACAATTGCTTTACAAATTGGACTGTGGATAGAAGATTCTAAACAATGGGATCTGAAGATGTTTAATGTCACTGGGGGAGAGCACAAGTTGTATTCATGTGACAGAGTTACAATAATGTAAACTGGAATGTAAGGAGCAACATTGTGTAGTGCGTGCTGATAGAAATAAACAACAATAATTTATTACTGCCTTTTGCCTGGAGTCTTTCTTCGTCCCTCTCCCCCCAAATAAGCTATATCTCAATTTTATAAACTTATTTCCATGACAACATCAAGCACAGTGTAGTCCCACCCAGCCAGATGGTGCAGAGGTATTGGAGGAAGATGGTGTGGTGAACCATGCCAAAGACTGCAGACAGGTTGAGAAAGATGAGAAGGCACAGTTTACTTTTGTCACATGACCCATTGGATGTAATTTGTGACTTTGAGAACTGTTCTGTTTGGCTACTATATTGGAGTGATTCAAACATGGCGTTCTGGGAAAGAGGGACATAGGTTTTGTCATGATATTCAAACACACACATCATGATAGACACACCAACAGACAAATCAGAACACACACCACAACCAATCACAGACAAAGACAGGAAACATATAAAAGCACAAACACGACACCTGGTGGACAGTATTAGCTGGAGACGAGGACAAGGATAGACCTGCTACACGACCCACTCAGGGAGACAGCATGTGCAGAGTATCCAGAACGAACTGTATACAAGAGTTAAAATAAAATAGAGTTGTACCACATACAACTGTGTTGGCTCATCTGTGCACCAGAGCACCCAACACCACATGGTACAGGAGTGGATCGATACCTGCCGGCATACCTCAGTGTACACAGACAACCAGCAGTGCCCAGGCAAAATGTTACAGCTCCCGGTTCCGCAGCCACTCCAGTGCCACGGCGATCTCCGCGAAAACTGGCGGCGATTCTGGCAAGTGTTCGAATTGTTCCTGGTGGCAGCTGAACTCCAAGACCTGGATGATAGCGAAAAAATTGAATTTCTCCTCACCATCGCCGGTGCAAGGGCAAGAGAAATATTCACAAGGTTCAGGTTCTTCAGGAGGCAGCAAAGGTACGATTACCAGGCAGTCCTGGACAAATTCTCCAAGTACTGTGAAGAAAACGCAATCCAATCGGCAAGTAAAGGTAAGAAAAGCGGCAGTACTCACCTCGTGGCCGGGATCCCGGAGCCCGAATTCCAGAGGCCGAGATCCCGGGCCTGAGAGAGGGCTAGGTCGAGGTCGGCGGCCATCTTGCTAAAGGTATCACGCTAGCACAGTTGCGCGAGCAGTGCACAGAACCGGAAGTTTCGTTTGCGCATGCGCGAGATGCTGCGCATGCGCAGTCAAGAAAACGGCCATCGGTAAAGGAACAGCGATCTGAGCATGCGCAGTCGCTTCCTACGTGCTACATACCGAGCGTCAGGATGTCGGAGGCCCCAGACCGCACCAATTTAAAGGGGAAACGTCCCAAATCCAATTTAAAAGGGAAACGTCCCAAATCAAAAAAACTAAAATCTGTTAAAGCTGTAAAACAACCTTCCCTCACCTGGAATGACAGCACATTGCCGCAAATTGACCCAGGAGATGAATTTGACCTCCGAAGAACGCTCCAACAAGTAGTTACCTATGCACAAGCCGATGATTCCGACCTCGAATACTTCGATGATGATCTTTACAGTGTTTCGGGACCTCGCGTGCCAAATGATAGCTCCGTGGTCCTATACGACTATGACTCGGACGAACCTTTCGTGTTGCACATTGGCGACCCCCACATTGAATCCGACGCAGATGCGGATTCATTTTTCGGATTTGAAGATCTTCAACCCAGCAGATATGACGTCCCAACTTATCAGTGCCGGATGATGCTGCAGCCTGACATTAACAGACAGGGAGCGGTGCAAGCACACAGAGAGCGCCCTGCTGCCACACAGAGCATGGTCCACGTCCCGCTCAGCGTTCCCGACTCTATGAAAGAAGACATGCAAGACTCCAGAGCGCAGTCCTCGCATGAACAAGAAGTGACTCCAGAGTCACAAGCCTCCACAGCAAGCTCGTGGACAGACTCCACAATTGCAGAAACGCAAGACTCCAGAGCGCAGTCCTTGCACGAACAAGAAGTGACTCCAGTGTCACAAGCCTCCACAGAGAGCTCGTGGACAGCCTCCACGATAGAAGCAACGCAAGACTCCAATGTGCGGTCCTTGCAGGAACAAGACCATGAGGGTCTAGCAACCTCTCCTGACCAACCAGCGGCAGACGATGCAAGTCTGCCATGCTCACGTGAACAGCAAGGAGGCTATAACAGCCTACCATGCTCCACTACACAGCAGCATGACCATGACGGTCTCTCATGCTACAATGAAGGGCACAGCGCTGAAGACTGTTCAAGCCCAACTGAAGACAAGCCAAAGGAATCGCCTGTTCCAATCCTGAAGAAAAAAGGTTTATGCGCTGACCTTCAGGATCATTATAGCCGAACAGAGATTAATACTGCTGCACGGTCACAGAAGGATGCTGAGGATTTGCTAAAGAAATTACTTGAATGTTTAACTTGCAAGGAGCAGACTGAGAATTGCCAGTGTTTTAGTACGGATCGAAAAAATGGACAAGACATTGATCCTCAGGTAATGGAAATAACACAACCTGAATCATATCTACAGCAGGGACAAATGTCTCCCTTCAACACAACACTGCAAAGTCCCACCTTCGGAGCAGTTAGTCAGTAATGACTCTTCAGACCTTGAGGGGAACATTAATTGCATTGAACCTATACACACTCCACTGATAAATGAGCAGAACATTGGAGCAAGAATCCTGAGGACACTGACATCGAGTAGCCAGATAACGAATTTAAAACCCGCAGCAGTTTCAAGTGAACCAAGTGTGCTTTCCACTAATGGTGAAGATGCAGATAAGGTCGACCCGATTATCCATTGTACCACACTAACCCCAGTGATTAAGCAGTTATGTATGGGGAGTATAATGTGGGCAATTGAGAACAGTAAAAGAGAGACTGTGACCATGCCAGTCCCAGCAAAATCAGACCCAGAGACCATGAAGGCATGTACATTAGACAAAGATACATATGAGGTACCTGAGAAGAAAAGTGAAACGGAATGTTCTTTGGAAAATAGTACAATGTCGATAGAAACATTGGATCCTATATTCGAGACCATACATATGGGAGAATTTGAGGGTAGTAAACAAGGTTCTGCAATGTCTGGGGGAAGATTTAAAATTCCAAAGAAGAAAAGCCCAAATGAAGGACAACGGCAAGACAATGACAGTCCACCGACATGGTGTGCACCACCAGATGAAAACTCTGACAATTCACCCAACCCTAGTGAACAGCAAGCTGCTAATGAGGATCTAGCCACAGGATGTGAGACGAGTGACGACAGCATCCCACTTCCCATGCAAAAGGTGCAAGGTGACAGACCTCGCCTAGTGCGTTCCGAGGCACTCGACGATCACGGTGGGACCACTGACGACTGCGGTGGCGGCGCACCGCTTCCACCCTCGATGGCTCGAGCCTCTCCACTGGTCGGTGCATTCCTGCATGTTCCGACTCCAGAAGTGCAGCTTCAGGGAATCTCGGCTGCCTCCAGTGAACCTGTTGGGACTCCGGACGGGGAGCATCGACGGAAGGCAGACCGGACTCCAGATGGGGAGCAGCCAAGCGCCGACTCTGATTCGCGCACGCCAGACCTTGCTCCGGACGGGCGGTGTCGCGGCCTCGGTGATGGCACGCTCAGGGTGACGGCGACAGGGAATGGATCGCGTGGCTGTCCCACTGGGTCGGCAGTGGCGACCAGCACCGGCGGTCCAAGACGGACACACCAATTCGTGCCATCGCCAGACGTTGATGCGAGCAACAATTCTCTCTCCAAGGCGACATGCTTCGACGTTTCTCTGCGGAGTCGCCTTTCCGGCACAGCAGGTGGCCGGAACCAGCGTGCACGGTCTCGGCCAACTTCCACATCTGGCACAGTCATCGCCTTGCATGACATTAGTGATGGTGCTTCTTCGATGGCAACGACCCATCGGCTACAAGATGCCGTCCACCACAAACATAAAAAGAAAAAAGACTCCACCTTGTTCCTGGCATGCAGGGCGGATGGATTGATGCGTAGGCGCAATCAGCGAGCTTTGCGCCGCCTTCCACGCTCGCAACTGAACCGTACGCACACGCCGGATCCTCCACTGGTTCCCAAGGATGACTTCGTGGAGATGCCACGGATCATGCCCCTTCCATCGCCACCTGTGACCAGGCCACAGCAGCTAAAATCCTCCCCATGCAGAACCTAAGGCTGTTTCTGGGACCTTGCCACCTGTCATATCCAGGGCAAACTTTATTGAAGCAGACAAGTATTTTCTCCCTTTTGAGTTGGCATGCCAGTCGAAATGTCCCCGCATAGTCAGCACATCATCTGACTGTTTACAGAAATTAATTGATAGAATTATAGAGACAATATGTGGTTGTTCTCAAGGACCACAAACCGACGCAGGTGTTCAGTTGCAGATAATTAAGGCCTTACTAATTACAGTAACATCTCAGCACATAGAAATACACGAAGGAACTGTGTTACAGGCTGTTAGAACGTGCTACAATATTCACCTGGCCAGCAAAAAACTTAGTAAACCAAACCACAGCCAAGGCAACACTAACAAAGATGTTGAATGTTAAATTTGCACGAATGAAAAACCAAGCACTGCACAAAGTACAACAAATGGAAAAGTAGAGACTTCGGCAACAGCATCACCTCCAACAGTCCAATGTGAACCAGTGTGACCTCAAATCTCCACAGCTGAACCGGCTTGAGGACCAGCCCATTCTTGAGGCGGTCACCCATTAGACTGGACTTATAACGCTGTTCATACGTTCAAAAAGTCAAACACTTCTGTATTATAACCTGTTGTTGTTTATCGTTCCAGATATCGTCTGACCGGACCACTGTTCAAGTTGTTTTTTTTCTCGCATTCATGTTTTGTTATGGTACAACCTTGTTAGTGTGACGCACCCGACATCGCCCCATGTAAATAGTTACGTCATATACACACGCTGTACACAACACACACACACACACTCTTAGATGCACTCACGACACGATCATATTTATAGCCACGTAGGCACATATCTTTGTAAAAAGGGGGGATGTCATGATATTCAAACACACACATCATGATAGACACACCAACAGACAAATCAGAACACACAACACCACAACCAATCACAGACAAAGACATGAAACATATAAAAGCACAAACACGACACCTGGTGGACAGTATTAGCTGGAGACGAGGATAAGGACAGACCTGCTACACGACACACTCAGGGAGACAGCACGTGCAGAGTATCCAGAACGAACTGTATACAAGAGTTAAAATAAAATAGAGTTGTACCACATACAACTGTGTCGGCTCATCTGTGCACCAGAGCACCCAACACCACAGGTTTATGAGGGAACACGTTCAAGGCCTGAGGAAAAGAGAGGTTGGAGATTGGGATGGTAGTTTGCAGGAACAATGGGGTTTTTATTTTCTAGAGATGGGTACTGACTTCAGATTTGAAGGCAATAGTTGAAGAGAGAGAAAATGTATCTTCTGTGGAAGCAATTTTCAATGTGGAAAGGAATTGATACCAGATGCTAACATCCTATATGTCACAATGAAGATGGGATATCCATTATGAGGCCAGTGCTAGCTTTTTGAATGAGCTGCCAAATCCATCCCTTTCTCCTCTTTCCTATAGCCTGGCAAATGTTATATCCTTAAATATTTATTAATCCCCTTTTGATAGTTTCTTAAACGAAAAAGCTACCACCATCTTTTCAGACAGTGAATTCCAGATTGTAGACTTAAATATTTTTAAAATTTTCCATCTCCACTTTGGCTATTTCTCCAATTATCATAAATCTGTCCCCGCACTACCAAGTCAATCCCCCCCCCCCACCCCACCACCTCCAACCCATAATTTTGAACACCTATTAAATGTCCACATAACCATTTAAATATCCCTTGTATAGCTGAGACCACGGTTGCCATGTTAGTGCACTGAAATAGGAGCTTTCATGCAGCAGTAATGTGTTTTGAGTCCTGCTGCTTTTCAGTCTGCTGACAGTCTGCAAGCAGAAAGCACCAATTACCAACAGTTAACCTCCTCTTAACCTGTCTGTCGATTCACTTCAACCCTGTAGTAGTTCAGTTGAACAAATGCCTTCTGACAATTTGATCCTTTGTATCCTTGGGATTTTTTTTTGTATCAGATTGTATCAGCCTTGTAGTGGGCTGACTATCTGAGATTACATACCCCATCCTTAAAAAAAAACTACACAGGCTGGGGGATTGGTTGCTGGGAGCAGAGACTCTGCAGGATTTAAGCTATTGCTATCACAGCTTCAGAAACAGCAAAAAGACACATCAGAGTCCACGCTCCCAAGTTCAGCCAATGGACCTGAGTTCAGGGAGCACATGGCACCAATTCTCCCACGATTGGGGATTGCGCAGTGACGATGCGTCAAGAGTTCAGGAGGTGAGCAGTGCCAGCATTCCCAAGATCAGGGAACGGACAGTGCCAATGCGTCTGAGTTCCGGGGACACACAGCGTTAACACTGCTGAGTAGGGAGTGCTAACAGTCGTGTTTGGGGAGCACAAAGCACCAACACTCTGGTTCTGGTAACCTTCAGTGTGTGGAAGGATGTTGCAGGTTACAGAGGGACATAGATAAACTGCAGAGCTGGACTGAGAGGTGGCAAATGGAGTTTAATGCAGAAAAGTGTGAGGTGATTCATTTTGGAAGGAGTAACAGGAATACAGAGTACTGGGCTAATAGTTAGATTCTTGGTAGTGTGGATGAGCAGAGAGATCTCGGTGTCCATGTACATAGATCCCTGGAAGTTGTCACCCAGGTTGATAGGGTTGTTAAGAAGGTGTACGGTGTGTTAGCTTTTATTGGTACAGGGATTGAGTTTCGGAGTCATGAGGTCATGTTGCAGCGGTACAAAACTGGTGCGGCCGCATTTGGAGTATTGCGTGCAGTTCTGGTCGCTGCATTATAGGAAGGATGTGGCAGCATTGGAAAGGGTGCAGAGGAGATTTACCAGGGTGTTGCCTGGTATGGAGGGAAGATGTTATGAGGAAAGGCTGAGGGACTTGAGGATGTTTTCGTTAGAGAGAAGAAGGTTAAGAGGTGACTTAATAGAGGCATACAAGATGATCAGAGGATTAGATAGGGTGGACAGTGAGAGCCTTTTTCCTCGGATGGTGATGGCTCACACGAGGGGACATAGCTTTAAATTGAGGGGAGATAGATATAGGACAGATGTCAGAGGTAGGTTCTTTACTCAGAGAGTAGTAAGGGCATGGAATGCCCTGCCTGCAACAGTAGTGGACTCACCAACATTAAAGGCATTTAAATGGTCATTGGATAAACATATGGATGATAAGGGAATAGTGTAGATGGGCTTTAGATTGGTTTCACAGGTCGGAGCAACATCGAGGGCCAAAGGGCCTGTACTGCGCTGTAATGTTCTATATTCTATAACACCACTCAGTTGAAGGAGAGCACAGCGCTAACACTCGAGTCCAGGCAGTGCAGGATGCCAACTTTCACATAAATGAAAATGAAATGAAAATCGCTTATTGGCACAAGTAGGCTTCAAATGAAGTTATTGTGAAAAGCCCCTAGTTGCCACATTCTGACTCCTGTTCGGGTAGGCTGGTACGGGAATTGAACCCATGCTGCTGGCCTACCTTGGCATAATCAAGACATGAGCAGTGCCAACATGTCCAACCAATCAACGTTGGTGTTTATTCGGCATGCGATCCTCCTTCCAGCTGATTTCATCTAATCAACATACCACAGAAACATCAAAAATTTACACGGGGAGTTTACACAATTTACAAGGAAGACATCCCGTTCCTGGAGTGGCAACAGGGAACTGAATTATCAGGAAATGTGAGAATCTTCAGCTTCTTTGCTTCAAACATTTAAATTGATGAAAGTTTAGGATTGATATCAGGACATTATTCATTGAATGAACAACATATACCTCCTGGATGGGAATGAAGCAAGGAATGTGGAATAATTTTGAGTAGTTTGATGCTGCGATGGAGTCAGTAAGGAACATTAGCGAATGAACTGGAATGGGTGGGGAAACCTCATTGCTCCTTTTTTTATCTCGCTATTTTTTTGCAAGACTGAACATTTATTGAATACTTTGGAAATTTAGCAATTAATCATTTGAAGGATACTGAAGCCTGGAGGCAAACTGATTTCAGGGGACATGTTTGAATCCTTGTAAAAGAAGTTTATTCTACAGATTCACGGAACAGGACATCAGCCAACTCCATGAGATATCATGAAATGGCTGAAGGTACTGGATACTGTGCTTTGGCCCTGACACTATTCCAGCAATAGTACGGAAGACTTGCAGCACCTCTAGCTGAGATTCGAACCCGGGTCCTCAGCACCGTAGGCAGCAATGCTAACCACTGTGCCATCCTCTCCCCATTCTAATGGTGCTTCCAGGCCCTGCTTACTTTCTTCCCCCATGACCGGCATGTCCAGTCCGTTGAAGAACTGTTTCATCCCAGAGTCTCCCTCCGGGGGGCGGGGGAGGGGGGGCTTGGATTTGGTAGAAGGCCTCAAAGGCTCCATTGAGTTTTTCCAGCTCAGCGACTAGCCTGCCATTGTTGTCCCTGACCTGTGCTATTTCCCCGGTGGTTGCCTGTTTCCTCAGCTGGTAGGCCAGTATGCGGCTGACTTTATCTCCATGTATGTAGAAGGTCCCCCATGCCTGGTGGAGTTGGTGTACTGCTTGTAAGCAGATCAAAGTCCATTATTAACTTCTTCCTCTCCAGCAGTAGTTTGATGATTGGGGACGCGGAGTACAGTCGGTCCACCTCCAGGATAGAGTCGACCAGTTGTTTAATGGTCTCCTCTCTTCCCTGTCTCTGTGTGCTTTGTACGCGATAATTTTGCCTCTAATCACTGCCTTCAGCGCCTTCCAGAACGTGGAGGGTGACACCTCCCCATTCTGCTGTTGGTAATGTACCTGTCTATGGCTTGTGATATCTTTTTGCAAAATGCCTTATTGGCAAGGAGGGTCATGTCCAACCTCCATGGGGGAGTGTTGGGTCCGACCTGTCTCCAAACTCACGTCCACGTAGTATGGAGCATGGTTGGAGATGACGCTCCTTCTACCCCTGGAAGCATCGCTTTTCCAACTACAAAGAAGTCGATCCAAGTGTAGATCCTGTGTACCTGGGAGAAGAAGGAGAACTCCTCCTCCCCTGGGTGTGTGAACCTCCATGAATCCACTGCCCCCTAGTTCCTTTGGCATGTTTGATTTCTTTCCTGATTTGGATTTGATCTGTCTGTCTGTGGGTCCTGTACACAGTTAAAGTCTCCCCTCATGATAAGTCATTGTGTGCTTATGTCGGGAATTTCCGCCATGGTCTTTTTAAGTAAGTCCGCATCGTCTCAATTGGGAGTGTACACGTTTACCACGAGCACTGGTGCCCCTTCCAGGACACCACTGACCATGACGTACTATCCCCCTGGGTCCGTAACTGTCCTCATCGCTGTAAACACAGTCCTCTTATTTAACAGTATGGCCAACCCCCTAGCCCTCGTTCCGTAGCAGGAATGATAAGTCTGTCCCACCCAGCTCTCTCTTATGCACAATCGGCCCTTCTCCCTCAGGTGCTTTTCTTGGAGGAAGACTATGTCGGCTTTCATACATTTCAGGGGGGTGAGGTTTCTGGATCCAGGTGACTAAATTGATATGGGGTTTCTGTCCCCCACCCCTTGAGGAATCAACCATATTTACCTTGTGGATGAGCCCCTGCACCCCAGGTTTTCCCTTTTTTAGGGGGCCATCCAAAATGGCCGAAGTCACCGTACTCATCTTGAGGCCGGGCCCCTGTGCTACCGGGTTTCCCTTTGTCCAGAGGGCACCCAAGGTGGCTGCCAACTATGTGTACACTGTGTAGGTGAGCCCCTGCACTCGGGGTTTCCCTTTGTCTGGTGACCCTCCAAAGTGGTTGATTGCAGAGCCTCTTTCTTCCTTGCTGCCATGTGTGATCTGCAAAGCCAGCCTAGCACCATTCCCTCCCTCCTTGCCCCTGTTATCTCCATGAGTGTTTCTACCTTCCCCCTTCCAACATTGTCCCCAGTAGTGCCCCCCCCCAGTCTCTTTCTCCCCCCCCCCAGTCTTTCTCCCCCTATTAACCCCCCCTGCTAACCACCCGTCTGTGGTGTTCTCCCTCCCATACGGGAGATGTGCCAGGGCCACCACTTCGCCCATACTTCCTGGAGCTAGCTCACCTACTAGTGTGGTGCCCCCCTCCCCCTTGACCACTGCATTTCTTTATCTCCCCCTACCTTCCCTCCACCTTTTCTGCACTCTGCTGCTTTCGCCCCCTCCTTTCTGGGTCTACCATTCAAAGTGAGGCGGTACAGTCCCGCACAAAACGGTTTCACATTGTCCCAGTCCATTGGGTCGTCTGGCTCAGCAACAGTTTAGTTGCTGTCTTCCCAGCCCGTGTTTGTGGACAAATTCGTCCCTGTCTGCCGGTGCAGTGAAATAGTATTCCCTGCCCCGAAAGTCACCCAGAGCTTGGCTGGATACAGCATTCCAAATTTTGCACAGTTCTTATAAAGGGCTCCCTTGGCCCCATTGAACTCCGCCCTTCGTTTGGCCCCAATGTCCTGGTACATCTGCATTGGTTGTCCTTCCCAGTTGCAGGATTTTGTCTACCTGGCCCAGTTCAAATTTTTTCCCGGTCTTGGTACCGGTGCAGAATTCCAATGATGGCCTTCGGCTGATCCCTGGCATTGGACTCTGGCCGGAGTGACCTGTGAGCTCTGTATATCTCTGGGGATTTTGGGAAGCTGACTCATCCCACCAGTTACCAAGCATTTGGGCCATGTACTCTGTGGAATTCCTGCCCTCGGGGCCCCTCCGGTAGGCCAGCTATGTGTTGGTTCTGGCGCCACAATTGATTTTCCTGGTCCTCGACCTTCCCCTTTAGTGTCCCTTGTGCCGCCACCAACCTTGCTACTTCTGTTTCTAAAGTGGTGATCCAGTCGCTCTGATCGGTCGAGGCTTTCTCCAGCTCCTTGATTGTAGGGTCTTTGTCTCCAACTGCCTTTCTGCCTTTTTTAGGGCCGCCTGTAAGGTGATCAGTGCTTCCGCCACAGCCACCTTCACCATTGCCTTCATGTCGACCAGAATGACCTCCTTGAATTCTTGGAGCTCCTGTGTGAGGAATTCCCACCCTCCGCTGGTTGAAGAAGGGGAGCTTTGCGTGTGGCCCGGCAGCCCGCTTCGCTCCAGTGTGGCTGGCATATCGCTGCCCCTCATGCTCGCCGTCTCCTCATCTTTCCTGTCCCGGCTTTTGTTGTTGCCACTGCTGTCTTTTCGACGTCTGGAATTGCTGCCGCTTGGCATAGCTTGTCTTGTTCGTGTTGGGGGAGGCTGGGGAGGGGATATTTTCTCCCATTTTTAGTGGGTTATTTTCAGTTTACAGTGCCTGATTCCAAGTTTTCAGGAGGAGAGCTGCCTTTCGTGAGTCCGCTCAGCACATCCCCATCACTGGGAAGACCAAAGCTCCTTTTAAATCCACGATTGTTACCATCTGGAAGGACAAGGGCAGCAGATACATGGGAACACGACTGGAAGTTGTCCTCTAAGCCACCCACCACCCGCCATTCCTTCACTGTCACTGAGTCAAAATCCTGGAACGCCCTCTTTAACAGCACTGTGGGTGTACCTGCACCACATGGACCGTAGCGATTCAAGAAGGTAGTTCACCACCACAACGGCAATAATAATAATCATCATTTAAAAAAATAAATTTAGAGTACCAATTCATTTTTTTTTCCAATTAAAGGGCAATTTAGCGTGGCCAATCCACCTAGCCTGCACATCTTTGGGGGCAAAACCCACGCAAACACGGGGAAAATGTACAAACTCCACACGTACTGTGACCCAGAGCCGGGATCGAACCTGGGACCTCGGCACTGTGAGGCATCAGGGCTATCATCATCATCATAGGGATGGGCAACAAATGTTGGCTCAGCCAGAGTCACCCACATCCATGAATGAATTAAAAAGAACTTGTATCATGTGCTTAGAAATTACACATTTAAAAGTGTTTTTGTGGATTTGATGTTACAGCAAAGCTTCAACATTTGCCGTATCCCATCTGAAAAACGTTCCAAATATTTCACAGATAATTAATTACTTTGACATGTAGTGACTTATGTTAACCAATTAGCACCTTGTGAAATGGCTGGGGTGTTGAATAATTTTGAGCTCTTGGGTGGGGTTGGGGCAGCTCATTTATCCCTATTCGGATCAGCTTGTTCACATACAAGGCCAGAAAAGGAGTCAATGGATAGATTTCAGAACAGAAAGGTAGAGCAGTTGTTCAAAGAATGTTTTCCTGAAATGAAATGATTGTTTGGCACAACTCTATGCCAATATGTCTTGTCTAGATGGTGTTGAGTGTAACTGACACAAAAGTGTATTAAGTATGTTCTGTTACTTTACTAACTGATTTCTCAATGTCCATCCACTGCAGTTTGTGAAAAATTGATTTTTACAGAATGGCCTACCAGTTGAAAGCTCTTTTTTCGACCTGTGGGTTTTGATTTGGGTAGACCTTCCCCCCCCAGTGGTTAATATAAAACACTGGTCAAGCAAGCCTGCAGACCACCAACACCAACTTGCTTTAAACTTTCTTTAAAGGGCAATTTAGTGTGACCAATCACTTAACCTGCATATCTTCGGGTTGTGGGGGTGAGACACGGGGTGAATGTGCCAACGCCACACAGACATTGACCCCCAGCCGGGATCGAACCCGGGTCCATGGTGCCATGAAGCAGTAGTGCTAGCCACTGCACTGCCATGCCACCCCGCTAACTTGCATTTATATAGCATCGCTAACATAGTAAAATGTCCCAAGGGCTTCACGGGAGTATTATCACTGTTATGGGCCAGGATTTAGAGCACCGCAAAGTGTATCATGGAGTTCACCTGACCCATAACTTTTACTAGATTGTGGTATGGGGAGCACACGGCCCACTCTACAGGTGTGGTACAGCAGAAATGGAAAAGTATTTTTTAAAAGCAAAACAATGTTTATTCTATGAACTCAAGTTAACCTTTTTAAAACATACAGTGAACATCTTAGCAACCATTAATTCAAATACAACCCCCAAAGAATACAACACTAAGTAAACCTTTAGGTTTTCCTTTTTAACATCCATACGACTTAAAAACAAAACCTTTTTCAGAAGCACATCAGGTTAAAGTCACTACTGAAAACATTTATAATTCTGAATTCACCAAATGATCAAGAGATAGTCTTTTGATGGCAGAGAGAACAGCAGTACACCTGCTTGGTCTGGCTTCAGCTCCAACACTGAAAACGAAACTAAAACACACTGTGCAGCCTGCTCAAAAACAAAAGTAAAAAGCTGACAGACAGCCCAGCTCCACCCACTCTCTGACATCACTGCAGTAGTAAACACAAATTTCTTAATGGTACTCTCACTACAGATATTTATATACACACCCATTTATAAACATCCATTTCTGAAAGGTACTCTCACATGATACCTCCCCCAAAGAAAAAAAAATAAACCATCAACTTCAAGATGGTTTCATTTTTCACCTTTTCACTATCCTTTAAGAAATGGACACAGTAAATATACTTTTTTGTTTCAATACACAACACACGCAAACAGGTATTTTAGTTTTTCTTCCTCCAACTGAAATTGCTTCCGTTCATCACATTCGTGATAAAGCATCGGCTATCACGTTTCCTCGTCCTGCCACGTGTATTATTTTTAAATGAAATGGCTGCAACAATAAACTCCATCGAAACAGCCTTGCATTGTTATTCCGGAATCACTCCAAAAATGTCAACGGATTCTGATCAGTATATATAACGGTGTCAGACGGATTGCTGGTCACATAAATGTGAAAATGTTGCAAAGCCAGCACCAAACTCAAAGTCTCCTTCTCATCGTCGAATACTTTTCTGGTGAGAATTCAATTTCTTTGAAAAATAACCAACAGGTCGCTCTAGCCCTTCGTCGTCGTCTTGTAGAAGCACCGCACCTACACCCACATCACTCGCATCAACCGCCACTTTGAAGGGTTTGGTATAATTTGGGATGGCTAACACAGGAGCAGTGGTTAACACAGCCTTCAGGCCGTCAAATGCCTGTTGACACTCCGCTGTCCATTGGAATTTGTTACGCTTCTTGAGCAATTCCATCAGTGGAGCGACCACACTGCAAAAATTGGGTATAAACTTCCAGTGAAATCCACTCATACCAAGAAATCGCATTATTTCCCGTTCTGTCGAGGGTATCGGGAACTCCCCAATAACTTTTGTTTTCACATCCCGTGGGACCATTCGACCCTGTCCGATTGTATTGCCAAGGAAAGTGATTTGGGCCTTTCCAAATTCACTTTTGGCTAGGTTTATCACCAAACCCACCACCTGAAGTCGATCGAATAACTCCATTAGATGTTTCCAATGTTCTAACCATGTCTGGCTGAAAATTACCAGATCGTCGATGTATACCGCACAATTGGGTAATCCTGTAATGACTTTGTTAGTTAACCGTTGAAATGTGGCTGGGGCGTATTTCATGACAAATGGCATAACTTTGAATTGGTTTTTACCATCTGGAGTCACAAAAGCTGAAATCTCCTTCACCCTTTCGGATAAAGTTACCTGCCAGTAACCTTTAGTAAATCCAGTTTAGAAATGAAAGCTGATTGTCCCACTTTCTCAATGCAATCCTCCAAACGTAGGATAGGATAAGAGTCCGTTCTTGTAACTGCATTAACTTTTTTATAGTCCATACACAACCATTGGGTTCCGTCTGGTTTTGGTACCATCACTATGGGTGAGCTCCATTGGCTGTGTGGCACAATCGATTACTCACGAGTCGAGAAGTGATGAAGTCAATCGAGGCTTTATTAAGCAAGACTTGTTCCCCAGCAGCTCAGTTACAGAATGCGGCTGCTGGGAGAACCCGGGCTCTTATACTCCGCCTTACTGGGTGGAGCAAGCAGGCGGCAGATCCAATCAGGACCCAGTGTCTGTCTACCAATAGCCTCTCGGCATCACAGGTACCGTACTACCCCTAATACATACCACCACATTCACTCCTTGTTAAAAAGGAACCCGGCAGGGTGGTGGGTCGCATGGTGGTAGGGGTTTACAAAGCTGGTCCTGGAATTATCTCCATACAGTGGCTATGCCTTGATCTCAACAGTTAACTATTTACAGATTTTGGCTGACTTATTTACAGATTTCTGCTTTGTCACCCGGATTCCACGAGTCGAGTGGGTGCACTGGTCGTCTTTGTCGATCGTCTCAGCCCCGGTGGTGGTGCAGGTGCTGGCTCGGGCACTGTCGTCTCTGGGAGCGTTGCGCTGTTTGTTCCTGTTTCACTACTCCTGGGCGGGCACGGGAGGAGGACCGATCCACCCGGGAAGGGAGCGGCAGTGGGGTGCGCCGGCGGGAGGGAGGGGGTGATTGGTGTTGGGGAGGTGTGTGTGGTTCCGGCGGGCGCCAGGTCCCGCAGGGAAACCGTGACCTGTCGGCTGCCGGGGTATGCCACGTAGGTGTACTGAGGGTTTACATGGAGAAGATGAACCCTCTCGACCAACGGGTCCGATTTGTGCGCCCGCACATGCTTTCGGAGCAAGATGGGTCCTGGGGCTGCCAGCCAGGTCGGAAGTGACGTTCCAGAGGAGGACTTCCTAGGGAAGACAAGAAGGCGCTCGTGAGGCGTTTGATTAGTTGTGGTACACAGCAGCGACCGGATGGAGTGGAGGGCATCCGGGAGGACTTCCTGCCAACGGGAAACTGGGAGACTTCTGGACCGTAGGGCCAGTAGGACGGTCTTCCAGACCGTACCGTTCTCCCTCTCTACCTGACCGTTCCCCTGGGGGTTGTAACTGGTCGTCCTGCTCGAGGCAATGCCCTTGCTGAGCAGGAATTGACGCAGTTCGTCGCTCATGAAGGAGGACCCCCCTGTCGCTATGGATGTACGCGGGGAAACCGAACAGGGTAAAGATGGTGCAGAGGGCTTTAATGACCGTGGCCGCGGTCATGTCGGGGCAGGGGATGGCGAAGGGGAAACGGGAGTATTCGTCCACCACATTTAGGAAGTACGCGTTGCGGACGGTGGAGGGGAGGGGGCCTTTGAAATCCAGACTGAGGCGTTGAAAGGGACGGGAAGCCTTTATCAGGTGCGCTCTATCTGGCCTGAAAAAGTGCGGCTTGCACGCTGCGCAGATTTGGCAGTTCCTGGTGGCTGTTCGGACCTCCTCAACAGAGTAGGGGAGGTTGCGGGTCTTCACAAAGTGGTAGAATCGAGTGACCCCCGGGTGGCAGAGGTCCTCGTGGAGGGCCTGGAGACTGTCTACTTGTGCGTTGGCACATATGCTGCGGGATAGGGCATCGGACGGCTCGTTCAGCTTTCCGGGACGATACAAGATCTCATAGTTATAGGTGGAGAGCTCGATCCTCCACCTCAAGATCTTGTCGTTCTTGACCTTGCCCCGCTGTGCATTATCGAACATAAAGGCTACCGACCGTTGGTCAGTGAGGAGAGTGAATCTCCTGCCGGCCAGGTAATGCCTCCAATGTCGCACAGCTTCCACTATGGCTTGGTCTTCCTTTTCCACTGAGGAGTGGCGGATTTCTGAGGCTCTGGAGGTTACATTGGAAATCTAACCCTAGGAGAGTGGGAGCGCAGAGGTGGGGAAGGACATAAAGCCGATAATTCTTAAACTCCCTCCCTTGCATTGTTAGGTTCGCGATGCAGAACCCTTTGATTTCTACGGAATGGGATCCCGCTGCCAGGAAAATCTTTTGGGTGCTCGGACGAATGGAAAGAAAACAGCGTCTTACCGTATCCGGATGGAAAAAACTTTCCGTGCTCCCAGAGTCGATCAGACATGGCGTTTCGTACCCGTTGACCAGCACCGTTGTTGTTGCCGTTTGGAGCGTCCGGGGCCGCAACTGGTCCAGGGTCACCGAAGCCAGTCGTGGTTGTTGCATCGGGGCGTTTTCTTCAGACCCCGTGGAGCCATCTATGCTGGGGTCCTTGGCTATCAGCCAAGATGGCGGCGTCCATGGATCGCACGCGGTCGGGGGTGGACACAATGGCCGCGCCCATGGATCTCACGTGACCGGGGGTCATAAGATGGCGGCGCCCATCCTCCCCGCGTGGCGTCCGTGACCCAAAATGGCGGCGCCCGTTGGCCGCACATGGATCGTTGGGGGGGGTTGAGCCTGCTGTCCCTGTTCGCCCCTGGAGATTGCGGCGACCCCCCCCGGGACTGGCACACCGCTGAGTAGTGCCCCTTTTTGCCGCAACTTTTACAGATGGCCGAGCGGGCCGGGCAGCGCTGCTGGGGGTGTTTCGACTGCCCGAAAAAATAGCAGCGGGGCCCACCCGGGTGGTCTGGTGCTCAGGCTTGTGTTGGAGTGCGGAGTGCCGGGGAGTTGGTCGCAACGGGGGCCCACGGAGCCCAAGGGGCTGCCGCGCGGTTGGGGCCATAGGCGCGGGCATTTTGTGAGGCCACGTCGAGGGAGGCCGCAAGGGCCCGTGCCTCTGTGACCCCTAATGAGTCTCTCTAGCAGTCGCTGGCGAATTTGGGATGAGGTCATACCTGCCACAAAAGCATCCCTGATTAGGAGCTCCGTATGTTCGTTTCCGGTCACCGATGGGCAGTTGCAGTTCCTTCCCAATATTAGCAGCGCGCTGTCGAACTCGTCCAGCGATTCTCCGGGGATTTGCCGTCTCATCGCAAGTTGGTGGCGTAGACTTGGTTTACGGGTCGAATGTAGACCCCTTTCAGCATGGTGAGCGCCCTCCGCGTCTTCGATGAGCGTGTAGATCTCCGGGTTCACCCTGGAATGCAGGACCTGCATTTTCTGGTCTTCTGTGATCCGGCCGGGGGCCGTTCGGAGGTATCCCTCGAAGCACGCTAGCCAGTGTTTAAATACGGCCGCTGAGTTTGCTACATGGGGCTGATTCACAGACACTCCGGGGCGATCCGGAGCTCCACAGTCTTTTTAAGTCTGCTTAATAAATTGTAGCACAATCAATTACTCACGAGACGAGAAGTGATGAAGTCAATCGAGGGGGGCATTTGGGTTAAGGTGGGGTGTTTCCCTATTTGTGTTTTTTACTGTTATATGGGGGGTTATTGTATCTGGGGGAAATCCTGTGTATCATTTCTGCTCGTGTTTTTGTTTCTTTTTCAGAATATTTCAGAAAGATATTTCAAAGATGAAAAAGTTTTAAAATATTTCAAAAACACAGGGGCTGTTTAGCACAGGGCTAAATCGCTGGCTTTGAAAGCAGACCAAGGCAGGCCAGCAGCACGGTTCAATTCCCGTAACAGCCTCCCCGAACAGGCGCTGGAATGTGGCGAGTAGGGGCTTTTCACAGTAACTTCATTTGAAGCCTACTTGTGACAATAAGCGATTTTCATTTCGAGGCTTTATCAAGCAAGACTTGTTCCCCAGCAGCTCAGTTACAGAATGCGGCTGCTGGGAGAACCCGGGCTCTTATGCTCCGCCTTATTGGGTGGAGCCAGCAGGCGGCAGATCCAATCAGGACCCAGTGTCTGTCTACCAATAGCCTCTCGGCATCACAGGTACCGTACTACCCCTAATACATACCACCACAGGCTGCAACCCACTTCAATTATGCCATTTTTAAGCACACTCTCAATTTCTTTGTTAACCTGTGCCAATTTTAAAGGGTTAAGTCTGTATGGATGTTCTTTGATTGAACAGCATTTCCACATCTGCATCATGTTTAGCCATTTTAGTACTTCCCTCTCTACAAACTTGCCCATGTGATATCAATAACTCTTTCAGGTCAGTTTGTTTTTCCTCTGGAAGGTAATTCAACAATTTATCCCAATTTTTTAAGAACATCCTCATTTTCCAATTTAATTTGAGGTATGTCAAAATCACAGTCATCTGGATTTGGTTCGTCACTTTGAGTTAGAATCATGAAAACCTTCTCCTTTTTCTCTCCTTCCCTTTCAAAGTACCTTTTAAGCATATTCACATGACACACTCGGTGAGTCTTCCTTCTATCTGGTGCTTTTACCACATAATTCACCTCACTTATTTTCCTTTCAACCTGATAAGGTCCACAAAACCTAGCTTTTAAAGGTTCGCCTACCATTGGTAACAACACTAAAACTTTATCTCCACAGGCAAAACTACGAACTTTGGATTTCTTTTGAAAAAAAAATATTTATTCAAATTTTTCAACAAATTTTCAACAAAACCCTCCCCCCCCAACAAGAAAAGGAAACAAAAACACAACGAGCAGAAATGATACATAGGATTTCCCCCAGATACAATAACCCCCCATATAACAGTAAAAAACACAAATAGGGAAACACCCCACCTTAACCCAAATGCCACCCCAAAAGAACCCCCCCACTTCCCCCCTCGGGTTGCTGCTGCTGACCTCCTCCTAACGCTCCGTGAGATAATCTAGGAACGGTTGCCACCGCCTGAAAAACCCTTGCACAGACCCTCTCAAGGCAAACTTTATCCTCTCCAGCTTGATGAACCCTGCCCTGTCATTGATCCAAGCTTCCACACGAGGGGGCTTCGCATCTTTCCATAATAACAAAATCCTCCGCCGGGCTACCAGGGACGCAAAGGCCAGAATACCGGGCTCTTTCGCCTCCTGCATTCCCGGCTCGTCCGATACCCCAAATAATGCTAACCCCCAGCTCGGCTTGACCCGGGCGTTCACCACCTTGGACATAGTCCTCGCAAAACCCCTCCAAAACCCATCCAGCACCGGGCACGACCAGAACTTATGGGCGTGATTTGCCGGGCTCCCCGAGCACCTCACACATCTGTCCTCCACCCCAAAAACCTACTCAACCTCGCCCCTGTCATATGCGCTCTGTGAACAACTTTAAACTGTATTAGGCTGAGCCTGGCGCAAGAGGAGGAAGAATTAACTCTACTCAGGGCATCAGCCCACAGACCCTCATCTATCTCCTCCCAAAGCCCCTCCTCCCACTTGCCCTTTAACTCCTCCACCTCTTCCTGCAGCTCCTGGTAAATCGCCGAAACCTTACCTTCTCCAACCCATACACCCAAAATCACTTTGTCCTGAATCCTACATGCTGGAAGTAGCGGGAATTCCCTCACCTGCATGTACCTGAAAGCGTTTCCCGGGTGTAGCCCAAATTTCTCCTCCTGCGCCCCTAGGCTCGCAAACGTCCCATCGATGAACAGGTCCCCCATTCTTTTAATCCCTGCCCGATGCCAGCTCCGAAACACCCCATCCATCCTTCCCGGGACGAACCGATGAGTCTCCTGAATCGGGGACCAAACTGAGGCTCCCATCTCGGCCCGTGTTGCCTCCACTGCCCCCAGATCTTCAGTGTCGCCGCCACCACCGGACCCGTGGTGTACCTTGTCGGCTGGAGCAGCAGCGGTGCCGTCACCAGCGCCCTCAGGCTCGTGCCCACACAGGACGCCATCTCTAGCCTCTTCCACGCCGCCCCCTCTCCCTCCATTACCCACTTACGGATCATCGCCACATTAGCTGCCCAATAATAGCCACACAAATTCGGCAGCGCCAGCCCCCCACCGTCCCTGCTACGCTCCAGAATCACCCTCTTCACCCTCGGGGTCTTATTCGCCCACACGAATCCCATGATGCTCCTGCTTACCCGTTTGAAAAAGGTCTTGGGGATCAAAATGGGAAGGCACTGGAACACAAAGAGAAACCTCGGAAGGACCGTCATTTTGATCGACTGCACCCTACCCGCTAGTGAGAGTGGCAGCATATCCCATCTTTTAAAATCCTCCTCCATCTGCTCCACCAACGGCGTCAAATTGAGCTTGTGCAGGGCCCCCCAACTCCTAGCTCCCTGGATCCCCAGGTACCGAAAGCTCCTTTCCGCCCTCTTCAGCGGTAGCTCGTCTATCCCCCTTCCCTGGTCACCTGGGTGCACCACAAAGAGCTCACTCTTCCCTACGTTGAGTTTATACCCCGAAAAGTCCCCAAACTCCCTTAGGATCCGCATGACCTCCGCCTTCCCCCCCCCCCACTGGATCTGCCACATACAGTAACAGGTCGTCAGCCGGTGTTCCTCTCCCCCCCCCCGGACCAGTCCCCTCCATTTCCTGGACTCCCTCAGTGCCATGGCCAGAGGCTCAATTGCCAGTGCAAACAAAAAGGGGGATAAGGGACACCCCTGCCTCGTCCCCGGTACAGCCGAAAGTACTCCGACCTCCGCCGGTTCTTAGCCACACTCGCCACCAGTGCTCTATATAGTAGCCTGACCCAACTGATGAACCCCTCCCCGAACCCAAACCTCCGCAACACTTCCCAAAGATACTCTCACTCCACCCGATCAAAGGCCTTCTCTACGTCCATAGCTGCCACTACCTCCGCTTCCCCCTCCACCGAGGGCATCATAATCACAATTGAGGAGCCTCCGCACATTAGTATTCAGCTGCCTACCCTTCACAAATCCCGTCTGGTCCTCATGAATCACCCCCGGGACACAGTCCTCAATTCTCATAGCCAGAACTTTCGCCAGCACCTTAGCGAGATCGGTCTATACGACCAACATTGCAATGGATCCTTGTCCCGCTTCAAAATCAAAGAAATCAGCACCCTGGACACTGTCGGGGACAAGGTCCCCTCCTCATTCGCCTCATTAAAAGTTCTCACTAGCAACGGGACCAGCAGGTCCACATATTTCCTATAAAATTCAACCGGGAACCCATCTGGACCCGGGTCCTTCCCCGCCTGTATGCTCCCCAATCCTTTAACCAGCTCCTCCAGCCCAATTAGCGCCCCCAGCCCAACCACCTGCTCCTCCTCCACCCACGGGAACCTCAGCTGACCCCGGAATCATCGTATTCCCTCCTCCCCCGCCGGGGGCTCAGACCTGTACAGATCCCCATATAAGTCCCTAAATACCTCGTTTATTCTCACCGCACTCCGCACCGTATTCCCTCCTCTATCCCTAACTCCACCAATCTACCTCGCTGCCTCCCTCTTACAAAGCTGATGTGCCAGCATCCGACTCGCCTTCTCCCCATACTCATACGCCGCCCCTTGCGCTTTCCTCCACTGTGCCTCTGCTTTCCCCGTAGTCATCAGGTCGAATTCCGTCTGTAGGTTCCGTCGCTACCTAAGTAGCCCCTCCTCGGGGGCCTCTGCATAGCTCCTGTCCACCCTTAAAATCTCCCCCACCAACCTCTCCCTCCCCCCCCTCTCTCTCTTCTCCCTGTGGGCCCTAATGGAGATTAGCTCTCCTTTGACCACCGCCTTCAATGCCTACCAGACTACCCCCACCGGCACCTCCCCATTGTCGTTGGCCTCCAAGTATCTTTCAATACACCCCCAAACCCGCCCGCACAGCTCCTCATCCGCCAACAGTCCCACATCGAGGCGCCACAACGGGCGCTGGTGCCTCTCTTCCCCCAACTCCAGCTCCATCCAATGCGGGGCGTGATCCAAGATGGCTATGGCCGAATATTCTATTCCCTCCACTTTCGGGATTTGCGCCCTACTCAAGATGAAAAAATATATCTGGGAGTAGGCTTTATGGATGTGGGAAAAAAAGGAAAATTCCCTGGCCAGCGGCCTGGCAAACCTCCATGGATCCACTCCCCCCTCTGGTCCATAAACCCCTGAGCACCTTGGCCGCACCGTGTTGAAGTTCCCCCCCATTATCAAGCTTCCTACCTCCAGATCCGGAATCCGACTCAGCATATGTTTCATAAATCCGGCATCATCCCAATTCGGGGCATATACGTTCACCAGTACCACCCGCACCCCCTGCAACCTACCGCTCACCATCACATATCGATCTCCATTATCCAGTACAATATTCAGCACCTCGAACGACACCCGCTTCCCCACCAGTACTGCAACCCCTCTGTTCTTTGCATCCAGCCCTGAATGGAATACCTGTCCTACCCATTCCGTTCTCAGCCTAACCTGATCTGCCACCTTCAGATGTGTCTCCTGGAGCATAACCACGTCTGCCTTCAGTCCCTTTATGTGCGCGAACACCCGGGCCCCCTTGACCGGCCCGTTCAGGCCCCGCACATTCCAAGTTATCAGCCGGATCAGGGGGCTACTCCCCCCCCCCCCCCCCCGCCGACTAGCCATCTCCTTTTTTAGGCCAGCCACATGCCCGCGCCTCCCGCACCCTCCAGTCCCCCAGGCGGCGGACTCCCACCCCTCCCCTACCTCCAGCTCCCCTTTGGCCAATGCAGCAGCAACCCAGTTTCCCCCCCCCCCGCTAGATCCTCATCTAGCCATTTTGCTACCCCATGACATTCCCGTAAGTCAGCTGACTCCTCCTGACCCCGGCCTCTCCCGCCATTCCATCGACCCTCCCAGTGTGAGAATCCCCCCAACCTCCCCTTGGCAATCAGTGTGTGCTCCTCTCCAGCACCACCCTTCCCACCCGGCGCCGCCCCCTTCCTTCCCTAGTGCGGGAAAAAGCCCGCGCTTTCCATCTGAGCCGGCTCCGCCCCCTCTGGCCGCAGCTCTTTTTTGTGGCCTTACCCCAACTCCCCGTCCCCGGGCCTCCACTCCCGCTCTTCCTCCGCGGGGCCCTGCCCCTCCAACACCGACGCCCACACTCTCCCCCAGCCCCCACATCAAACCCATTCACCCATCCGCACCCAGCACCAAAACAAAAAGAACATTCCCAAAACGCAGTAAACACCGCACCCCCCCCCCCCCCCCCCCGCAAACCCCACCCGGCAAACCCTCAGTTCAAGTCCAACTTTTCAGACTGGATAAAGTTCCACGCCTCATCAGGCGTCTCAAAATAGTGGTGCCGATCTTGGAACGTGACCCACAATCGCACTGGCTGCAGCATCCCGAACTTCACCCCCTTCCGATGCAGAACCGCCTTAGCCCAATTAAAACCAGCCCTCTTCATAGCCACCTCCGCACTTCAGTCCTGGTAGATTCGGATCTCGTGTTCTCCCACCTGCTGCTCCGTTCTTTTTTGGCCCATCTCAGGACGCGCTGTCCATAAAGTGGTGGAACTTCACCACTACAGCCCTTGGTGGCTCGTTGGCTTTGGGTCTCGTTGCCAGGACCCGATGAGCCCCATCCAGCTCCAGGGGCCTCGGGAAAGTTCCCCCGTCCATCAGCGAATTGAGCATCGTGACCACATAAGCCCCGGCATCGGGCCCCTCCACTCCTTCAGGGAGACCCAGAATCCGAAGATTCTTCCTCCTCAACCTATTCTCCAGGTCCTCAAATTTTTCCTGCCACCTCTTGTGCAGCGCCTCGTGCGCCTCCACCTTCACCGCTAGGCCCAAGGTCTCGTCCCCGTTCTCCGAGGCTTTTTGCCGCACCTCCCGGATCGCCACCCCTTGGGCCCTCTGGGTCTCCACAAGCTTCTCAATCAACGCCTTCATTGGCGGCAGCATTTCTGCCTTCAGCTCCGCAAAGCAGCATTTGAGGAACTCCTGCTGCTCCTGCGACCATTGCGCCCACGCTGCTTGGTCTCCACCCGCCGCCATCTTGCTTCTCCTCCCTCGCACTTTCCGCTGCACCAAAATCACTTTTTTAACCGCTCCACTCCTGGTCCAATCCATACAGTGCCGGGGGAACCTTGCTGTCACTTTCCCACACTGGGAGCCGTCGAACAATTGCCGTTGGGGCCCCTCTAAAGAGCCCAAAAGCCCGTTCCTGGCGGGAGCTGCCGAACGTGCAACCTACCTCGACATAGCCGCAACCGGAAGTCCAACTTTGGATTTCTTGTCCGCTATCTTTCTCATCACATTTTGTGCAACTCTTTAATGTTGTCTAGCCAATTCACCTGCTCTATTTAATCGTTCCCTAAAATTTGACACGTAATCCAATAATGTAAGTTCTGATTTCTCACTCACCAATTTTTCCTTGATCAATTTAAGTGGTTCTCTTATCTCATGACCAAAAATTAGTTCAAAAGGACTGAATTTGGTTGACTCATTAGGTGCATCCCTAATTGCAAAAAGTACGTATGGAATTCCTTTATCCCAATCCTCTGGATATTCATGACAATCAGCCCTCAACATTGTCTTTAATGTCTGATGCCACCTTTCTGACGCACCCTGCGATTCTGGATGGTACGCAGTTGATTTAAATTGTTTTATTCCTAAGCTATCCATAACTTCTTTGAATAACCTTGAGGTAAAATTCGATCCTTGATCCGATTGTATTTCTGTGGGTAGTCCATATCTAGTAAAGAATTTAAGTAACTCCTCCACAATTATTTTAGCTGTAATATTATGTACTGGAATGGGCTCTGGAAACCTAGTAGACACATCCATTATCGTCAAAAGATATTGATTCCCACTTTTCGTTTTCGGAAGTGGCCTACGCAATCAATTTGGACACTTGTAAAAGGTTCCTCAAATGGTGGAATGGGTATTAAGGGCACTGGTTTTGTCACTGCTTGAGGTTTCCCTATCACTTGACATGTGTGACATGATTGACAAAATTTAACTACATCTTTATGTATTCCAGGCCAATAAAAATGTTTTTGGATTTTAGCTTGAGTTTACCTTATTCCCAAATGACCTCCCACTGATACCTTATGTGCAATTCGCAACAGCTCCTTTCTATACCCTACCGGCAATACTACTTGATGAACTTCTGCCCACTTTTCATCCGCCTGCATATGTAAAGGTCTCCATTTTCTCATCAAGGCATTACTTTTACAGTAATAACACTCTGGTATACACTCAGATTCCTCTTCCGTGCATGCTTTCTGATACATCCGCTTTATTTCTACTTCTTTCTGTTGTAACTCCGGCAGTTTTCCTGAACTAAAAATATCCGCTTCATCCTCCACCTGTTCTTGTTCTTTTTCAACCATCTTTTCAAAAATCGTTTCTGATAATGGCACTTCACCTTTATCTTCACTCTTTGATTTCTCCTCTTGTCTTAACCTGTGACTTTGCGACCTTGTTACTACACAATCTGGAAAGATCCTAGGATATTCATCCTTCAACACTTCAGTTGTCTGATTTTCCACTGGCTTATCAACCACAGTAGGCATCACTCCCACCTGCGGTCCAGCTATATCATTACCCAAGATAAACTGTATTCCTGGACAAGATAGTTTCTCTATTACTCCTACTACCAGTTCACCACTCTTCACTGGACTTTCCAACTTTATCTTATATAATTGAACACTACTCCTCTCACCCCGAATTCCACATATTGCCACCTTTTCTGACAACATTCTTCCCAAACGACATAACTCCTCATCTCTTACCATTAAAGATTGACTAGCTCCCGTATCTCTTAAAATTGTGACTTCTTTACCTGCTCCTCCTGATACACAGGAGTAAACTTTACCCACAGAAGTAAATTCTTTAAAGAGATCTGGCACCTTCTTATCAATCACCTCTTGATCAGGCTGTACAATCTTTTGCACCTCCTTCGCTTCACTTGGGCTTTCCTTTACCCATTTAACAAACCCTACTGGCTTATCTTGTTTTACCACATCAGCCTTCCCAGTGCTTTTCTTCAACCACCAACACTGTGACTTTACATGGCCTAGTTTATTACAGTGAAAACATTTGAAACTTTTCATGTCTCTTCCACCCTCCTGGATTTCTTTTTTAAACTGAGGTACACTCTCCTTATTATCTCCCATCAGATCACCTTTACCTTTACCACTTGAATATTTCTCATGTCCCCAGTTTCTATCCCTCACAGGCTGAAACTGATGTCGGAAACCAAGCTTTCATTTATGAACTAATTCATAATCATCTGCCATTTCTGCTGCTAATCTCGCAGTTTTAACCCTCTGTTCTTCCACATGAGTTCTCACTGCATCAGGAATTGAATTTTTCCACTCCTCCAAAAGCATAATTTCTCTGAGAGCTTCATACGTTTGGTTTACTTTCAAAGCCCTTATCCACCTATCAAAATTACTCTGTTTGATCCTTTCAAACTCCATGTATGTTTGACCAAATTATTTTCTTAAATTTCTAAACCTTTGTCTGTAGGCTTCAGGCTCTAATTCATAAGCACCTAAGATGGATTATTTCACCTCCTCCTACGTCCCAGATACCTCCTCCGGTAGTGATGAAAACACTTCACTGGCCCTACCTATCAGCTTTGTTTGAATCAGTAATACCCACATGTGCTGTGGCCATTTCATTTGTTTAGCCACCTTCTCAAATGAAATGAAAAAGGCTTCCACCTCCTCGTCAAACCTTGGCAATGCTTGAACATATGTAAATAGATTCCCACCAAGCCTTCGACTTTGACGCTCTTTCTCACTATCCTCATCACTATCAACCAACTGTACGTTTCCCTTTAAGTCTGCCAATTTTAACTGACTGTCATGTTTCACGGCCATTTTCTGAAGTCCAAATTCTCTCTCTTTATCTTTTTCCCTGATCTGTATCTCCCTTTCTCTTTTTTGTTGTTCTGCTAGGGCTATTCTTTCTGCTTTCCTTTCTTCTCGCTCTTTTTCCTCTCTCTCTCTTTCTCTTTCCTCTCTCTCTCTTTCTCTCTCTCTTTCTTTTTCCTCTCTCTCTCTTTCGTATTCAAGCTGCTTTAATTCTTTCTCATGCTCCATTTGTTTAATTTACAACTGAATTTTTGCTATTTCCAATGAGTCAAACTGTATCTCAGGCAACTTTAAATGCTTAGCCACCGCCATAATTACCTCATCTTTTCGCATTTTGTCAGGTAATGTTAACTGCAATGTTTCTGCCAAATCTAACTGTCTGCTTTTAGTCTCTGTCCGTAAGGTACTGCGTATGACTGTCTCCACCCCCAAAAACTTCAGAGCCTCTGAAAGAGCCATTGTCCACAACACACTCCCTACTTAAACTAAAATACCACACCTGAAAAGCAAACACAATATGCTCACCCCTCACTCTCTTTACATTCACAAAGCCAATCCAATAGATAGACTTTTATCCCGGACGAGGCCCCAATTTGTTATGGGCCAGGGTTTAGAGAACCCCAAAGTGTATCATGGAGTTCACCTGACCCACAACTTTTACTAGATTGTGGTACGGAGAGCACATGGCCCACTCTTCAGGTGTAGTACAGCAGAAATGGAAAAGTATTTTTCAAAGCAAAACAATGTTTATTCTATGAATTCAAGTTAACCTTTTAAAAACATACAGTGAACATCTTAGCAACCATTAATTCAAATACAACCCCCAAAGACTACAACACTAAGTAAACCGTTAAGCTTTCTGTTTTAACATCCATATGACATTAAAACAAAACCTTTATGGGAAGCACATCAGGTTAAAGTCACTACTGAAAACATTTATAATTCTGAATTCACCAAATGATCAGGAGATAGTCTTTTGATGGCAGAGAGAACAGCAGTACACCTGCTTGGTCTGGCTTCAGCTCCAACACTGAAAACAAAACTAAAACACACCGTGCAGCCTGCTCAAAAACAAAAGTAAAAAGCTGACACAGCCCAGCTCCACCCACTCTCTGACATCACTGCAGTAGTAAACACCCATTTCTTAAGGGTTCTCTCACTACAGATATTTATATACACACCCATTTATAAACACCCATTTCTTAAAGGTACTCTCACATGACATCACATAAAACCTTACTCCAAGCCACGTGAGGATATATTAGGATAGTTTCAAATAAGTACATTTCAAGGAATGTCCTACAGGAGGAGAGAGATGCAGAGTTTCAGGGAGTGTTTTCCAGTGCTCAGGGCCCAAGCAACCAAAGATATGTCTCCAATGGTGCAGCAATAAAACTCAATCTCCACTATACCCAGCCCTCTTAAATGACCATTTGCTATCAAAGTCAAGGAAACAGGAAGATCAGCTACTCACTGTGGAGAAACAGGTGACTTTCAATTTGACGGCTTGTTTAAGTGGGCGGATTCATCAACTCTCATTTTGACCAGCTTCCTACCCTTGGGGCCATTTACATTATGAAGTATGGCCGAAGATGAGGTTTTAATCTCCTTGAGTGTCGAGGTTTAAGGGGAGATCCAATTGATATCTGCAAGATGATTGAAGGATTCATGGATATGCTGGAGAGAAACAATTTCCTTTGGTGGGGGAAAGTTCAGGGAGGTTTCTTAAAATAAATTTAGAGTATCCAATTTTTTTTCAGGATTGAGGCCAGAAAACACATCTTCACGCAAAGGGTATTCTAAATCTGGAACTCACTCCCCCCAAAACGCTGTTGAGTCTCGGGGCCAACTGAAGTTTCAGGGGTTGATAGGTTTTTGTTAGTCAAAGATATTGAGTAATATGGAGCACAGGCAGAGTTGAGGTAAAGATATGGCATGATCTAATTCAATGATGGATTGAGCTTGATTATTCTTGGGCCTCTGGTCCAATGGTGGGACTGCCCTTGAAGATGGAAAGAATTTTATACTGATCTCTGACTCTTTCCACTCTCTTCAGTTTCTTAACGAAAATGCAAATAGACCAAGGCTTACTGAAATGAGATTTGGAAGAGTTCTGATGAGGGCAGAATCTCATTTTCTGCCTGTTGTACAAGATTCCTGAAGGCAATGGAATTGAATACTGGATGGACAGTGCAATGAGCCACTGATGTACATCCGCCTGCTTTGATGTCCCATCCATGTTCAATTTTAACCCTCAGAAATTCACAGAAACTTCAGCTGAAATGTGACTTTGCCATGACCAACATGATCTGTCTTAACTCTTCATATTCTAGACCTTGAGCACATTACTTAGAATAATATGACAGTGCAGTACAGAGAGAGACAGGAAGTGCTACAATGTTGGGGGTGCTTCAGGCAGCATTTCAAACTGAGGCCTCTGCCTACATCTCATGTGATATAAAAGCACCTATGGCATTGTTTCAAAGAGATGCAGGAAAGTTGTCCCACAATTCCTCCCTCTACTGATACTACCCAAACAGAACAACTTGTCACCCATATCATTGCGACATGTTGGATCTCCCTATGTGAAGATAGCTGTCAGATTAGTCACCGAGCCTCAAAGTAATTCCACATATGTGAATTTAAGACCTCACCTCCTCCTTAAAATCTTTAATTACCTCCAGCCTGACAATCCTCCAGAATATTTGCACTCACGAAAATAATGCCATTCGGGTAGCCCTACTTTAATGACTCCACCATCAGCTCCAGCTGTCAAGGCCCTAAACTCTGGAATTCTTTCCCTAACCTCTTTTTCACCTTTTATTCACATGTCCTAATATCTCCTTACGTGTCTGAGTGTCAGGTTACACTCCTGTGAAGTGCCAGACCCTTTGTTACATTAAAGGTGCTGTATAACTCGGAATTGGAACCGAAAGTGTGAGGGCCCATATCCGCAGCTAAAGCTGCGAGAAGCATTCCGGGGCCTTGCCAGCCCCCTGCAGGTAGGTGAATAGCTCGTAATTTTTTAAAGGAAAGTCTGGCGTTTTTACGCCGTTGTGGGGACATAGCCCCCTTTTTGAAGATGCAGCCCACATTGTCCTCAATAAATGCAAATCTTAGCTTTTTCTTTTTGAAAATATTTTTATTGAGTTTTTAACATTTTATACATAAATAACAGTCAAACAATAAAGCTTGTATCAACAAACTCAACAAACCATCCCAAACAAAACCAACCCCCCCCCCTCCCCCCAACAATTATAACCTCCTCAACGTAGCCTCCCCCCAGCAGCTAACAGTGACCGGATTCTTGAAATGCAATATAAGCGGACACCATCTGCGATAGAACCCATCAATTGCTCCCCTCATCGTGAACTTAACCTTCTCGAGAATGCAAAAACTCCATCAAGTCACCAGCCATGCTGCGGCACTGGGCGGTGCTGCCGGCCTCCAACTTCAGCAGGATCCACTGCCGAGCAAGAAGGCAAATCCAATGCATCCGCAATCACTCCCGTCCTCAATTCCGGCTAGTCCGACACCCCGAGTATTGCAACTAATGGACAGGGCTCCAAATCCACATTAAAATTGCCGATATTGTATTATAAAAGCCCCCCAAAAACTCACCAACTTGGGCAGGACCAGAACATGTGTGCATGGTTCGCAGGCGTTCTTGAGCACTGTTCACACCTGTCCTAAACCACCTCAAAAAAAACAGCTCATTCTACCCTTGGTCAGATGTGCCCTGAACACCATCTTGAGTTGTATCAAACTTAACCTTGCGCAGGATGATGTAGCATTCACCCTATGGAAAGACACTCACTCCACATCTTCTCCACCAAAATTGGACCCAGCTCCTCCTCCCACTTGGCTTCACCTCCTCCACTAAGACCTGCTCCTCCCAAATGATTCATCTCTATATCCCGGATGTGCTGCCCTCCTCCGATCACTCTGCACAAGAAACAATCCTTTCCAACAAAGTGATCGGTTAGGGCCGTGACAGCTGGAGCTGATGGTGGAGTCATTGCTGGACCCAATTGCACACCTGAAAGTATCTGAACATAACCCTTCCCCACCAAGGTCCATTCTCTCCCTCAGCTCCTCCCAATCAGCAAACTGACCGTCCGAAAATAAATACTTTACCCATCGCAGCCCTTAACCTTGGCAACCCCCAAAAGTGGCATCAAGTTTCCCCGGCAGAAATAAATGATTCCCACAGATAGGGGAACACCTTGCAGGCAACCCCCCACCCCCCCCCCCCCCCCCCCCCCCCCCTCCGCCCTGCCTGAAATGCTGGCAAGGTGCTGCTGTATCCTTTTTTGAAAAAATATATATTTTATTGACATTTTTCAAACAGAGATTTTCCGTTTTTACAACTTAATAAAGGAATATGCATTAAACGTTATTTAAATAATATATTAAACTAACAACAAATGAAAAAAGAGATAAACAAAAAGCAAACATCAACAACTGGCAAAAAACAAAAACACAGGGTAATCCCCCCCCCCCCCCCCCGGGTTGCTGCTGCTGTCCTTTCTGTTTTTCCATTATCGTTCCGCGAGATAGTCAAGGAACGGCTGCCACTGCCTGGTGAACCCCTGAGCCCATCCTCTTAACGCATATTTTATTCGCTCCAGTCTTATGAACCCTGCCATGTTGTTTATCCAGGCCTCCAAGCCCGGGGGCTTCGCTTCTTTCCACATAAGTAGAATCCTACGCCGGGCTACTAGGGACGCAAAGGCCAGAACGTCGGCCTCTTTCGCCTCCTGTACTCCCGGTTCTTCTGCAACCCCAAATATAGCTAACCCCCAGCTTGGTTTGACCCGGACCCCCACCACCTTTGAGACCACTCTTGCCACACCCTCCCAGAACTCATGCAGTGCTGGACACGACCAGAACATGTGGGTGTGGTTCGCCGAGCTTCCCGAGCACCTCCCACACCTATCCTCCACCCCAAAAAACCTGCTCAGTCTTGCTCCTGTCATATGCGCCCTGTGTAGAACCTTAAATTGAATCAGGCTAAGCCTGGCACATGAGGACGAGGAATTTACCCTGCTTAGGGCATCTGCCCACAGCCCTCCTCAATCTCTTCCCCCAGCTCCTCTTCCCATTTTCCCTTCAGCTCCTCTACCATCGTCTCCCCCTCGTCTCTCATCTCCCTGTATATTTCCGACACTTTACCTTCTCCAACCCATACCCCCGAAATCACTCTATCCTGGATCCCTTGCGTCGGGAGTTGCGGAACTTCCCTCACCTGTTGCCTCGTAAATGCCCTCACTTGCATGTATCGGAAAGCATTCCCTGGTGGCAACTTATATTTTTCTTCCAATGCTCCCAAACTCGCAAACGTCCCATCCACAAACAGGTCCTTCAGCTTCCTAATTCCTGCTCGCTGCCAACATTGAAATCCCCCATCGATCCTCCCCGGGACGAACCTGTGGTTATTCCTTATCGGGGACCACACCGAGGCACCCGTCACTCCCCTGCGTCGTCTCCACTGCCCCCAGATGGCCAATGGCTCAATTGCCAACGCGAACAGTAATGGGGACAGGGGGCACCCCTGTCTTGTACCCCTATGTAATCGGAAGTACCCCGATCTTTGCCTATTTGTAACAACGCTTGCCACCGGGGCCCCGTACAGGTGTCTAACCCATCTAATGAACCCCTCCCCGAACCCAAATCTCTTCAGCACCTCCCACAAATAGTCCCACTCCACTCTATCGAATGCCTTTTCTGCATCCATCGCCACCACTATCTCTGCCTCCCCCTCCCTTCCCTGCTTGCATATTTCCAATTCCTTTGATCACCTCTTCCACCTCAATTCATATTGTATTCCCTGTGCCTTCCTCCACTGCGTCTCCGCCTTTCCCGTGGTCAGCAGGTCAAACTCAGTCTGTAGTCTTCGTCTTTCCCTGTATAGCCCTTCATCCGGGGCCTCCGCATACTACCTATCCACCCTCAGAATTTCCCCAACCAATCTCTCTCTTTCTTTACCCTCTTGTTTCCCCTTGTGGGCTCTAATGGAAATCAGCTCTCCTCTAACCACCGCCTTCAGCGCTTCCCATACTACCCCCACCTGGACCTCCCCACCATCATTGACCTCCTGGTATCTTTCGATGCATCCCCTCACCCTTTCGCATACCCCCTCGTCCGCCAGTAGTCCCATGTCTTTTTTAAAAATATATTTTATTCAAATTTTTTTGGCCAAACGTAACAGTACAAAGTTTTCCCTTTTTAACAACAATAAAGCAATATAAATAACAGTGGCCAGTTTTTAACAAATAAATAAATAATATATAAACAAAAAACTAAATGGCAACTGCCCTATCAAAAAGAATTACTCTCCAAAAATACAATCCAACAGTCCAATATACATTACCTAATACAAATATCTATACATATACAGAGACATCCCTGAGAACCCGCCCCCCCCCACTACCCGCCCCCCTCCCCACTACCCGCCCCCCTCTCCCCCCTTCTCTCCCCCCTTCTCCCCCCTCCTCCCCCTCCTCCCCCCTCCCCTCCTCCCCCCCCACTACCCGCCCCCCTCTCCCCCCCTTCTCTCCCCCCTCCTCCCCCCCCACTACCCGCCCCCCTCTCCCCCCCTTCTCTCCCCCCTCCTCCCCCCCCACTACCCGCCCCCCTCTCCCCCCCTTCTCTCCCCCCTCCTCCCCCTTCTCTCCCCCTCTTCTCCCCCCCTTCTCCCCCCCTCCGTTCTCCCCCCTCCCCCTTCTCCCCCACTCCCCCTTCTCCCCCCCTCCCCCTTCTCCCCCCCTTCCATTCTCCCCCCTTCCATTCTCCCCCCTCCTTCTCCCCCTCTCCCCCCCTCTCTCCCCCCTTTCTCCCCCCTCTTCTCCCCCCCTTCTCCCCCCCCTCCGTTCTCCCCCTCCCCCTTCTCCCCCCTCCCCCCCTTCTCCCCCCTCCTTCTCCCCCCTCCCCCCCACCTCCTTCTCCCCCTCCTTCTCCCCCTCCCCCCTCCTTCTCCCCCTCCCCCCCCCTCTCCCCCCCTCTCCCCCCCTCTCTCTCCCCCCCTCTCTCTCCCCCCTCTCTCTCCTCCCCTCCCCCCCTCTCTCTCCCCCCTCCCCCCTCTCTCTCCCCCCCTCCCCCCCCTCTCTCTCCCCCCCCTCTCTCTCTCTCCCCCCCCTCTCTCTCTCTCTCTCCCCCCCCCCTCGGGTTGCTGCTGTTGCCTTCCCATTCCCTCTATTGTTCCGTGAGGGAGCCAATGAATGGTTGCCACCGCCTGGTGAATCCTTGAGCTGAACCCCTTAATGCGAACTTTATCCGTTCTAGTTTTATAAACCCTACCATGTCATTTATCCAGGTCTCCACGCCCGGGGGTTTGGCTTCCTTCCACATAAGCAATATCCTGCGCCGGGCTACTAGGGACGCAAAGGCCAAAACATCAGCCTCTCTCGCCTCCTGCACTCCCGGCTCTTCTGCAACCCCGAATATAGCCAACCCCCAGCCTGGCTCGACCCAGACCCCTGCCACCTTCGAAAGCACCTTCGCCACCCCCACCCAGAACCCCTGTAGTGCCGGACATGACCAGAACATGTGGGTGTGGTTCGCTGGGCTTCTCGAGCATCTCCCACACCTATCCTCTACCCCGAAAAATTTACTGAGCCGTGCTCCAGTTATATGCGCCCTGTGTAGAACCTTGAATTGTATCAGGCTTAGCCTGGCACACGAGGACGACGAGTTTACCCTACGTAGGGCATCAGCCCACAGCCCCTCCTCAATCTCTTCCCCCAGCTCTCCTTCCCATTTCCCTTTCAGCTCACCTACCATGATCTCCCCCTCGTCCCTCATTTCCCTGTATATATCCGACACCCTACCATCCATGTCTCTGAGATCACTCTATCCTGCACCTCCTGCGTCGGGAGCTGCGGGAATTCCCTCACCTGTTGCCGCGCAAAAGCCCTTAGTTGCATATACCGAAATGCATTCCCTTGGGGCAACCCATATTTTTCCGTCAGCGCTCCCAGACTCGCAAACGTCCCATCTACGAACAGATCTCTCAGTTGCACTACCCCAGCTCTTTGCCATGCTCCAAATCCCCCATCCATTCTCCCCGGGACAAACCTATGGTTATTTCTTATCGGGGACCGCACCGAGGCTCCCGTCCTTCCCCTATGCCGTCTCCACTGCCCCCAAATTTTTAATGTTGCCACCACCACTGGGCTTGTGGTGTATTTCTTCGGGGAGAACGGCAACGGCGCCGTCACCATTGCTTGTAGGCTGGTCCCCTTGCAGGACGCCATCTCCAATCTCTTCCACGCCGCTCCCTCCCCTTCTCCCACCCACTTACACACCATTGAGATATTGGCGGCCCAGTAATAATCACTTAGGCTCGGTAGTGCCAGCCCCCCCCTATCGCTACTACGCTGCAAGAACCCCCTCCTCACTCTCGGGGTCTTCCCGGCCCACACAAAACTCATAACACCTTTCTCAATTCTCTTGAAAAAAGCCTTCGTGACCATCACCGGGAGGCACTGAAACACAAAGAGGAATCTCGGGAGGACTACCAACTTAACCGCCTGCACCCTACCTGCCAGTGACAGGGGCACCATGTCCCATCTCTTGAAATCCTCCTCCATCTGTTCCACCAATCGTGTTAAATTAAGCCGGTGTAAGGTTCCCCAATTCCTGCCCATCTGAAACCCTAAGTACTGGAAATCTCTTGTTACCTTCCTCAGCGGTAAATCATCTATTCCCCTGCTCTGCTCCCCCGGATGCACCACAAACAACTCACTTTTTCCCATGTTCAATTTGTACCCCGAAAAATCCCCAAACTCCCTAAGTATCTGCATTGTCTCTGGCATCCCCTCCACTGGGTCCGCAACATACAGCAATAAATCATCTGCATACAAAGATATCCGGTGTTCTTCTCCTCCCCTAAGCACTCCCCTCCACTTCCTGGAACCCCTCAGTGCTATGGCCAGGGGCTCAATTGCCAATGCAAACAGCAACGGAGACAGGGGACACCCCTGCCTCGTCCCTCTATGAAGACGGAAGTAATCAGACCTCTGTCTATTCGTGACCACACTCGCCACCGGGGCCCTATACAGCAGCTGTACCCATCCAATATACCCTTCTCCAAAACCAAATCTCCTCAGCACCTCCCACAGATAATCCCACTCCACTCTGTCGAATGCTTTCTCGGCATCCATCGCCACCACTATCTCCGCCTCCCCCTCTGGCGGGTGCATCATCATTACCCCTAGCAACCTCCGTATGTTCGTGTTCAGCTGTCTCCTATTCACGAACCCGGTTTGGTCCTCATGGACCACCCCCGGGACACAGTCCTCTATCCTCGTCGCCATCACCTTGGCCAGAATCTTAGCATCTACATTTAAAAGGGAAATGGGTCTGTAGGACCCGCATTGCAGCGGGTCTTTTTCCTTCTTCAAAAGGAGCGATATCGTTGCCTCCGACATAGTCGGGGGCAGCTGCCCCCTTTCCCTAGCCTCATTAAAGGTTCTCGTCAAAAGCGGGGCCAGCAAGTCCATATACTTCCTATAAAATTCCACCGGGAATCCGTCTGGTCCCGGGGCCTTCCCCGCCTGCATGCTCCCAATCCCTTTCACTACCTCCTCCATCTCAATCTGTGCTCCCAGTCCCGCCCTCTCCTGCTCCTCCACCTTAGGGAATTCCAGCTGATCCAAGAAACACATCATTCTCTCCTTCCCTTCTGGGGGCTGAGCCTTATATAACCTTTCATAGAATGCCTTGAACACCCCGTTCACTCTCTCCGCTCCCCGTTCCATCTCTCCCTCCTCATCTCTCACCCCCCCCTATCTCCCTCGCTGCTCCCCTCTTCCTCAGTTGGTGGGCCAGTAACCGACTCGCCTTCTCTCCATACTCATACTGTACACCCTGTGCCCTCCTCCATTGTACCTCTGCATTACCCGTGGTCAACAGGTCAAATTCTACGTGTAGCCTTTGTCTTTCCCTGTACAGTCCCTCCTCCGGTGCCTCCGCATATTGTCTGTCCACCCTCAGAAGTTCTTTCAACAACCGCTCCCTTTCCCTACCCTCCTGCTTTCCTTTATGTGTCCTGATGGATATCAGTTCCCCTCTAACCACTGCCTTCAACGCCTACCAGACCACTCCCACCTGAACCTCCCCATTGTCATTCAGCTCCAAGTACCTTTCAATACACCCCCTCACCCTTAAACATACCCCCTCATCCGCCAATAATCCCATATCCATTCTCCAGAGTGGGTGCTGTTCTTTTTCCTCTCCTACCTCCAGGTCCACCCAATGTGGAGCATGGTCCGAGATAGCTATGGCCGTGTATTCCGTCCCTGTCACCTTCGGAATCAGTGCCCTTCCCAAAACAAAAAAGTCTATCCGTGAGTATACTTTGTGGACATAGGAGAAAAACGAGAACTCCTTACTCCTAGGCCTACTAAATCTCCAGGGGTCTACTCCTCCCATCTGCTCTATGAAGTCCTTGAGCACCCTAACCGCTGCCGGCCTCCTCCCGGTCCTGGACTTCGATCTGTCCAGCCCTGGGTCCAGCACCGTATTAAAGTCTCCCCCCATTACCAACTTTCCCGCCTCCAGGTCCGGGATACGTCCCAACATACACCTCATAAAATTTGCATCATCCCAGTTCGGGGCATATATGTTCACCAGAACCACCGCCTCCCCTTGCAATCTGCCACTCACCATCACGTATCTACCCCCACTATCCGCCACTATGGTTTTTGCCTCAAACAGTACCCGTTTCCCCACTAAAATAGCCACCCCCCTGTTCTTCGCATCCAAACCCGAATGAAACACCTGCCCCACCCATCCTTTACGTAGCCTGAACAGGTCTGTCAGTTTCAGATGCGTCTCCTGCAACATAACCACATCTGCCTTTAATTTCTTTAGGTGTGCGAGTACCCGTGCCCTTTTAATCGGCCCGTTCAGCCCTCTCAGGTTCCACGTGATCAGCCGGGTTGGGGGGCTCTTTACCCCCCTCCCTTGTCGACTAGCCATACCCTTTTTTAACCCAGCTCCTCACCCGGTTCCCACGTACCCGTATATCCCCCCGACGGCACCCTCCCGCCTCGACCACCCCACCCCATACCAGCTCCCCCTTCTCCTTAGCAGCAGCAACCCAGTTAACCCCCCCCCCCCTCCGCTAGATCCCTTTCTAGCGTAGTTGCACCCCCCATGTTGCTCCCAGAAGTCAGCAAACTCTGGCTGACCTCGGCTTCCCCCCTTGTCCTCGGCCCCCACTGTGCGAGGCCCCCTCCTTCCTGCGTCCCTGTTCCCGCCATAATTACCATAGCGCGGGAACAAAGCCCGCGTTTCCTACTTGGCCCCGCCCCTTATAACCGGCGCCCACAGTTCCTCATCCTCCCCCCCCCCCTCCACAACATGGGGAAGAGAGAAAAGTTACAGGGTCGCAAGATTAACAACTTGAAAAATCATCCCCTCCCCCTTTTTCCCCCCTTACCCCACATAATCACCGCACCACTTTGTCCCAAACGTTCTTTTTCTCGCCCACCTATTCCAGCTTCTCGTCCACAATAAATGTCCACGCCTCTTCTGCCGTCTCAAAGTAGTGGTGCTTCCCTTGGTGTGTGACCCACAGTCTTGCCGGCTGCAACATTCCGAATTTGACCTTTTTGTGAAGCACCGCCTTAGCCCTATTAAAACTTGCCCTCCTTCTCGCCACCTCCGCACTCCAATCCTGGTATACGCGGATCGCCGCGTTCTCCCACCTACAGCTCCGAGTTTTCTTCGCCCATCTGAGGACCATCTCTCTGTCATTATAGCGGAGAAACCTCACCACTATAGCTCGAGGTATTTCTCCAGCCCTCGGTCTTCGCGCCATAACTCGATAAGCTCCCTCCACCTCCAAAGGACCCGCCGGGGCCTCCGATCCCATTAGCGAGTGAAGCATCGTGCTCACATATGCCCCGACGTCCGCCCCTTCTGCGCCTTCGGGAAGACCCAGAACCCTTAAATGCTTCCTCCTCGAATTATTCTCCAGCACCTCCAGCCTTTCCACACACCTTTTGTGCTGTGCCTCGTGCATCTCTGTCTTCACCACCAGGCCCTGTATTTCGTCCTCATTCTCAGCAGCCTTTGCCTTCACGACCCGAAGCTCCTGCTCCTGGGTCTTTTGCTCCTCCTTTAGCCCTTCAATCGCCTGTAATATCGGGGCCAGCAGCTCCTTCTTCATCTCCTTTTTCAGTTCTTCCACACAGCGCCGCAGGAACTCTTGTTGGTCCGGGCTCCATACCAAACGGCCACCTTCCGACGCCATCTTGCTTTGAGCTTGCCTTCCTTGCCGCTGCTCTAGAGGATCCTCCGCAATCCGGCCACTTTCCTCTCCCTTTTCCATACGTGCCCGGGGGGATTCCCTTCTGGTTTACCGCACAGTGTTTTTAGCCGTTAAAATTGCCGCTGGGGCTCCTATTAAGAGCCCAAAAGTCCGTTCCACCGGGAGCTGCCGAAACGTGCGACTTAGCTGGTCATCGCCGCACCCGGAACCACCAGTAGTCCCATATCTAATCTCCAAAGTGGGCGCTGCTCCTTTTCCTCTCCTAGATCCAGATCCACCCAATGTGGGGCGTGATCTGAAACGGCAATAGCCGAGTACTCCGTTCCTGCCACTTTCGGGATCAGCGCCCTTCCCAAGACAAAAAAGTCTATCCGGGAGTATACTTTATGGACGTGGGAGAAGAAGGAAAACTCTTTCCCCATCGGACTAGCAAATCTCCACGGATCTACCCCTCCCATCTGCTCCATAAAACCCTTAAGCACCTTGGCTGCTGCCGGCCTCCTCCCGGTCCTGGATCTGGACCGGTCCAGCCCTGGGTCCAGCACTGTGTTAAAATCCCCCCCCATTACCAAGCTTCCCGCCTCCAGGTCCGGGATACGTCCCAGCATTCGCTTCATGAATCCCACGTCATCCCAGTTCGGGGCATATACGTTCACCAGCACCACCGCCTCACCTTGCAATCTGCCACTCACCATCACGTACCTGCCCCCCACTATCCACCACTATGGTCTTAGCCTTGAACGATACCCGTTTCCCCACCAGTATTGCCACCCCTCTGTTTTTCGCATTTAACCCTGAGTGGAATACTGTCCCACCCATCCTTTCCTCAGTCTAACTGATCCGCCAATTTCAGGTGCGTCTCCTGGAGCATAACCACCTCTGCCTTCAGTCTCTTTAAGTGCGCAAACACCCTTGCCCTCTTTTTTTTTTTTTAATAAATATTTTATTGAAAATTTTTGGTCAACCAACACAGTACATTGTGCATCCTTTACACAACATTATAACAATACAGATAATAATGACCTTTTTTATATAAACAAAAAACAACAAATAAATAAATATTAAATAACAAAAAATGAAAACTAGCCCTAATTGGCAACTGCCTTGTCACAGGCTATACCCCCCCCCACCCACCCACCCCCCCCCCCCCCCCCCCCCCCCCCCCCGCACCCCCAAGTCCTGGGCTGCTGCTGCTGCCTTCTTTTTTCCCCCATCTATCTTTCCGCAAGATATTCGACGAACGGTTGCCACCGCCTGGTGAACCCTTGAGCCGACCCCCTTAGGACGAACTTAATCCGCTCTAGCTTTATGAACCCCGCCATATCATTTATCCAGGTCTCCACCCCCGGGGGCTTGGCTCTTTCCACATTAGCAATATCCTGCGCCGGGCTACTAGGGACGCAAAGGCCAAAACATCGGCCTCTCTCGCCTCCTGCACTCCCGGCTCTTGTGCAACCCCAAATATAGCCAACCCCCAGCTTGGTTCGACCGGACTCCTACTACTTTTGAAAGCGCCTTTGTCACCCCCACCCAAAACCCCTGTAGTGCCGGGCATGACCAAAACATATGGGTATGATTCGCTGGGCTTCTCGAGCACCTCGCACACCTATCCTCCACCCCAAAAATTTACTGAGCCGTGTTCCAGTCATATGTGCCCTGTGTAATACCTTAAACTGAATCAGGCTTAGCCTGGCGCACGAGGACGACGAGTTTAACCCTGTTTAGGGCATCTGCCCACAGCCCCTCCTCGATCTCCTCCCCTAGCTCTTCTTCCATTTCCCTTTTAGTTCGTCCACCATAGTCTCCCCTTCGTCCCTCATTTCCCTATATATATCCGACACCTTACCATCCCCCACCCATTTCTTTGAGATGACTCTGTCCTGCACCTCTTGTGTCGGGAGCTGCGGGAATTCCCTCACCTGTTGCCTCGCAAAAGCCCTCAATTGCATGTACCTGAATGCATTCCCTTGGGGCAACCCATATTTCTCGGTCAGCGCTCACAGACTTGCGAACTTCCCGTCCACAAATAGATCTTTCAGTTGCGTTATTCTGCTCTTTGCCACATTCCATATCCCCATCCATTCCCCCCCGGGGCAAACCTATGGTTGTTTCTTATCGGGGACCCCCCCAATGCTCCGGTCTTTCCCCTATGTCGTCTCCACTGTCCCCAAATCTTCAGTGTAGCTACCACCACCGGGCCTCGTGGTGTAGTTCCTCGGTGAGAACGGCAATGGGGCTGTCACCATAGCCTGCAGGCTGGTCCCCCTACAGGACGCCCTCTCTAATCTCTTCCACGCCGCTCCCTCCTCCTCTCCCATCCACTTACTCACCATTGAAATATTAGCAGCCCAATAATACTCACTTAGGCTCGGTAATGCCAGCCCCCCCCTATCCCTACTACGCTGTAAGAATCCCTTCCTCACTCTCGGAGTCTTCCCGGCCCAAACAAAACCCATGATGCTCTTTTCTATCCTTTTAAAAAAAGCCTTCGTGATCACCACCGGGAGGCACTGAAACACAAAGAGGAATCTCGGGAGGACCACCATCTTAACCGCCTGCACCCTCCCTGCCATTGACAGTGCTACCATATCCCATCTCTTGAAATCTTCCTCCATCTGTTCCACCAACCGCGTTAAATTTAGCCTGTGCAATGTGCCCCAATTCTTAGCTATCTGGATCCCCAGGTAACGAAAGTCTCTTGTTACCTTCCTCAACGGTAGGTCTTCTATTTCTCTACTCTGCTCCCCTGGATGCACCACAAACAGCTCACTCTTCCCCATGTTCAATTTATACCCTGAAAAATCCCCAAACTCCCCAAGTATCTGCATTAGTTCTGGCATCCCCTCCGCCGGATCCGCCACATATAGTAGCAGATCATCCGCATATAAAGATACCCGGTGTTCTTCTCCTCCCCTAAGTATTCCCCTCCATCTCTTGGAACCTCTCAGCGCTATCGCCAGGGGCTCAATCGCCAGTGCAAACAGTAATGGGGACAGAGGACATCCCTGCCTTGTCCCTCTATGGAGCCGAAAATATGCCGATCCCCGTCCATTTGTGACCACACTCGCCACTGGGGCCCTATACAACAGCTGCACCCATCTAACATGCCCCTCTCCAAAACCAAATCTCCTCAACACCTCCCACAGATAATCCCATTCCACTCTATCAAATGCTTTCTCGGCATCCATCGCCACTACTATCTCCGTTTCACCCTCTGGTGGGGCCATCATCATTACCCCTAACAGCCTCCGTATATTCGTGTTCAGCTGTCTCCCCTTCACAAACCCAGTTTGGTCTCGTGAACCACCCCCGGGACACATTCCTCTATTCTCATTGCCATTACCTTGGCCAGGACCTTGGCATCCACATTTAGGAGGGAAATTGGTCTGTAGGACCCGCATTGTAGCGGATCCTTTTCCTTCTTTAAGAGAAGCGATATCGTTGCTTCAGACATAGTCGGGGGCAGTTGTCCCCCTTTCCTTTGCCTCGTTAAAGGTCCTCGTCAGTACCGGGGCGAGCAAGTCCAAATACTTTCTGTAAAATTCAACTGGGAATCCGTCCGGTCCCGGGGCCTTTCCCGTCTGCATGTTCCTAATTCCTTTCACCACTTCTTCTACCGTGATCTGTGCTCCCAGTCCCACCCTTTCCTGCTCTTCCACCTTGGAATTTCCAGCCGATCCAAAAAATCCATCATTCTCTCCCTCCCATCCGGGGTTGAGCTTCATACAATTTTTTATAAAATGTCTTGAACACTTCATTCACTCTCTCCGCCCCCCGCTCCATCTCTCCTTCCTCATCCCTCACTCCCCCTATTTCCCTCGCTGCTCCCCTTTTCCTCAATTGGTGTGCCAGCAATCTGCTCGCCTTCTCTCCATATTCATACTGTACACCCTGCGCCTTCCTCCATTGTGCTCTGCAGTGCCTGTAGTCAGCAAGTCAAATTCCACATGCAGCCTTTGCCTTTCCCTGTACAGTCCCTCCTCCGGTGCTTCCCGCATATTGTCTGTCCACCCTCAAAAGTTCTTGCAGCAACCGCTCCCGTTCCTTACTCTCCTGCTTCCCTTTATGTGCCCTTATTGATATCAGCTCCCCCCTAACCACCGCCTTCAACGCCTCCTCAGACCACTCCCACCTGAACCTCCCCATTGTCATTGAGTTCCAAGTACTTTTCAATACATCCCCTCACCCTTAGGCACACACCCTCATCCGCCATTAGTCCATGTCCATTCTCCAGGGTGGGCGCCCTCCTGTTTCCTCCCCTATCTCCAAGTCCACCCAGTGTGGGGCATGATCCGAAATGGCTATAGCCGTATATTCCGTTCCCCTCACCTTCGGATCAATGCCCTACCCAACACAAAAAAGTCTATGCGCGAATAGACTTTAGGACATAGGAGAAAAACGAGAACTCCTTACTCCTAGGTCCTACTGAATCTCCACGGGTCCACACCTCCCATCTGCTCCATAAAAACCCTTAAGCACCTTGGCTGCTGCCGGCCTTCTCCCGGTCCCTGGATCTGGACCGGTCCAGCCCTGGGTCAAGCACTGTGTTAAAATCCCCCCCCCCATTACCAAGCTTCCCGCCTCCAGGTCCGGATACGTCCCAGCATTCGCTTCATGAATCCCACGTCATCCCAATTCGGGGCATATACGTTCACCAGCACCACCGCCTCACCTTGCAATCTGCCACTCACCATCACGTACCTGCACCCACTATCCACCACTATGGTCTTAGCCTTGAACGATACCCGTTTCCCCACCAGTATTGCCACCCCTCTGTTTTTCGATTTAACCCTGAGTGGAATACCTGTCCCACCCATCCTTTCCTCAGTCTAACCTGATCCGCCAATTTCAGGTGCGTCTCCTGGAGCATAACCACCTCTGCCTTCATTCTCTTTAAGTGCGCAAACACCCTTGCCCTCTTAATCGGCCCATTTAAACCTCTCACATTCCACGTAATCAGCCGGGTTGGGGGCCATTTACCCCCCCCCCCCCCGTCGACTAGCCATGCCCTTTTTTTAAGCCAGCTCCTCACCTAGGTCCACGCACCCGTCTGTCCCCCAGACGGCACCCTCCCGTCCCGGCCACCTCGTCTCGTATCAGCTCCCCCTTGCCCTCAGCACCAGCAACCCAGTTAATCCTCCCCCCCCCCCCCCCGCTAGATTCCCCTCTAGCTTGATTGCCCCCCCCATATTACTTCCGGGAGTCAGCTAACTCTGGCTGACCTCGGCTTCCCCGTTTATTCTTTGACCTCCCCTGCGTGTGAGGCCCCTTCCTTCCTGCGCCCTTTTCCCCACCTCAATTTCTGTAACGCGGAATAAACCCGCGCTTCCCTCTCGGCCCTGCCCCTAATGGCGCAGTTCCCTCATTCCCCTTCCCTGTCCCCTTTTCCACCGGCGCCCACATTTCTTCGTGTGTGTCCCCTCACGGGGGGGGGGGGGGGGGGGGGGGGGGGGGGGGGATTCCCCGTCCAACATTCTTACGTATTAGCCCTTCCCTCTCCCCACTTTACATTTCTGTGCCACCACCTCGCTACCTCTCTCCAGACATCAATTTCTCAAGTCTAGTCCAATTTCTCTTCCTGAATGAATGTCCATGCCTCCTCCGCCGTCTCGAAGTAGTGGTGTTTGCCCTGGTGTGTGACCCCACAATCTTGCCGGCTGCAGCATCCCAAATTTGACTTTCTTCCTATGGAGCACCGCCTTGGCCCGATTGAAGCTCGCCCTCCTTCTCGCCACCTCCGCACTCCAATCTTGATATACGCGTATCACCGCATTCTCCACTTGCTGCTCCGTGTCTTCTTAGCCCAGTCAGGACCATCTCCCTGTTCCTGTAGCGATGGAACCTCACCACTATTGCTCGTGGTGTTTCCCCTGCCTTTGGTCCTTCTCACGAGGACCCGGTATGCTCCCTCCACTTCCAGGGGCCCGTTGGGGCCTCAGCTCCCATTAGAGTATGGAGCATCGTACTCACATACGCCCCAGCATCAGCTCCCTCTGTTCCTTCGGGGAGACCTAAAATCCGTAGGTTCTTCCTCCTCGAGCTGTTCTCCAGGGCTTCCAGCTTTTCTATGCACCTCTTATGTAGTGCCTCGTGCGTCTCCGTTTTTACCACCAGGCCCTGTATCTCGTCTTCGTTCTCGGCTGCCTTCACTCCACGGAGTTCCATCGCCTGGACCTTTTGTGTTTCTTTCAATCCCTCGATTGCCAGTAACATCGGCGCCAGCACCTCGTTCTTGAGCTCCTCCACACATCGTCGGAGGAACTCCTGCTGTTCCGGGCCCCATACCATCTGGGCTCCCTCGGCCGCCATCTTGCTTCTCCCTTCTCTTCCCTGCCGCTGCTCCAGAGGATCCTCCGCAATCTGGACACTGCTGTCACTCCTTTCCATCCACACCCGGGGGGACTTCTTCCTTTGTCACCTCACACTGGGTTTGGCCGTAAAAAATTTCCGTTTGGGGCTCCCGATAAGAGCCCAAAAGTCCGTTGAAACGGGAGGTGCGAAACGTGCGGCTTAGCTGGTCATCGCCGCAACCGGAAGTGCTGCTATATCCTTAATGTGGAGATAACCACTTTGACGGAGTGAACGCCGCTTCCAGACACGACCCCTTACATGGTCTCAACTCCATCCTTACCCAGACAACCACCTGGACCCTGAACCACCTTCTCTGCATTGGCCGCCCAATAGTAAAATAACAAGTCTGGCAGCGCCAACCCTCGCCTGCCTCTCCCGCTGTAAGAACCCCTTCCAAATCCAAGGCGGTTGCCCCGCCCATATGACCCTGTTATAAGCTGCCTTGAGCCCCTGGGAAAAATCTTAGGCGGGAAGACCGAAGGTACTGAACAAGAACACAAATCTTGACAAAATAGTCATCTTAATTGCCTGCACCTGGCCCGCCAGAGAAAGTGGAAGCCTAAAGTTTTGACCCAGCCAACAAAATGACACCAAACACATATGCCCTAAAACATTTTATTTAGGAAAGGTACATTTTTATTTATGCGATCCAGATTTCTTTCCCTGCCCCTTGTATTCAGTGAATCCTTGTTTACACATAGGAAGCTGTTAAAACACACCCAGAACCTGGGAGAAACACTAATCAAGTTCAGTTTCTCAAATTAATGTATTTTAAATATATCCTTGCAAAAATTATGAATCAAGGCCACAGATGCTTCAGAGCTGAAACATGGCGAGATCAGCAAGCCCTTTTGTAAGGATGACATGAGCTGTTCTATCTGTCTGTCCTCGCCATGTGTAACAATCTTCATCACAACAAGAAGCTGTGACTAATTCTCTCACTGCTACTCAAGTTGAATCACCACAGCCACTTTCAATATATATATATTTTTTAAGTTACATCAATCCGAAAGAAGATATAAAGGTTGTGCATTTGACATTTTAATTTAACCAGTTTATTTGTGGCTGCTGCAGGCAGTTTTGACATGCTAACCTTATCTTCCACATGGAGAACTTATCTCTGCTGATTATACTAATATCCACGTCATCATAACCAAACAGCTCAATTGACTAAAGTCTGCAGGAGCCAATCCGTGGTGCAGGGCAGCCTAACTCTGTCCTCCATACCTCTAGAAAGGGCACAAAGGCTTTACAAAGCCAAACAATGTCAGGAAAGACAGAATAGGTTGAAAGTGTTTCCTCCACATGAGGCTGGGTGTTGATCGATTTGATTATAACGATATAGTTTGGCATTAAAAAAAGATGTTTTCACTCATGGAGGAGAACAAAACTAGCGACAATGATACAAGATAGTCATGAAAAAATCCAATAGTGACTTCATACAGCATGAGCAAATCTCAAGGTGGTGGACAATAGAATATTGTGAGGAAGGATGTGATTGCACTGGAGGGTCGGCCTGGTCAAGGTGTACAAGATTATGAGGGGCATGGACAGGGTGGATAGGGAGCAGCTGTTTCCCTTAGTTGAAGGGTCAGTCACGAGGGGACACAAGTTCAAGGTGAGGGGCAGGAGGTTTAAGGGGTATGGGAGGAAAAACTTTTTTACCAAGAGAGTGGTGACGGTTGGAATGCATTGCCTGGGGGGGGATGTTAGAGGTGGGTTGCCTCCCATCCTTTAAAAAGTACCTGGATGAACACTTGGCACATCATAGGCAGGTCAGGTGTTTTTCACCTGTCGATGCAGACTCGATGGGCAGAAGGGCCTCTTCTGCACTGTGTGATTCTGTGATTGTTGTTGAACCTGTCAGAAGAGGGGAGTGGGAGGACAGCACGGTGGCACAGTGGCTAGTATTGCTGCCTCACAGCGCCGAGGTCCCAGGTTCGATCCCGGCTCTGGGTCACTGTCCGTGTGGAGTTTGCACATTCTCACCGTGTTTGTGTGGGTTTCGCCCCCACAACCCAAAGATGAGCAGGGTAGGTAGATTGGCCACGTTAAATTGCCCCATAATTGGAAAAAATGAATTGGGAACTCTAAATTTATTTAAAAAAAAGAAGAGGGGAGTGGGTGATTGCCAGCAAAGCTGGGAGGCGAGGCGGCGGGGGGGGGGGGGGGGGGGGGTTGGCATACCTGATATGCTGGCATACCTGGAGGTGGAGGTGGATGCATTTTAGCATGGCCAATCCACCTAACCTGCACGTCTTTGGACTGTGGGAGGAAACGGGAGAACCCGGAGGAAACCCACGCAGACACGGGAGTGACCCAAGCCGGGAATCGAACCTGGCACACTGGAGCTGTGAAGCAACTATGCTAAACATTGTGCTACCCTGAGAGATTAATTTAAAGAGGGAAGAGACTCGCGTGGAGATAACACCCGGTGCAATTCTATGTACCTTTCCTTTCTCCAAAGAGGTTTATGTCACCCAGATCCACCAGTTTCATTAACTGACTGCCCAACCCTGGGCTGTCTGCAAATTTCACTGTGGACTCCTGTTTTGCTCACGTCCTTTGCCTGATCTCAAAAGGCAATGCTCGCCTTCCTATCAGCAAGTAAACATTTATGATTTAAAAATATTCAGCACCCTCCGCCCCTCCCAGTGAACCAATGGGGATTGGTGCTTGGGGGGTCATGTGATTTGAAACGTGGAAAAAGAAAAAGTTTTCAATTTGGGGAAAGTTTTTTTAAAAATCATTTTTATTTTGCGAAGCTGGCGAGAGAGGGGGAGGAAAAAGTTGGGTGAAGACGAAAAGAAGAACTGAAAGCATCCAAGCCAAATAATTCATTGAAATAAAACAGTGATCGAGGTTGGTGGTGGCTGTGTGTTTATTGCAACCCGAAGCCTGGAGAGAGGAATTTAAAAACACAGTAAAGGAGCCAATGGCGACTGAGGGGAAACAAGGTTTGGGTAAGGAGAAATTCTGCAGAATTTAGAAAGTTTATTGGGGGGGCGGGGGGAGTGCGATGCGATGCGTTTGATGAATTAAGAGGGGGGGGGGGGGGACACTGCCAGCCAATTGTGTTTGGACTTTGGGGTAGTTGAACTGGGTCTTTAATGTAGGGTATCTCTTTCTCTCAGCATTTGTAGTTAATTTGAGTCTTCCGTCTCAACATTTGTAGTCAATGTAATAGAAAAGGCTTCTGTCTTTCCTCAAGTAACAGCGCGCCTGCCTTAATCACGCCTCCGGTATGTTGTGTTGACAAGATTTTGAAAGTTGGCAGACGAGGGCGAGGCTTTTGAGCAGTTGGGCACAAGAGTGTGTTTCTTCAAGTGACCCTGTTCCTCCTGTCCTGAGATTGTTTAGCTGGTGTAAAGTCAGCAACTTTCAACAAGTTCTCCCCGCGTTTGTGCCGCGGTCACTCTAAGAAGCGCGATCTGGTTCAATAGTCTTGAAAAGGAAAGTGACACTGATTCACTTCAGCTGAAGATGACAGCATACTTTAAAGGGCAATGCTTTGGGTACCCGATTTCAGTCATTTGAGACCTATCTGAATCTGCCGGTTATTTCAGACAGAAAGAAGTGCGCAGTGATATCTTGCCCATTAGATATAGGAACAGAATTAGGCCATTTGGCCCATCAATTCTGCTCTACCATTGGATCATGGCTGATGTGTTCATCCTCCCCATTCTCCTGCCTTCGCCCCATAATCCCTGGTCCCCTTATTAATTAAGAACACCAGATTTGTGCTTGAGGACTACAGACCAAGAGCCCGAAGGTGTGATTAGACAGAACAGTTATTTCTTAGAACATAAAAACTAGGAGCAGTAGGTAATTTAACCTCTGGAGCTTGTCAGTATATTTACCCAGTGCACTCACCTCTAGGTGGTATCTGATACATTATAGATAAGGAGAGATGAATATTGTAAGGGAGGGGGGGTTCTCATAAGGAGCATAAATAACAGTATAGATCTCTTGGGCAGAATATGTTTGTGTGCAGTATGAAGATATTTGAAGAAATTGTGAACAGGGACAGCTTTCCATTATCAGTGTGTTCTTTTTTCAATTAATTGTTAATAGAAAATTTCACAGACTGAGGTGGTGTTCAAATACCACCCTCGCTTTCTGTGCATCACATTTTATTTATTATATGTTGAGAGTTTATTTAGCAGTTTGCATGAAAGTTCCTCTTTCACGTCTCCATATGAACATTATAGGAATCATAGTAATTGTCTAATGTATATAGTGGGTGCATCTTGTTGGCACCGATGTGCTCTCCATACACTCAAGCTCACCCAAAACTCTGCTGGACATGTCCTAACTCGCATTAAGATCCAGTACCCCCGTGATCGCTGACCTACATTGGTTTGCAGTCCATCAGTGCCTATTGATTTTATCGATGGGCAGGAATTTTACAAAGAGATCAGCCATGATCTTAAATGATGGAACAGGCTTGAGGGGCCGAGTGGCCTACTCCTAATTTGTGTGTTCCTGTGTTGGGGGGAGGCGGATGCGTATTGCTATTGTTGCTGCACTGACAGTCCAGAGACTCGAGGAGACCCAGGGTAATGTCCTGGGGTAAAAGCAAATTATTGCGGATGCTGGAATCTGAAACAAAAATAGAAAATGACAATCTCAGCATCAGTGGAGAGTTAGCAGAGCTAAAGTTGAGTCTGGATGGCTCTTTGTCAAAGCTGGGGATTAGGGTTTGAATCACAGATGGTGGAATTTGAATTCATTCAAAATCTGGAATTAAAAACCTTAATGATGACCATGAACCATTGTCGATTGTTGTAAAAACCCATCTGGTTCACTAATGCCCTTTCGGGAACGAAATCTGTCGCCCTTACCTGGTCTGGCCTACATGCACCTCCAGACTCACAACAATCATAGTATCCCTAAAGTGCTGAAGGAGGTCATTCAACCCGAGTCTGCACTGACTCTCTTAAAGAGCACACTACCTAGGCCCATTCCCCTGCCCTATCCCCATAATCCCACTTAACCTGCACATCTTTGGACTGTGGGAGGAAACCCACACAGACAGGAGGAAAAAGTTGCAAACTCCACAGTCACCCAAGGTGACTATTAAATGGCCTAGGAAGCCACTCAGTGCAAGGGCAATTAGGGATGGGCAATACATGCTGGTGCAGCACACAACGTCCACATCGCTTGAACAAATAAATAAGACGTTGTTAGAATTTTAAAGTTCTCATTCTCGTGTTCACATCCATGCATGACTCACCCCTTTTTATCTCTGCAAGCTGCTCCAGATTCACCACCTCCTTGTGTTTATACAGCACCACTGATGTAAATAAACATTCCAAGGGGCTTCATAGGAATAGGATGGATTCCTCAAAGGGTTGTGGGGTTGGAGGGGATTTCAGAGATAGGGAGGGGTGAGGCCATTGGAGGAACTTGAAAACGTGGATCCGAATTTTTAAAACCAGCTGGTGCTTGGCTTAGAGCCATTGTAGGTCAGAGAGTACAGGGGTGATAGAATAACAGGACTTGCTCAGAGTTAGAAATGGAGATAATGTTTTGGATGACCTCCAGTTTAGGGAGGGCAAAATATGGGAGTCCAGCTAGGGGTTTGTTGGAATTGTTCAGTCTAACGAAGGGATGGGTGAGGCTTTCAGCAGTGGATGAACTGAGATGGGCAACATTGGGTGATGACTGAAGCGGAATAAAGCAGTCTTAATGATGGCATGAATATAAGGTCAGAAACTCATCTTGGGATCAAAGGTGACAGACACCAAGACCATGAACAGACTGGCTTAATCTCTTTTGCACTTGTATAGCACCTGTCATGAACAATGCTCTTCACAACCATGGAAGTAGCTTTGAAGTGTAGTCATTGTTGTGAGTCCGAAAACGTGGCAGCCAATTTTTGCACTGCAAGATCCCCAAACAACACTGTGATAATGGCCAAGTAATCTTCTTTAGTGATGTTTATTGAGTGTTGATTAGAAGACTGGAAAGAACTCCCCTCCTCTTCTTCAAACAGAGACCCTTTTCTGACATTACGGGACGGCACAATGGCAGAGTGGATAGCACTTCTGCCTCAGTGCCAGGGATCCGGATTCATTTCTGGCCTTGAGTGACTGTGTGGAGTTTGCGCGTTCTCCCCATGTCTGTGTGGGTTTCCTTCGGGTGCTCCGGTTTCCTCCCACAGTCCAAAGATGTGCAAGTTAGGTGGAGTGGCCATGCTAAATTGCCCCTTAGGGTGGGATTGCAGGAATGGGATGGGGAATTGGGCCCAGGTAGGGTGGTCTTTTGAACGGTCGCTGCAGACCCGATGGGCCGAATGGCCTCTGTCTGCACTGTAGGGATTCTATGATTACCAATCAACACAAAAGAACTTCATTAGATGTGCGACTTTGTGATTTTCTGAGGTTGTGAAATATGTTACAACAGTGTGAGCCTCACAAAGTCAGCTAGAGGTGCTGGTGAAGAGAGAGTTAGTCTAAACTCATTGCAAAGCCCTATTCACAAGTCTTTGGAATCCGAGAAAGTTTACCATCAAACCACTTTCTTCATGCTGAAAGTTACCCTGTGCCCATAACAGTCTGAATGTTTCTGTGGGAATAGAATTTAGTGAGCTCGCAGCAAGTGGAGATAAATTGAATATTATTATCGACTCCCTTTCCAAGTACACAGGGCTCACCTCCCAATCCTCCTGTTTTTGCATCTCTACGCCCTGCCTTTGGTGAGCAGTGGAGGGATTTTCAGATTGGTTAACAATGTGACAGACCATGACATGAAACCCCCACCCTTGACCACAACCATCTACGTATTGGTCAAAAGGGCAGTTTAACTGAGGTGGGGAGAGGCTTTTATGGATTTCCACTATCCCATAGGATGAGGTTGGTGGAGAGAAGGGGTGGGTGCAGCCACCCCCTAATGGACATGAGTCTCCTGCTGGGTGCCAATCCTTAATTCCCACCCGTAACCCCAATCTGTACTTATGTTTACAGAAGGGTCATTTAGACCCGACACATTAGCTGTTTCTCTCTCCACAGGTGCTTCCAGACCTGCTGAGTTTATCCAGCACTTTCTGTTTTTATTCCACTTGCAGGACATTCTGGAGTGGTGTTTGAACCCTGCAACCCCTGACCCAGAGCTGGGAATGCTACCACTGGGGCACAGGCTGGCTTCACTTCTTCGATAGGTAGACAATAAACAGTTAATGGACAACAAAAAAGCAGCCTCATCATGTGTGGAACCCTGATGTTTGTTTGAGCAGTTGGGTCTCTGTCCAATTGAATCCCCCCCCCCCCCACCCCCCCAAAATGGCCGTTCCCCAGTCTGTGACATTATTTGGATTACATTTGCTTTGAAGTTCACTGACTGGTTTGTTCTAATGATTTGACAAATCTGCCAGTGTCAAGCACCGTGACAAGTGTGCCAGTCGCTCTTGTGGAGATGTGGAAGGAGAGGGTTGGCTGTTGAGAGGGGAGGGGAGGGAAAGGAAGGGGCGTGGCTGGGAATGTGCAGCTGTCCAACCTGGAATTTAATCTAGAAAGGCAGCTCTCGTACACAGGCTGCAATGTGGATTTTGCATCTTTAAATTGGTGGCCGTCCTTTCAGTCACCATAGAGAAGCCCTTGAGGATTCTCCCCCTGATTTCTTTCTTGTGACATTTGAAGGATACCCCTACCCCAAATTCTTTCTCGAACCCTGTTTTATTTCCTCTTTTGTACTCTGCCTGTAAAACACACAGAAACTCTTGTTCACACTCTTACACAGAAAGACAAAATAATATGTTGAACATTTTTTTTGAACTTGCCAGAATCCCAGCAACTTGATCTTGACAATATCCAGGAGATATACGAGGGGCTGTCTGCTTTTGACTTTGATATTAAACAGGGGCCCTGTCTTCCCTCCGGTGGATACCAAAGACGCCAGCCGCTGCTTGAAGTAGAGGTCTCCCTGGTGCCCTGGCTAATGTTTAGCCCTCAACATCACTCAAAAACAGAATATCTGACCATGACCCCATTGCTGTTTGTGGGAGCTTGCTGTGTTGAGACAACAACCAGATCAGCCACAATCTTCATTGGATAGTGGAGCAGGCTTGTAGGGCTGAATGGCCTACTCCGAACCCTGAGTTCAATGTTCCTGTGTGTACAAATTGGTTGCTTTGTTTGCCTACATTAGGGCTGGTTTAGCTCAGTGGACTAGGCAGCTGGTTTGCAATGCAGAACAAGGCCAGCAGCACAGGTTCAATTCCAGTACCAGCTTAGAATTCTGAATTCTCCCTCCGTGTACCTGAACAGGTGCCGGAATGTGGTGACTAGGGGCTTTTCACAGAAACTTCATTGCAGTATTAATGTAAGCCTACTTGTGGCAATAACGATTATTATTAAGTACTGTATAACATTTCTTTGAACAGTGTGATGGGACTTTATATGTCCACTTGAGTGTGCACAGTGGGCCTTGGTTTAATGTTTCATCTGAAAGACAGCACCTCCAGCTGTGCAGCACTTCCATAATACTGCATTGCTGGAGGTGCTAAATTCTTTGGCTTGGAGGCGGGAGTGTTACCAACTGAATGAAAGCTGACACGTGACGCTTAGCAACTGATATTGTGGAGACATGGCACCATTAACAGCCTGTCACAGTGACCTGAAGTTACCCTGTTTTAAGAAAACGTTGCGACATACCTCAATGTCAATGTCCTATTCATTCCCTTGTTCTAACCCTGACCATGCCCTTTGGTCCTAAACTCTTCCACAAGGGGAAACAACCTGATGTTGTGTTGCTCTTATTAGCCTTAGTTTTATTAGCTCTAATTCTGTCACCTTTGCTCACGAGTCGCCAGGTATCTTTCTGATATCGCCACGTGGTTCAAGCTCAAGTAATGGTTAATAATGCAGCACACCGCTTAGTAAATGTTAAATCAACGATCATTTATTATATACAGCAATAAATACTTATACAATAATCCTACTTCTAGACTATTACCTACCACTAAAGGCTAATACTTAACTTTGGTGATGGCCCACCAGGTCAGGGAAACGAATGGTCTATCGAATTAGGTCTGGCCTGCGGGATTCAAAAAGGCTGGTACGGGTCGATAGTCTGGAACACCTATCTGGTAGCGATCGCTGGAGTAAGACTTACTTGTTCTTTCGTCGAAGGGTCTCGAAGGTTGCGAGTAGGAGAAGAAGGGTCGATCTGAACTTGGCCCCTATCTTTATAGTTCCCAGGGGATTCCCGCCTCTCGGGGCGGACCTTGACCCTGGTCCCAAGTGATTGGACTTGGTCCCAATCACTGGGTTCGATATGCTCCAATAATGGGCGATTCCTTGATCGGGGGGTGGTCGTCCATCTTTCTTTGTCTCAGCCACTGCTGGCGCCGAGAGGTCTGGATCGGCTTTCAATTGCTAATTTGTTGCAATTGGTCCCGGGGATAGCCGATTAAACTGCAGATGTCTGTGTTGATGTGCTGCTAATGGTTGCAGGTATTGGTCTGGGCCGACTTCCCCAGAGCCGAATACACTGTTCTGTCTGCAGCTGTCCGTTTGTGCACTGTTGGCTGATTTTCCCATCAGCCTTTTCATTTCGCCATTTTACATCGGGGTTTGGCCAAATTAATCGGGAATCAGCCATTTTAGGTGGCTGCAGTTGGGGTATTGTATGTGAACCACAGAAAATTGACATGCGACTATAACAAGGAATTAGGAAAGCAAATAGTATGTTGGCCTTTGTTACAGATTAGGGGATAAGAACATGGATGTCTCACAGACATTGTCTTGGGCATCGGTAAGATCACACCTGTCATAAAGTATACAGTTTTGGTCTCCTTACTTAAGCAGGGATGTATTTGCCTGAAGAGGGAGTGTAATGAATTTTCCGAGGATGAGGGCTTTGTCCTATGAGAGGTTGAGTAAACCAGGTTTATATTCCCTGGAGTTTAGAAGAATGAGAGGTAATCTGATTGACACATATAACATTCGGAGTTAGAGTAGATGGCGATACTTTGTTTTACCTGGCTGTAGAGTCTACAACCAGGGGGTCATGATAAGGGGTTGGCCATTTATGAAATGAAAATTGCTTATTGTCACAAGTAGGCTTCAAATGAAGTTACTGTGAAAAGCCCCTAGTCGCCACATTCCGGCGCCTGTTCGGGGAGGCTGTTACGGGAATTAGGTCTGAGATGAGTTCATGAGTTGTGGATCTGCAGAATTTTGTATCCCAGAAAGCTGTGAATCCTCAGTCATTGAGTATATTCGAAACAGAGATCGATAAAATCAAAGTACTTAAGGTATATGGGGATAATACACGAAAGTGATTGGCTGTGATTGTGTTGAACGGCTGGGCAGGCACGGTGGGCTGAATGGCCATACTCGGCTCCTATATTTTTAATATTTATGTTCTCAATTTTTTTAAATGCTGGCTGAGGGGAGTTAGACCCTTTTGGATACCCCTCCAAAGTGCCGAATAGCATCCTTCTGTACTTGTATCAGACACAGGAGCCAACCGGCAGCTGATTTCTAATTTTTAAAAAAATGTTAAAAATACATTTAGAGTACCCAATTATTTTTTTCCAATTATGGAGCAATTTAGCGTGGCTAATCCATCTACCCTGCACATTTTTGGGTTGTGAAGTGAAACCTATGCAGACACAGAGAGAATGTACAAGCTCCACTCAGACAGTGACCCAGGGCCGGGATTCGGACCCGGGTCCTCAGCGCCATTGGCAGCATTGCTAACCAGTGCGCCACTGTGCCACCCAGCTGATTTCTAACAGGGAGGTCAATTTACATCCTGCTATTGGGAAATGGTCAACTTGGTACCCATGGATGAGACTTGCTGCCAGTGTTGCCTGTTGATTGAGAACATTAATACTTTAGCTCAGAATCTTGAGGTGTGTGACTCAGTGGTTTCGTCGGTGCAGAAGGAGGCCGTCTGGCCATTCATGTCTGCACCGACTCTCTGAAAGAGCTCCCAACCTAGGCCCAATTCCTAGCCGGATCCCCGTAACCTAATCTGCACATCCCTAGACACTTGAGGGGCACTTTAAGTGGTCAACGCACCTAACGTTTTAACATGGTCAATTCACCTAACCTGCACATCTTTGGATGGTGGGAGGAAACCGGAGCACCCGAAGGAAACCCACGCAGACACTGGGGGGAGAATGTGCAAACTCCACACACACAGTTATCCAAACCCAAGGTCGGAATTGAACCCGGGTCCCTGGTGCCTGGTATTGTGATGCAGCAGTGCTAACCATTGTGCCAGAGACCTCAGCACCAATATCTATGCTGACAAGCAAGTGCAGCATTGAGTGAGTGCTGCACTGTTGAAGGTGCCATCTTTTAGAAGAGAAGTTGATCGAAGTCTTCCTTCTCATGATGCAAATGATGATTTGGGCAACATTGTGAAGAAGAATAGGAAGGTTTTCCACTGTGGCTTGTTCAATATTTATGCCTCAACCAATATCACAGCAACAGATTATCTGGTCTTTTATTGCATTCCTGTTTGTGGGAGCTTGTCATGTGCAAATTGGCTGCTACATTTCCCAAAATTACAACAGTGACTATACTTCAAAAGTATCTCATTGGCTATCCAGTGAGTTGGAATACCTTGAGATTCTGAAAGGTGCCCAAAAACAATGTTCTTTTTTAAAGCGCCTCTTCAAACCTATATCATAAGCCAACATTTGATCACCTCTTATAATATCTTCTCTTTTGCCTCAATGTCAACTTTGAAGATTCATGTGAAGCATTGTTATGGGAGTGTCCCTTTAAGAAAGATTTTTGTCTTATCTCATGGCTTCTGTGATGCAATTTTGTGGGTGGAGCTGAGCTGTGGCTTTGAGATTTGTTTTTGTTTCATTTTCAGTTTGACTGCTGTGGACTCGGGGAGAAAGGGATGTTTTTTTCCCCCTGTCTTTCTATGTTTTTATTTAAAGAGTTCCGGTAAAAAAAATACCATTGGGTATAGCTACCTGCTTTAGTAATTTAAAATATATAGTTTGCTTTCTGGAAAGAGTTTAAACCTGCTGGTGAGACGGGAGAAGAATCTCAGGGAAAGCCAGCCTCATTCAAGTGAGAATGCAGAGTGCTGGGCCACGCCCTTGAAAAAGGAATTTTGGTTTATGGGTTGTTGTTTTTGAATTGGAACAGTTAAGGGGGTATTCATGAAGTGTTATACATAGATTACTGTAGCTGTGTGGTGTTTTTATGTTTGTAATTGATAAAAATTCTTGCTGTGTCTTTTTAAATATATATATATATGTTAACTAAGTTATTGGAATAAAGCTTGTTTTGATTAAAGTGTCTGGGCAGACTGTTGAATCACACCTGAAGGGAAGGCTCTTGTGCTCATCCTAGCTAAATTCAACATAAAGGTTGGACTTCATAATATACTTTGGAGTTTCTAAACCCTGGCCCATAACTGCAGATTGGGTTAAAAGCAAAAAAAATGCTGTAAAAAAACAATATGACTCTTCTGCACATTGGGAGGTTTTGCCACGTTACGGATGCTATGTAAATGCAAGTCATTGCGGTCATGTTTTGCAGCACCTGACAGCTGTGCTCCGATCAAAGATGGAAACAAAGCAGAGCAAGATGGGAGCCAGATGTCGCGGGAGGAGGAGTTGCATGAAGCCCATCTCAGTGCCAAGGCCAAGAGAAAGTTGAGAAGGAATTCGTCGCGTGACTCCGAGTCCAGCCGCGATTCCTTCTCCGACAATGCAGAGGCTCCTAGCTCCAAAGGCAAAATGGGAGACAAGAAATCGCGATCCGGGAAAGGCCGGGGTCTTCCGAAGAAAGGTAATTGGGGTGTTCAGGTAGGGGTCGGCAAGGGGGTTAGGATGTTAAAGCCTGAGGGCAAAATTGTAAGTCTGTCTTTATATTTCTGTTTCCTTATACCACACAGTATTTGAGTCGTACCCACTTGAAAGCTTCAATGTCCTCGCTATAGTATGGAGCCCAATACTATACACAATACTGTAACTGAGGCTTTATTTATTTATTTATTTTAAAATTTAAAGTACCCAATTCATTTTTTCCAATTACGGGGCAATTTAACGTGGCCAATCCACCTACCCTGCACATCTTTGGGTTGTGGGGGCGAAACCCATGCAAACACGGGGAGAATGTGCAAACTCCACGCGGACAGTGACCGAGAGCTGGGATCGAACCTGGGACCTCGGCGCCTTGAGGCAGCAGTGCTATCCACTGTGCCACCGTGCTGCCCTTTAACTGAGGCGTAATTAAAGGTTTTTACACTTGGACATTCTTTAACAAGTACTCTGCCAGGCTCCTGAAGGGAAGATGGAGGTACATTCAGAGGTAATGGCATCTTAAAGGGTTGTTAAATGCTGTATACCAGCAGCTTGCTTTGTGAAAGTACAGGGATGAGCAGTGAAAATTGAGTATTGGTTAAACCAATATGCCAGGAGCATTTTGGCACAAACTGGTTCAATTACGGTGCACTTGCTTAGAGAACCACCAGGGGAAGCTCCTTTATCCCTTCCTGATGCTTCACTGCCTGAGTGAAATGAAACCAGTTGAAATATAAATGAAACAGGAAAGAGAGATTAGGACATAAATGGCCAGGAAGAAATAGATTTTATGGAACAACAGTTTCACAAGAGAAAGGGAGAGCTGGAGCAGGTGTGCTTAATAGAGATGATACAATAAGAACATCGGACTGAGTAGGCCATTCAACCTTTTGAACTTTGCTCCACCATTCGTTATATTGTGACTGACCTGGTTGTGGTGTCAACTCCACTTTCCTGTCTGCCTCACCACTCCCCCCTTTAACTCTCGACTCCCATATCTACCAAAAATCTATCTAACTCAGCCTAGAATAAATTCAATGACTCAGCCACCACTGCTCTCTCGGGAAGGTAATTCCACAGAGTAGAGACCCTCAGAGAAGAAAATGCTCTTCATCCCCGTCTTGAAAGGGAGATATCTTGTTCTTGTGTCCCATAGTTCTAGTCTCCCCCACAAGTGTAAACATCCTCCGATATCCACCCTGTCAAGTTCCTCAGGATCTTACATGTTTCAATAAGATCACCGATCATTCTCTTAAACTCCAATGGGTATATGCCCAACCTGTTCAACCTTTCTTCATTAGACAAGCCCAGGAATTAGTTGAGTGAACCATCTTTGCACTGCTAATGCAATTATATATATTTTCTTAAATAAGAAGACAAAGACTGTATCAAGACAGTACGGGTAGCACAATGGGTAGCACTGTTGCTTCACAGCGCCAGGGTCCCAGGTTTGATTCCTGGCTTGGGTCACTGTCTGTGCACAGTCTGCACGTTCTCCCCGTGTCTGCATGGGTTTCCTCCGAGTGCTCCTGTTTCCTCCCACAAATCCCGAAAGACGTGCTGTTCGGTGAATTGGGACATTGTGAGTTCTCCCTCTGTGTACCCAAACAGGCGACTGAGGGCTTTTCACAGTAACTTCATTGCAGTGTTAATGTAAGCCTACTTGTGACAATAAAGATGATTATTATTATTATTATTCCTGATGTGGTCTCACCAATGCCCTGCATAGCTGCAGTAACACTTCTCCATTGTTATATTCCATTCCCCTTGAAATAAAGGCCAACATTCTATTGGCATTCCTAATCACTTCCTGTACCGATATGCTAACCTTTTGTGGCTCGTGTGCCAGGACACACACATCATTCTGCACCACCTAGTTCTACAGTTTCTCCCCATTTAAATAGTAAACAGTCTTTCTATTCTTCCCGCAAAAGTGAACAAGTACACATTTTCCCACTATATACTCCATCTGCCAATTTTTGTTCACTCGTTTAACTCTTCTATAACCCATTGCAGATTCTCAAGCTCCTCATTGCAACTTAATTTCCACCTAACCTGATGTCAGCGGAAACTTTAGCCCCATTTGGTCCCTTCATCCAGATCATTGATGTACATTGTAAATAGTTGAGGCCCCAACACTGATCCCTGTGGCACTCTACTTGTTATATCTTCCCATCAAGAAAAGACCTATTTATCCCTACTCTCTGCTTCGTGTTAGCTAATCAATCCAGTGTCCGTGCTAATATGTTATCCCCAAACACCATGAGCCCTTATTTTGAGTAGTAATCTTTAATGCGGCACCTTATCAAATACTTTTTGAAAGTTAAGTATACTAAATCTACAGGAAGGCCAACCCAACCCCAGACCTCTGAGCTGGGTTAAATGTGTTCCATCGAATCCAAGCTGCCTGTCGTCCAGATCGAGATTCCTGATTGGGAAAGTCGGCTGGAACTTCTCCACCACCTCACTGGACACCAGATACGACTGGGCTCCTCACTGGCTCCCCTTCGTCCTCACCCAGATTCCTCAGGATGGAAGACAGGCCATGCAACAGGGACTCAACTGAGCAGAGATGGGCTTGCACTAGAGATGGTGTTCTCGGTGCTACAAGAACCTCCTTGTGCTCTGCAATTGCCTTCATAAAGACACCTCGCAACTTTTGAAATTGGTCTTAGACTATCAGACAGATCACCTTCATCGCTAGCAGCTATCATCTTTGGTGTGCACCGTATCGTCAGGGTGGGAAACCTCTCAAAGGCAACGGCCCCACCCCAACTCCCTTCGGCTGCCACAAATCAACAAATCGACTCCGTGTTGAAGCATGACCAACAAATCTCTGCAGATAGTAAAAGTCACGTCAACCAAAAAAATACATAAAATAAATATGTACAAGGATAAAAACAAAAAGTGAAAGATGAGCAGAGCAGGAACTCGTGAAAATGCTGCTGCTCCCATGCTCGCATCACGTGATCTCCCCCATCTTTCTTGAATTAGCTATTTTCCAATCCACTGTACCCCTTCTGGAATCGAAGATTAATACCAATTAATCTGCTATCTCTGCAGTCAGACTAGGAAGTGATGCAGCAATCATTAATACAGAAATATAATCCATGTAAATAAAGATAAAAGACAATAAAGGGTCAATCACACTCATAGGTGTGACCTGCAGCTTGCCTAATAGTGGAAGTGAGATTGAAGTAGAAATATGCAGACAAATTCGGGAAATTGGTAAAAATCATGCTGGATTTTCAGCTACTTTTAATATAATTGACAGGAAGAGGTAGTTAAATAGGGTAATGAATAAGAGTTCCTAAAATGTGTGTCAGACTCCTTTCTGGCCCAGTATTTAAGAAACCCAGCAAGGGAGACTTTGCTGCTTGATCTCTTGATGGGGAATGAACCAGAGTAAACAATAGGAATAAAAATAGGGCAATATTGATCATAATGAAATATGGTTTCAGATAATCAAGAAGGACAAAGGTAACGAAGACCAGGTTAATAATTTGGAGATCAGTCAAATTTGAGGGCCTGGTCAGAGAAGTTGGGAAAATAAAATGAACAACAATATTGGAAAACAATGACGTAGCACAGTAATAGGAAACATTTACAAGAGTGTTCAACAGAATCTAGGAAAAATATGTTCCACTGACAAACAAGAATATAAACATCTGGGACATTTGGTGGCGGCATGTAGGGGGAAGAGGTACACAAGATGGCTCCCGCCAGGGTACTGTATTTTTAGCCCTTTTTGCCCAGTTTCTGGAGGTACCTTTGCTTACAATCCCACTAGAGTGATGTTAGAGAGTCCCTGGGTCACTGTCCATGTGGAGTTTGCACATTCTCCCCGTGTTTGTGTGGGTCTCACCCCCACAACCCAAAGATGTGCAAGGTAGGTGGATTGGCCACGCTAAATTGCCCCTTAATTGAAAAAAAAAATTCCAGACCAGTGACACAGACGACCGGGATGCCTTCCGTGTTGCGGTCATTGATGGGAACCGGATGTCTCCAGCCAGGACCCACCAGCCGTTGCAAGTGAACACTGTCAATCCGGGTGATGAATGGTGTGCCACCCTAACGGTCAACCGATCACCGATAACATTCCGTCTGGACACTGGCGCCTCCGCCAACCTCATAGCATGGTCAGCCTTCTACGCCATGAAGGTCAGACCACCAATTCGGCCATCCCGTTGCAAGATGGTCGACTACAATGGGAACGTTATCCCGGCTATGGGATCCTGCCAGCTCCAGGTGACACACAACACACACACGGCCACACTCTCATTCAAAGTAGTCGGATCATCAAAGGACTCCCTGCTGGCGGACAGGCATGCAAGGTTCTCCACCTCGTGCAACGAGTCCACGCTCTGTCTCCAGAAGGGACATCTGACTTCCCGGATGCAGAATTCAGGGCACAGCTCCAATCGCTCCTCGCCCACAACCAGGAGGCATTCGAGGGCATGGGAACACTGCCCTACACCTACAGAATTCGGCTCAAACTGGACGCTACCCCGGTCATTCACGCACCTCGCAGGGTCCCAGCGCCACTCAAAGACCGCCTCAAGCAGCAGATGCAGGATCTCCAGGACCAAGGGGTGCTATCCCGGGTAACGGAGCCGCGCCATGGGTCAGCTCCGTGGTGTGTGTTAAGAAGCCCTCCGGCGAGCTCCGGATCTGCATTGATCCAAAAGACCTCAACAACAACATAATGAGGGAACACTACCCCATACCCAAACGGGAAGAGATCACGAGCGAAATGGCTCGGGCTAAAATTTTCACAAAACTGGATGCCTCGAAGGGTTTTTGGCAGATCCAACTGGATCAGTCCAGCCGAAAGCGGTGCACCTTCAACACCCCTTTCGGCAGGTTCTGCTATAACAGAATGCCATTTGGCATCATCTCGGCATCTGAGGTCTTTCACAGGATCATGGAGCAGATGATGGAGGGCATCGAAGGGGTGCGCGTCTACGTGGACGACGTCATCATCTGGTCCACCACACCACAGAAGCACAACAATTGTCTCCAGCGCGTCTTTGCGCGTATACGATAAAACGGCCTGCGCCTCAACCGAGCCAAGTGTTCTTTCGGCCAAACCGAGCTGAAGTTACTGGGGGACCACATTTCCTGGTCAGGGGTCCGTCCGGATGCAGACAAGGTGAGCGCCATTACAGCCATGCCGCAGCCGGCTGACAAGAAAGCAGTGCTACGCTTCCTAGGCATGGTCAACTTCCTGGGGAAGTTCATTCCCAACCTTGCCTACCACACGATGGCTCTGCGCCACCTCGTCAAGAAGTCCACGGAGTTCCAGTGGCTGCCCACACACCAGAAGGAATGGAAGGAGCTCAAAATTAAGCTCACCACAGCCCTGGTATTGGCGTTTTTCGACACATCTCGTGACACAAAAATTCCCACTGATGCCAGCCAGTCTGGCATTGGGGCGGTACGCCTACAGCGGGATGACACTGCATCATGGGCCCCGGTAGCCTATGCCTCGCGGGCCACGACCCCCACAGAACAGCGCTACGCGCAGATCGAAAAGGAGTGCCTGGGTTTGCTGACTGGAATAGACAAGTTCCATGACTACGTGTATGGTCTCCCCCAGTTTACCGTTGAGACTGACCATCGCCCCCTGGTCAGCATCATAAATAAGGACCTGAACGAGATGACCCCTCGCCTCCAGCACATCCTACTTAAACTCAGGAGGTATGACTTCCAACTGGTCTACACCCCGGGAAAGGACCATATAATTGCAGATGCCCTATCTAGAGCAGTGAGCACACCGCCCGATTCGGAGGGGTTTGTCTGTCAGGTCGAAGCTCAGGTGGCCTTCACATTGGCAAATCTGCCAGCTGACAACTCCAGTCTGGCCCGTATTCGCCGGGAGACTGCGGCCGACCCCCTTCTACAACGGGTGATGCGCCACACGACGGGAGGGTGGCTCAAAGGACAGTGTCCGCAGTTCTACAATGTCCGAGACGACTTGGCCGCCATTGATGGTGTCCTTCTAAAGCTGGACCAGATTGTGGGCAAGCTGTTTCTCAACCAACTACACGAAGGCCACCTGGGGGTCGAGAAGTGCAGACGGAGGGCCCGAGAGGCGGCATACTGGCCGGGCATCAGTGATGACATTGCCAATATGATGCTCAACTGCACCACCTGCCAAAGGTTTCAACCGGCGCAACCTCCTGAGACGCTTCAGCCCCATGAGCTGGTGACATCCCCCTGGGCGAAGGTGGGTGTGGACCTTTTTCACGCGCTTGGCAGGGACTATGTAATCGTCATTGATTACTTTTCCAACTATCCAGAGGTCATACGCCTGCTCGATTTGACTTCGTCCGCTGTCATAAGCGCCTGAAAAGACACCTTCTCTCGCCACGGCATTCCGATTACGGTCATGTCGGACAATGGGCCCTGTTTTGCCAGCCAGGAATGGTCGTCCTTTGCTGCTTCATATGGCTTCACACACGTGACGTCCAGCCCTCTGCATCCCCAGTCCAATGGAAAGGCGGAGAAGGGCGTTCACATCGTTAAGCGGCTCCTCTGCAAGGCTGCTGCTGCTGGGTCGGACTTCTGCTCCCCCTGCTGGCCTATCGCTCGGCCCCACTAGCCACTGGCCTCTCACCAGCCCAGCTGTTGATGGGTCGCGCCCTCAGGACCACTGTGCCATCCATTCTGGTGCCCACAACCAACGATCCAGACCCATCCTTGAGGCGGTCAACCCGAATTCGTCGCCCACCTCCTAGACTGGACTTATGAGCCTGTTTGTACATTGAACTCATAATACCACTGTGTTAGTATGTTTCTGTTCTTCCTTGTCGTTACAGGAGTTAGTTTTGTCGTTCAACATTTCCCTGTTCTTTGTTTATGGTAAAACCTCTTTGTTTTGTCGCACCCGACATCGCCCCTTGTATATAGTTTAGCCCCATGTACATGTTGTAGATATTGCACGCACACATATTTAGCTGCACTCAGTACACATCTCTATTTATAACCACGTAGGCACATGTTCTTGTAAAAAGGGGGGATGTCATGATATTCAGGTAAACATCATAGCACAAACATACATACATACTGATGGACAGATCAACGGACCAATCAACACACACAACACACAGCCAATCACAGGCAAGAGAATACACAGTACAAAACAGGGAACACGACACTTCCTGGGCATTCCAGCAAGAGACAGCTCAGGGCACAGAGCTCATAGCAAGCCACTCAGACATCCACCATGTGCTGAGAGCCACTACAAGATAGTATTAGGAATAGGTCCACAGATTCTAGGATTATGATCGAACCTCAGTAACCAGTTTACCACTGTAAATAAATGTTAGTAATAAAACTGAGTTGAACCATTCGCAACCGTGTTGGTTCGGCTGTGTAGCCAACACATCAGTTCCCATTCGGTCAGTGTTGGAGAAGGCCATTGATGCGGTAAAAGCGCATGGCACTGCGATAAAGCGGTGTGGGTGTGGCTCTCTTGGGGCATAGCGACCAGATTGCCCCTCTGGAAGCTGAGATGTCTCAGATGGCCGGTGTGAATAAAGTACTGAAGGCCAGATGATTTGGAGAATCGTTCCAGGAGGCAGAATATTCGGATCGTGGGGTTGCTGGAGGGAATGGAATGCCAAACTCCTACCAAATACCTTTCAAAGATGTTGCGGGAGGGTGGATTCACGTCCCCTCCCAAGCTGGATTGAGCCCACTGGACACTCCAACAAAAACCCTGTCCCAACGGACCACCACGGGCTGTTATTGTGAGGTTACACAGCTTTCCGGAAAAGCAACGGGTCTTGAGGTGGGCCAAGGATCATCGCAACTGTAAATGGGATGGCCACATTATCAGGATTTATCAAGACGTCGGTGCGTTGCTGGGAAGGAAGTGGGTGGCATTTAACCAGGTTAAAGCTACACTGTATAAGAGTGGAGTTCGATTTGGGTTGGTGTACTCGGCAGAGTGACTTTTGAGGTGAAAGATTATTTTTTAGATGCACCGGAGGATGTGAAATCTTCTGTTAAAAAAAAACCAAAAAACCGGGTTGGGTGAGAGTTGGAGGTTTCGGTGAGGTTTTCCGTTGTTGGGGGTGGACATGTAGATATGGGGTTGGGGATCCTGGCTCTGGGACACTGTCCGTGTGGAGTTTGCACATTCTCCCTGTATTTACGTGGGTTTCGCCCCCATAACCCAAAGATGTGCAGGCTTGGTGGATTGGCCACACTAAATTCCCCCTTAATTGGGCAAAATGAATTGGGTACTCTTACATTTATAAAAACAATATATATTTTTCCTCATTCTGCTAGCTGAAGGGTTGGCTAATGAGAGCGGAGTGGTGGGGGTAGTTGCAGCTCATTATATTAGTTTGGTTTTGGATAATGAGCTTGGCGTTTTCATTTTGTTTGGGGGTTAGGGTTAGTAGAAGTAGGGTTTAGTGGTTTTTGTCCACTTACGGTTATTTATATGCAAATTTGGGCGTAACACTGTGGGGGGGGGGAGGGGGGGTGGGAGGGGGAGTGGGTGGTAGGGATAGTTTGCTGACAGTGACTACAGTTTTTTCTTTGTTTTGTCTTGCTGGTGGGTTTGGTGACCATCTTGGGTGGGCCTGGTGCCTATACTTTTTGAATGACCCCTCTTGGTGGAAATGTCTGACTCCAGATCGAGGGGGAGTAGGAGGCCCCCAATTCGGTTGGTCACCTGGAACGTAAGGGAGTTGAATGGCCCAGTGAAAAGGTCGAGGGTGTTTGCATAAGCTTGAATGCTGATGTGTTGTTTCTGCAAGAGACTCATTTAGGGGTAAGGGACCAGACAAGGTTCTGAAAGGGGTGGGTGGGTCAATTATTTCAATCTGGCTTTGGAGGTAGTGCTCGGGGTGGGGGGACAATTCTGATCAATAAAAGGGTTCAATTTTCGTTTGTTAAGATAATGACTGATCCTAGTGGCAGGCATGTGATTATTAGTGGGTCACCTCCCGACACCTCCAGACATGACCCCGACTCCATCCTTGCCCAGACAGCATCCTGACACATAAACCAATCCAATATCTTTCCGCCTTGGCCGCCCATAGTAAAACAACAGGTTTGGCAGTGCCAAAGCCCCTGCCTGCCAATCCTTCAATAAGACCCCCCTCCGAATCCAAGGCGATCGCCCCACCCATATGGACCCCGTAATGAGCCGCTCCAACCCCTGGAAAGCGCTTGAGGCAGGAAGACCGGAAGGCACTGAAACAAGAACAAGAATCTTGGCAAGATGTTCATCTTAATCACCTCCATCCAGCCCGCTAGAGACAATGGATGGCTGTCCCATCTCTACAGATCCACCCTCGCCCAACTCGCCAAACTAGTGAAGTTCAGCTTGTGAAGCTGCGCTCAGTCCCGCACCATCTGGGCCCCCAGATAACGAAAGCTAGTCCCAGCACAGTGAAAAGGCAGCCCCCTCACCTCTGCTGCCCCCCTCGAGGGACCAACCACTAAATGCTCACTCTTCCAACATTCAGTTTATACCCCGAAAAAGAACTGCACCTTTCCAATATCCCTACAATCTGTCCTCGGGTCCCTTACATACAACAAGACAATCCCTCTCAACTTGTTTGGAGTCCTTCAAGGCAATTGTCAATGGCTTAACGCTAACGTGAACAACAACAGAGACATAGGACAACCCTGCCTCATCCCCCTATACAACCTGATGGATCCCAAACTCATGGTGTTACATTGCACACTAATTGACGGTGCCTCATACAACTGCCGCACCCAGGCCCGAATCCAAATTTCCCAGAACTTTAAATAACTATCCACATTCAACCCTATCGAAGGCCTTTTCAGCATCCAATGACACATTATGTCTGGCGCTGGCACCACCGCTCTTACTAACCAAAATCACCACCCTCCTTGACCTACTGTCAAAACCTGGCTCACCCAAGCCTTCCGCAACCTGATGTAGTCCCGCACCCAAAGATGAGTCTCTTGCAGGAACACCACATTGGTCCCCAAACCTTTCAAATGGGAAAAACCCTAGCCCTCTCCACTGTCCCCCAAAAGACCACACTTTCAAGATGATCAACCTTGTCGGGGGTCTTTCAATCCCCCCACCCCTCGAGCCAGCAAACATCACCGTGATTTATCAAAATCCCCGGATCCCAAGATCACCTAAGGTGGCCGCCCGCTCCACCCCTAAGGTGAGACAAAGAAAAAACCTTGGATACTATTAGCAGCACTCTTCCATCCCCACCCATCATACAAACAAACAGCAAGGCCCATTGTAACCCACCCACACGAGCAAAACAGACCGCAGCCTCTCCCTCCCCTCCACTCCTGTTTGCTGGCTTCCCCTCACCTCATCGCTAGCAAAGTGACCATCAGCCAAGACCCTCCTCCTCAATAACAACAACCACCCCACCATCATTAACAAGCCACCATCCACTCCAAGACACACAAAACCATCCCGTCAACTTCATTAAAGCCCCCTCCAAACAAGGTCAAAAACACATAATCCACAAAGGCATAAGTACTGAACACAAGCCCCCCCCTTCATACACAGAGTCCATCATACAATGGCCGCAATTTGTCTCCCTGATGAAGGCCTCTGTCTGCTCCAGTGTATCAAAACAAATTATCCTTCGAGTCCATGGTGATCCGTAACCTCGTCGGGTACACCACCCCGAATCTCAGACCCTTGCTGTAGAAAACAACCTTCACCCTGTTGAAGGCCACATGCCCCTTCGCTAGCTCAGTCCCAATATCCTGATATACCCGCACTGTTTGCCCATCCCATTCGATATTCCAGATCCTCTTCACCCAATCCACATATGGTATAACTACCATAACTCCTTTGGTAGTTATGAAAACGGATAGCCTCCTCCACACCTTGAAAGTCTCACCTATGCCTTAACTGCATTCGAGTTGTTTACCAACTGCTCCTGAATTGAGCCCAGAGCCTCCTCAACAGTGGCTTTAAAGGATTCTTTTACCTCCTTGCACTGCCACTCAAACTGCCAATCAATTTGTTTGCCTAATTTCTCCAGCTCCTGCGTCATCACTGCAACCAATGTGTCAAAAGTGTTATGGGCGAGGCGTTTTCAGAACCCCAAAATGTATCCTGGAGTTCAACCAACCTCTCCCTTTAATGCTATTTGTTGCTTTTCCTAGCACACGCCTTGTTCCCTAGGTGTGGGATTACAATTATGGACACGTGTGTTTTTAAACGCAAAACAATATTTATTGCATGAACTCAATTTAACATCTTAAATAAACATTGGATGTCTTAACACCCCTTACTTCAAAGATAACTCAGAAAATATTACAACAGTAAATAATTCCTCAAAATGTTCCTTCAAACTTCCAAGAAACTTAACACCTTTAAACAGAATCATATCAGGTTAAAGGCTTTACTATTATGAGTTTAAATCACCCAAATGATCCAGAGATAGTCTTTCATGGCAGAGATCACTGCAAAACACAGACACTCCCCAAGCTCTCTTCCTCCAAACTGAAACTTCAAAATGGCTGACCTGAGCTCAGCTCCACCCACTCTCTGACATCACTGTTTTCTTAAAGGTACATTGCTTAAACATCCATGTCTTAAAGGTACTCTCACATGACAAAAGTAATGGGTGTAATTCACCTTCCTTCGATGGGCTACCCTCCTGAGCTTTATTCACGTTAGGCTTCTTTGATGACGTTTTCAACATAACTCCATCGAGGAACAGTTCTCTAACCCCATAACTGGTGTGTGGTCATCAAAATCCGCAAAAAGACCAGTAAAAGGGATCAAAAACAAAGACCCAGCCAGGAGCCACTTTTAGTGCATCTTGCTCCCACGTGACATCACCGGAGGTCACGATGGAAATTCTTTTTTTCTTCTTCTTTTTAAAAAATTTTTTATTCGCCTCCTTTTTCACATTTTCTCCCACATTTACATCCATCAACAATAAACAATAGTCAGCAAGATATGTCAGTCCCCATAATAACAACAATCTACCCACCGACCCCCAAACCTCCACCCGCATGTTTACATAAACAAATGACAAAAAGGAATCAGGGATTACCCGTAGTCACCCTTAATCTTACACCGCTCCCAACCCCCCCCACCCCACCCCAAGTCTCCAGCTCCTCCCATCCACTGCCTCTTGTAAAACTCCTCCTCCCAACCTCGGTTCCTTCCCCCAACTTTCCACCCCGGCTAGACCACTCAGCCCCTCCCCCCACCTCACTCCCGTTCACTGGCCGGCTTAAACCGGCCAGCGTGGAGGCCCCCGCCCGGGTCCCTTTCCCACTTGCCCGGCCCCAGGAAAGCCCAAAGATCCCCTTTTAGCACACCAACCACACATGTCCACCTACACCCCAAAGAGCCCTCATTTCGAGTGTAAGTCCCGTCCCTTCCCTTGTCCAAATATATACAACATTGGCTCCTTTAGCCTCTACACCCGCGCGCAGTGATACAAAAAAGAAGAAAATACAGTCATGAGGTTACATCGGCACATGGCCATTCCTCAATTTGTCAGTTCTACCACAGTCCTTCTGCTTTCGCAAACTCCTCCGCTGCTTCCGCCGTTCCAAAATAAAAGTCCCTGAGCTTGTAAGTCACCCTCAGCTTCGCTGGATATACAATGCCGCACCGCACCTTGCTAATGTACAGTGCCCTCTTCACCAGGTTGAAGGCAGCCTCGCCAGCTCCACCGTAAAGTCCTGGTATACACGTAGACCAGCTCCAGCCCACTGCACCACCCGCTTCTGCTTGGCCCAGCTCAGGACCTTCTCCTTCGCACTGTACCTACGGAAGCACAGAATCACTGCCCTTGGCGGCTCACTCGCCTTTGGTACAGGCCTCCACGACCGATGAGCCCGATCCAGTTAATATCGGGAGGGATCCTCCCCCTCCCCCAATAGTTTTGCCAGCATCGCGGCAAAATACTCAGTCGGCTTCGGTCCTTCAACTCCTTCGGGCAGCCCCACAATCCTCAAATTCTGTCGCCTGGATCTGTTTTCCAGGTCTTCCATTTTTCCTCGCAGATCCTTGTTAGTGCCCATCACCTTCCGCATCTCCTTCCCCATCGAGGCGAGTTGATCACTGTGCTGCAATAATGTCTCCTCCACTTCCTTCAGCGCCTCCCCTTGCTCTCGCACCTCCGCCACAGCGCTCGCCACCTCCGTCCTCACCGGGGAAACCGCCTCCTCCACCAGCACACTCAAAACCTCCCTCATTCTCCTTCCTCACCGTCTCCATGCATTTCGCAATCTGCGCCAACTGCTTTTCGAATTCCGCCGCCATCACCTTAGTTATTTCTTCAGCCGTAAGCAATGCGGCCTCCCCTGGTGCTCCAGCCTCCATTTTCCTTGCTGACCCCGCGGTGACCTTTCCACTCCCCGACGGGCCTGCAGCTGTTTTTTTAAAGGCCATTTTTTTGCTCACCCTCGACATTTTTCTTTTATTTTCCTGTGCCTTCACTGTGCCTGCTCCGTGCCTTCTCCCTGCTTCTGGCGCCTCCGTGGACCCTGGGACCGGGCTTAAAGCCCCGAAAATGCCGTTCCTGAATGGGAGCCCTCCATTGTGCGGCCGCCTCCCGCCCACCGTCACCGAAAGTCACGATGGAAATTCTTAATGTCGAACTGGAGCCATGTCCGTTGGTTGCTATTTTCGGGGTATCGGACTTGCCGGTTCTGTAGATAGGGGTGAAGGCGGATGTCCTCACCTTCGCCTCGTTGATAGCTTGGAGACGAGTTCTGCTTGGGTGGAAGTCTCCTACTGTTCCCAGTGCCTCAGCTTGGTTGGGTGACCTCATTGGAGAAGGTCAAATACATCATTAGGGGACTGGTAGAACAGTTCGACCTAAGATGGAAACCATGGGGGCGCTTCTCCGATATTGAGGCCATGTTTTCGCGCCGTCGTGAACGCCGTCGCATTTCACAATGGCCCAAACAGGGCCCGGACACAACCTATTCTGGCCCCCACAGGGGGCCAAATAGGCACCGCACCAACCCGCGCATGCGCAGTTGGGGCAGCCCAATCCTGCACATGCGCAGTTGGGCCGTGCCATCCTGTGCATGCACGGGGAACGTCTTACGCACGCCGGCCCCTCACCAACATGGAGCCGGTGTTCTGGGGTCGCGCGCGGAAGGAGGTAGGCCCGGGGGGGGGGAGGAGGCCGGCCCGCCGATCGGTGGGCCCCGATCGCGGGCCAGACCCCATCGGAGTGTTAGACGTTTTAGTTGCTGTGATATGAAGAATCTAAAGTTCTGTTCCTTTTTCACAAACACACATTTATTTCATTCCAACAGCCTTTGCACAAAACTCTAACCATCCATCACCTGCCAGAGGCCACCTGAAGCCCCTTTACATATCAGTGTCAATTAATGGATACTTAATATAAATGAGACAACTAATTGCAATGTCTCTTAACCCATTACTTAACAGTCTCCCCTTTCTTGGAGAAAAAAAATAATTAGGTGAAAACAAAATTTCAAGCAACTCAAAAACACACACCTGATTTCACCCCCTTTTTTTTTGTTTGGACGAGAAAGAAAAAAATAAACAGTCACAGAAACAAGCGCCCTTCATTAACAATATCCAAAAGTTTCTGTGAACTCGCCCCTCTTTTCGTAAAACAGTCTGACAGTTGATAGCTCCTGTCGACCCATTTAATTTTTGTTATTTCCCCTCTGTCCAACATCTGCTTCAAACTTGCGATGCCTATCCGTAACCTCTTTTCATTGACACTTTTTATAGAGTGCAAATCCACCTGTGGGATAGAGCTCTTTGTCCCCTATCCGGTACTTCCGTGTATACCCCAAATTCACTCCACCTATGCAATTCTTGCTGTTTAGCTTCTTTGATAACTTTTTCATCTAATTTATTTGAAGCCACCAAAATCTCACGTGTATGTGGGCTTCTACTCCTATTAGTATTCGTAGTCTTACTCATGTTTCCGAGATCTTGATAAACTATGTCCCCTCTCCTGCCTGGTATCTCGTTCTGTACTGCTACTGCTTGATCTTTCCCTTCTGCTGTGGGATGTCCTTTCAATAGTTCTCGACCTTTTCCTGTGGACCTGTTCACTATCTGATGTATTATCTGAACTGGCACTGTGTTTCTGTGCCCTCCATTTTTGAACTTCATTTTCCCAATCCATTGTCTTGACTCCTTCCCCTGAATGCTGTACATTCAACCAATGTGTATACTTTCCAGTGGCCTTCTCTGCTCTACTAATAACTTTTTTCAGCCTCCGAGGAGACAGATGTGCAAATTGCCGTTGCAGTTTTAATACCACAAGCTTTTTATCAGCTAAAGTCCCATTTTCAACTGCCATTAACACATCCTTAACCACTCTACTTGAAATATTATTTGTCAGTAATGGAATACAAAACTGTCCCGACTGTGTAAATTGTAAGTCCACCGTCTTTCCAAAAACTGTTGCCTTATCCTGTTCCATATTCAGTTTCATGTGTGCTTTCTTCATCGACGGTCTGCTCAGAAGCAAAGGTATCTCACTTGATACAACACCTGTGCTAATTAAATGATTCACTCCGGCAATATTGCAAGGGATCAGCCCTCTTTTCAGCGACTTCAGAGTATTATCATCCCCAAACCTGAAACTTGTGGAACTTTCAAATTCCTTAACCGTGTTACGATTTTCAGCATTCAAAGAGTCAATTCCACACACAGTAGATGTGCAGCCACTGTCCAATACAGCACAGTTGAAGGATTCTGCAACCAACACCCTCATTACCGGCGTAAAACTGCTTGTCAACAGGACAATGCCTTCTTTCTGGTTACTATATTTTTCCTCTTCTGACTCTTCTGTGTCATGAGTCGCTTCAAACACTCTATCATAACGAGTTGGACAGTTGAAAGCATAATGGTATTGAGAGTCACATCGAAAACATCGATTTATCATGCCCCGTGCATTTCTGGGGTTACAACTGGGTTTCTGTCTTCATAATTTCCTTGTCTCGGTCTCCTTCTATAGTCTTGAGTCCAAAGGAAAAAAATGTCATCGATGTATCTGGTGTATAACATCGGTTGAAGGTCCTGTGCGGTGAGTAGGTCCTGTTCAAACTTGTGCATGAAGATGACGGCGAAGAATCACTGAAACGACTACACGATGACATTAATAAGTTCCATCCAACCATCAGACTCACCATGGACTACTCTCCAAAATCAGTTGCATTCTTGGACACACTCGTCTCCATCAAGGACGGTCACCTCAGCACTTCGCTTTACCGCAAACCCACGGATAACCTCATGATGCTCCACTTCTCCAGCTTCCACCCTAAACACATTAAAGAAGCCATCCCCTATGGACAAGCGCTCCGTATACACAGGATCTGCTCAGACGAGGAGGAGCGTAACAGACATCTACAGACGTTGAAAGATGCCCTCGTACGAATGGGATATGGCACTCGACTCATCGATCGACAGTTCCAACGCGCCACAGCGAAAAACCGGACCGACCGCCTCAGAAGACAAACATGGGACACAACCGACAGAATACCCTTCGTCGTCCAGTACTTCCCCGGAGCGGAGAAACTACGTCATCTTCTTCACAGCCTTCAACACGTCATTGATGACAATGAACATCTTGCCAAGGTCATCCCCACACCCCCACTACTTGCCTTCAAACAACCGCGCAACCTCAAACGAACCATTGTTTGCAGCAAACTACCCAGTCTTCAGAACAGTGACCACGACACCACACAACCCTGTCATGGTAATCTCTGCAAGACGTGCCAGATCATCAACATGGATACCACTATTACACGTGAGAACACCACCCACCAGGTACGCGGTACATACTCGTGCGACTCGGCCAACGTTGTCTACCTCATACGCTGCAGGAAAGGATGTCCCGAAGCGTGGTACATTGGCGAGACCATGCAGACGCTGCGACAACGAATGAACGGACATCGCGCAACAATCACCAGGCAGGAATGTTCCCTTCCAGTCGGGGAACACTTCAGCAGTCAAGGGCATTCAGCCTCTGATCTCCGGGTAAGCGTTCTCCAAGGCGGCCTTCAGGACCCGCGACAACGCAGAATCGCCGAGCAGAAACTTATAGCCAAGTTCCGCACACATGAGTGCGGCCTCAACCGGGACCTGGGATTCATGTCACATTACATTCATCCCCCACCATCTGGCCTGCGAAATCCTACCAACTGGCCTGGCTTGAGACAATTCACACCTCTTTAACCTGGGGTTACCCCATCTCTGGATCTGTAAAGATTTAATCACCTGCTAATGCTCGCATTCCTAGCATTGTTTGGCATCTTTGAATTTGTCTATATATGTGTTTCTGGAACAGACCTCTTCATTCACCTGAGGAAGGAGCAGCGCTCCGAAAGCTAGTGACATCGAAACAAACCTATTGGACTTTAACCTGGTGTTGTAAGACTTCGTACTGTGTTCTTTTTTGTCACTTGATGCACCTGTTTTATGCTATTTTGTTATAATGAAAAGGTTTTCAATAAAAATATTAAAAAGAATATAAATATCTGAGGGGGGGAAAAGGAATAAAGGGCTATTAAGATGACAAAGTCGGGGAAGAAGTATGATGGTGCATGAACATTGAGATGGACTGGTTGAGTCGAATGGCCTGGTTCTGTTTTGTATATTCATATAATTCAATGTAATTCACATGGTTTCAGGTCAGTGAATGTGAGGCCTGACCTGATGCAGATGTTGTGTGTGTTTTGAAGGAGGTGCTGGTGGCAAAGGCGTCTGGGGTGCTGCAGCCCAGGTGTATGATGTGGAGCAGCCTGACATCCGTGATCCTAACTATGATGACGATAAACAGGTATTCGTGACTTGGTCTCAAATTTAGACAGTTTAAATATGTTACAATAACGTGATCTAGTCTGAGAAATGATCCCCCTGGTGAAGGACTCCAGAACTTTGGATTTTTATAGACTGTTGTTATATACCCCTATTTCCCTTGGAGGAGGTGGTGATGGTGGTGGGGGGGGGGGGGGGGGGGGGATGCGTGCCCCATGTGGAAGCTCATTCATTCATTTCAGATGCCATAATATGGATTTATGAAAATATACTTTCATATTTGCCTTTCTGAGGGGATGTTATGGCAAATGACCTCTGATTAAAGATTGACGACAAGGGAACACAGAAAATGTCTGGCTGATATTTTATAACATTGACATATGAGATAATGAACTCCTCACCTGCGCTGTTGATGAGCAGTGTCCATAGGTACAAATATCTCTCACTCCAGGAGAAAGCATATTTGCTGCTTACAGAAGTCTCGGGAAGAGTAGATTGAAGAGTCCCATCTTCTGTATTTCATTACCGTCATACCATAGGACAAATATGTGTACCGTAATGACGTCATTACTTCCCCGTGTGTATCCTATTCACACAGTTGCTTTCATTTAGTTTATTAGCTGTTATTTTTTCTTGTGTTCGTGTTTGTACATGTGACATCTTTATTTCTTTCAGTCTTTATTGTCAAGGAAGCATTTCTTCTATTTACAATGGCAATTGAACTTTCCACTTCATGCTGTCGCAAAAGTCTGTCGCTTGCGGCTGCAAGCCTGTCTTTCCAGTGTGTTTTCACCCAACAGTTCTAACTCTATTATGTAATGCTCATGTCAGATACCAGCTGTGCCTCAGTTGAAAAGTGCTGCACAAATGTTATTCTTTTTATTGGCTTATTATTCTGTTTAACAATCTTGCACGGAATGAGGGGCACAGTCTTCAAATTAGAGCCTGACCACTTGGGAGTGAAATCAGGAAGTAAAAACCTGGGACTCCCTCATCCGAATGGATATGAATTCTGAGTCAATTAAAATGGTTAAGATTGAGCTTGTCCATTGAGAATATAAACGGGTATGGAGTAACGGTGGGAGAACTGAATTGAGATACAGGTAACCATGATCTAAATGAAAGCAGGAACAGACTCGAGGGGCTAAATCTGTTCCTGCAGTTACGTAAATTCCTCATTTGCCTGCTGGTGTGCTGTGGAAGTGTGAGTCTGAGCTCGGGCAATGACTGATGTTTGGTTTGTTGTAGGGTGAGACTGTTTACCAAACAGTCGTTCCTGAACTGGACGACCACGAGTTTGAAAAAGCGGTGACTCCAATCATCCAAGAATACTTTCAGCATGGAGACACGAAGGAGGTTGCTGTAAGTAAGATTTCCATTCTTGTGCGTTCTTCCTCACGTGCTCCTCATCCCTCGCTTACCCCTCTCTACCAGGATTCTCCAGTCAAAGGCAATGGAATCCTATTGGGAATGGTCGTTGGCAAGGTATGTGGCCGAGCGAGATTTCAGCAACTCGTTTCACATAGCCACGTCGTGACCCAAGCCTGCAATCACACCATGACAATTTACCGAACAAATGATGACCTAAAATTGTGACAACCAAAAGCAAGATTTTCAAAAAAGAAAGCGCACTGTAGCAAATAAATTTCAGTGGAGGCAAATGTGAGGTCAAACATTTTGGACCTACAAATGTATAATATAGAGTACTTTCTGAATGGTAAAACAAAACTAGCAATAATAATAATCTTTTATTGTCATAAGTATGAAGTTACTGTGAAAAGCCCCTAGTCGCCACATTCCGGCGCCTGTTCAGGTAAGCCGGTACGGGAATTGAACCCGTGCTGATGGTCTTACATCATGATGTTCTGCCTTACAAACCAGCTGTCTAGCCCATTGAGCTAATCCGGCCCATACTGGAGATCCAAATGGACTTGGAGGTATGTAGGTCATTAAAATGACATGAAAAGGTGCATAAAAATTCAAAAACTCTAATGTTGGCCTAGAGGGTAGAAGTCATACTTCGGGTACTATAAAGGCCTGGTTAAACCACACCTGGGGCGGGATTCTCCGTGAACCGGCGGGGCGGGCAACTCCGGCGCGAAGGAGTGGCGTGAACCACTCCGGCATCGGGCGGCCCCGAAGGTGCGGAATCCTCCGCACCTTCAGGGGCTAGGCCGGTGGCGGAGTGGTTTGCGCCGTGCCAGCCGGCGCGGAAGGGGCTTTGTGTCACGCCAACCGGCGCCCAAGGGCCTCCACTGGCTGGCGCGAGTTGGCGCATGCGCGAGCGCCAGCGTGTGCTGGCATCATCCCAGCGCATGCGCTGGGAGAGTTCATATCCGCAGGAGTTCATCTCCGTGCCGGCCATTGCGGACTGTTACAGACGCCAGCGCGGAGGAATAGAGTGCCCCCATGGCACAGGCCCGCCCGCGGATCGGTGGGCTCCGATCGCGGGCCAGGCCACCGTGGGGGCACCTCCCGGGGCCATATCCCCCCCCCGCGCCCCCATCCCCCCCCCCCCCCCGCCCCCCCCCACCCCCCCGAGGACCCCGGAGGCCGCCTGCGGAGCCAGGTCCCGCCGGTAAGTACCTGTTGTAATTTACGCCGGCGGGACTGGCCGAAAACGGGCGGCCCCTCGGCCGTCGTGGGCCGGAGAATTGCCGGGAGGGGGAGGCCGCTGGCAACGGCCTCCGACCGGTGCAACGCGATTCTCGCTCCCGCCAAATCCCCGGTGCCGGAGAATTCGGCAACCGGCGGGGGCGGGATTCACGCCGCCCCCCCCGGCGATTCTCCGACCTGGCGGGTGGTCGGAGAATCCCACCCCTGGAGTCACTGTGAACAGTTCCGGGCACCACACGTTCAGACAGATATTCTGGCCTACTTGAGTTCATGCAGCACTGATTTGAACAGAATGATACATGGACTTCAAGGATTAGATGAGGAAAGAGAGATTCGGGTTTGTTATTTCCTGAAATTTGGAAGGCTAAGGAACGATTTGATCAAAGTCTTCAAGATTTTAAAGGGATCAGATAGGATAGATAGAGATAAAGTATTCCTGCTGGTTGGGGGAGCCTAGGGCTATGGGACACAGTGAAAATTAGAGCCAGACCTTCTAGGAGTAAAGTTAGGGAACATTTGATGACTCTGTCAGCAGCTGCCTAGGCCCTAAGCTCTGGAATTCCCTTACTGAATCTCTTCTCTTCCCCTGATACCTGGAATGAGCGGGGTTGTCTTATGAGGAGAGGTTGGACAGACTGGGCTTGTTTCCATTGGAGATTAGAGGTGTGAGGGGTGACTTAATTTGAAGTATAGAAGATCCTGAATGGTCTTGGCAAAGTGGAGATGGAGAGGATGTTTCCTCTTGTGGTGTGTCCATAACTAAGGGGCACTGTTTTAAACTTGGCGGTCGCCCTTTTAGGACAGAGATGATAATTATTTCTGAGGGTTGAGCGGCTTTGGAACTCTCTGCCTCAGAAGGCGGTGGAGGCCGGGGCATTAATTATTTTTTAGAGGGAGGTGGGGAGAGGTTGATAGATTTTTGTTAGATGAGGGAATTAAAGTTTATCGGGGGGTACATGAGAATGTGGAATTCAAAATACAAACATATCAACCATAATCTTATTGAATGGTGGAGCAGGCTCGAGGGGCCTGTCGATACATATCTTGTCGATACATATGTTTACCGCTTTAAGCCACTTCTTAAAACCTAAATTAAGTCTCCTGTCCTAAAATCTGCTCCTCTGGTTTAGGGTCAACCTTTGTCAAAGACCTTTGGATGCTTCTCTGAATTTAAAGCACCATAAATACACATTGCCGTCGTTGTTATTGTTATCTGGACATTCATCCATTTTGTCTCCCCACGATTCTTCCACAGTCTCACTCAGACATGAGGTGAATTTCCACAAGATGACAGGAGGTGTGGGAGGAGGTGCTGATTCTCTTGGGAGTAATGCTGTTGACAGGAGTCAGTATCTCTGGGAGAGAATGGAGGTGGGTGGGGAGAGTAGCGGTTGGAGACGGTGGGCATGTGTTGACACTCTGGGAATGGATGCAGCAATTTGTCGATATGCTGGTTTTACACAAGGAATTCTACAACATTGTTTTGCAGACCCTCCTGGCTCAGCTGAACCTAGGCAACAACAAGAGCAAACTCCCGTTCCTGTCTGTGACCATGTCTCTGGAGGGCAAGGCCAGCCACCGGGAGCTGATGTCTCGCCTCCTGGCTGACCTGACAGGGAAGCGGATGTCAGTCGAAGACGTGACTTTGGCCTTTGACCGGCTGCTCCTCGATTTGCCAGACCTGGTCATTGACACGCCCGAGGCTCCTCAGGTACATACACATAATTGATCCTCTCTGCATCGCCGCCATTAGAGGAAATGTGTTGCAGTTCCAATGTAGCAGTGGGTTCATGCTGATGTCCAAGCAGAGGAAAGCCATTCAACCCATTGTGTCTGTACCGGCTCTCCAAATGAGCTATATGTTCGTGCCATTCTTCTGCCATGACATGGCTATAGACAGGCCCAACACCTGCACACTACACATCATAAGGCCCATAACCCTGCATATTCTTCCTTTCAAGATAACTGTCCCAGTACAGCTACAGCACTAGCATCTACCCGGGAATGTGGAAAATTGCCCAGGTGTATCCTGTACACAAGAAACAGGACAAATCCAACCTGGCCAATTACCGCCCTATCAGTCTACTCTCCATCATCAGCAAAGTGATGGAAGGAGTCAACAGTGCTATCAAGCCGCACTTGCTCAGCAATAACCTGCTCATGGATGCTCAGTTTGGGTTCCGCCAGGGTCATTCAGCTCCTGACCTCATTACAGCCTTGGTTTAAACATGGACAAAAGTGCTGAATGCCAGAGGTGAGGTGAGAGTGACTGCCCTTGACATCAAGGCAGCATTTGACCGAGTATGGCATCAAGGAGCCCGAGATAAACTGGAGTCATACTCTCTGGCACAAAGGAAGATGGTTGTAGTGGTTGGAGGTCAATCATCTCAGCTCCAGGACATCACTCTGGAAGTTCCTCAGGGTAGTGTCCTCAGCTCAACCATCTTCAGCTGCTTCATCAATTATCTCCCTTCTAAATAAGGTTAGAAGTGGGAATGTTTGCTGATGACTGCACAATGTTCAGCACCATTCGCAACCCCTCGGATAATGAAGCAGTCCAAGTCCAAATGCAGCAAGACCTGGACAATACCCAGGCTTGGGCTGACAAGTGGCAAGTTACATTCGCGCCACAAAAGTTTCAGGCAATGACCATCTCCTACTAGAGAGGATCTAACCATCGCCCCTTGACATTCAATGGCATTACCATCGCTGAATCCCCCACAATCAACATCCTGGGGGTTACCATTGATCAGAAACTGAACTGGACTAGCCACATTAATACTGTGGATACCAGGATAGGTCAATGGCTGGAAATCTTATACGAGTAACTCACCTCCTGAGCTCCCAAAGCCTGTCAACCATCTACAAGGCACAAGTCAGGAATGGAATGGAATACTCTCCATTTGCCTGGATGAGTGCAGCTCCAACAACACTCAAGAAGCTCGAGAAGCTGTCTCCCAGGACAAAGCAGCCCACTTGATTGCACCTCCTTCCACAAACATTCAAACCCTCCACCACCGATGAACAGTGGCAGCCATGTGTACCATCTACAAGATGTACTGCAGCAATTCACCAAGATTACTTAGACAGCACCTTCCAAACCCACTGCCATCTAGAAGGACAAGAACAGCAGATACCTGGGAGCTCCACCACCTGGAGGTCCCCCTCCAAGTCACTCACCACCCTTACTTGGAAATATATCACCGTTCCTTCACTGTCGCTGGGGCAAAATCCTGGAACTTCTTCCCTAACAGCACAGTGGGTATACCTACACCTGAAGGACCACAGTGATTCAAGAGGGCAACTCACCACCACCTTCTGAAGGGCAACTAGGGATGGGTAATAAATGCTGGCCTAACCAGTGATGCCCACAACCCGTAAATGAGTTGGGGGGGGGGGGTTTACCCTGGTACGTTTAAAAAAAAAAAATCTTTTCATTCCTCATTCCCCAAACTCTTAAGAACATCCGTAGGCCTAAAACCTAAAACCTGACAAGTAGATCTTGATGGAGTGCATGCTTCACTGGCCTAATGAGGATAAGAAACATTGCCAAACCAGATTTGTTTGCTCATTACCAGCACTGGGTGCAGCCCTAAAGCAGCTTGGCTGTGAGGGAGAGAGGGTTAGGTTGGGGAGAAGGACCCCCTCAACATGGTAACAAAGTATGAGATGCAAAGTTACACAGAATACTGAATTGGGGAGTTGTGTTGTTGCAATGTGGCTTTGCTGGGTAGAGTATCTATGCTGGTTCAAAAATGTTCCCATTCACTTGGCCTTTCTTCCTTGTTGATGTGTAGTGTGCTGTGTTTATGTGCAGATGCTGGGCCAATTTATAGCCCGTGCCATGGCTGACTGTGTCTTACCTGCTGGATTCCTGAACGGCTACAAAGGAAAGGTTGATTGCGAGCAGGCACGGTAAGCACTGACAGGCTGGTGCATTTATTCGGAAGACCTTGTTGCAGAATTTTCTGTTGACAATCGGATGGATCCCTGTCTGTTTTTTTGTCATTCTCGGAGGCTAGATTGGTGTTATGTTAGAGGTGACATGCTCAAATATGACCGAGATAGACCTCTTCCTCTTCCATCTTCCGTTCTTACACTCCTCTTTTTGAGGCCAGAGAGACAACCTCGGTGGCCACTCGTTTGGCAGATGGAATATGAGGTGGGAAAATTAGGTTGTCCACTTGTGACTTTAAGAACAGGGAAGTAGAATATTATTGAAATGGACAGACTACAGAATGCTGTAGTAAAGTGGGATCCGGGCATAGTTGTACATGAATCAGAAATAGTTAGCTTGTAGGTATAGTAAGTCACTGGGAAGGTAAGTGGAATGTTGCCCTTTATTGCAAGGAATATAAAATAGGGAAGTTTTGCTGGGGTTGTACAGGAGATTGGTGAGGTTGCGCCTGGAGTATTGTGAACAGTTTTGATTTCCTTTCTCAAGGAGGAATATACTTGAATTGGAAGCAATTCTGAGAAGGTTCACTAGGCTGATCCCTGAGATGAAGGCATTGTCTTATTAGGAAACGTTGGGCAGGTTGGGCCTACACTCCGTTGGAGTTTAGATGAATGAGAGGTGATCTTATTGAAACATATTTATTTATTTTTAATAAATTTAGAGTGCCGCATTACATACATTTACTAATATATAGAACACAGAAACAGGCCATTTGGCCCAACCACTCTGTGCTGGTGTTTATGCTGCACATGAAGCTCCACCCACCTTACTTCATTACACCCATTAAGCTCTCCTTTATGTACTTACTTTGTTTCCCCATAAATTCATGTTCTATTTGTTTCAACTGCGCCATGTGTTTTTCAAATATATTTATTCTTTCATGCAATGTGGCCTTCACTGAAAATATCATAATTTGTTGCCCATCCCTAATTGCCTTTGAACCTAGTTGCTTGCTAGGCCATTGCAGAGGGCAGTTGGGAGACAAGCACATTGCTGTGGATCTGGAGTCACATGTAGGCCAGACCAGGTAAAGACGGCAGATTTCCTTCCTTAAATGAACCAGGTGGGTTTTTACAACAATCGATGATAGTTTTATGGTCACCATTACTGAGGCTAGCTTTATATTCCTGATCTTTTAAAATTAAATTTAAATTCCATCTGCTGCTGTGGCGGGATTTGATCCCATGTCACCAGAGGATTAGCCTGGGCCTTTGGGTTTGTAGTCTATTGAATTACCAATACACCACGGTCTCCCCAAAATGAGTAGCATATTTTCACCACCCTTTGGTTAACAAAAGTGTTCCTGCACAAGTCCTTGTTGCATTTATTAGGGTCTGTTTTTATATTAGTGGACATTTGTTATTGGCATCCGTTGGAACTGTAAAGGAGCAAGATGATTGAAGTATTCATTTGCATAATTCATTAAACGCCAGTGGAGCGTGAAGGTCTCTTAAAACTAAAAGTGGGAGAATCGAGGTGGGCACCAAAGTTAGGAATATTGACTGTGCACCCCCCACCCCTACTGACCTCTTCTGCCCGTTTCTAACCAGCGTGGCGCTGGACAAGGCCACGGTACTGCTGAGCAGGGAGCGAGGCATGCGCCTGGACAGCGTGTGGGGGCTCGGAGGTGGCCTGAGACCCGTGAAGCAACTCGTCAAAGAGGTACGGCATTAATCTTTGGAGGTAAGATGGGAAAGTGTCCAAACAGTCCTGTCAGTGGAAGTGGGAAGATTGAGGCAGTGAGCTGCTGGGCACAGGAGTATGAAGGGGGGAAAGCAGTGTGAGATGATTTCACGGAGCTTCCTGTTCCAGCTGCAAAGAAGCTGCTCCCCACACCTACCTCCTAGCCCCCCATCTTGCAACTTTTGAGGCCCTGAATCTAATATAAATTTGACTGTGAATTGTGCGGTGCTAAACAGGTGATCCCAACACAGATTCCCTGAATGAGGCATTAGAAAGGACTCAGGATGGCAATCAGACAGGTAACTTATAAGAAAGGTGTGTGATCATGGGGGCCTCTGCGTCAGCCATTGGCCCAGATGTAATCTGCTCCTGCGGGCCCTGAATGTGCTCTGCACAGGTTCTGACCTAAATCTGGGGTGCTATTTAAATCGCACAGGCTTAATTTCCATGTTAAAAGGGGCCTAATGGTTGAAGCAGGCAGGTGCTTTGGACACCATTTGGACCTTTTCAAAATAGAGGTGGGTTGATCGCTGATGGTAATAGGGTGACATTGTTACTGACTCCATTTTCAGATCTTTACTATGGGGTTGAAATTATTGTCCATTGAGACTTTCTCACTGCAACAATTGTCCCTTCACTGACTTGATGATTCTTTTATAGGAGCTATTGTGGGGTCAGATTGGCTAACTTGAAATGAAATGAAATGAAATGAAACTTGGAGATAAAGCAGTTATTTGTAATGTTCAAGCAATAACCTGTTTCATCAGTAACTGCTTAAATCATTAAAGACTTGTGTTTATATAATGTCTTTAACGTGCTAAGGATGTCCCAAAGCACTTTGTGGTCAATGAGTTACTGTTAGAGGACATTACTGTTGGAACACGGTCAAACACAGCAGCCAACTTGTGCCCAGTAAACTGTTGGATCTGGTTCAGTTGGTGACGCTCTCCACCTGAGTCAGAAGGTTGTAGGTTCAAGTCTCATGCTAGGGACTTGAGCATAAAATCTAGGCTGACTCTGAGGGAGTGCTGCAATGTTGGACATGCTGTTTATTGGATGAGGTGTTAAACACAAAGTCCTGTCTTCCCTTCCATATAAGTGTAACTTCAAGTAGGAAAGCCTTCCCCAGTCGCTATTTATCACTCAAAACCAACATCAACAAAATAGATGTTCTGTTCGCTATCACATTGTTTGTGGGGTCTTGCTGTGCACAAGTTGGCTGTGGTATTCCCTGCATTACAATAATGACTGCACTTTGGAGACAGTATTTCATTGTCTACGACACTCTGCGGTCAAGAAAGACACATAAATGCAAGTGTTAGTTTTGTCAGAGCATGCTGCGTTTTAAATGGAAGCCCTGCTGTGTACACTAACAGAAGGAGGTGGACTAGCAGTAACCCTTTAAACTCTTCACTAGATGAACCTGTTGCTGAAGGAATACCTGCTGTCTACAGACGCAGCTGAAGCGGGGCTCTGCCTGCAGAACCTGGAGGTTCCCCACTTTCACCATGAGCTGGTCTATGAGGTATGTCACCAGTTGTTTCGCTGGATGGTGTGTACCGCCCCCTCCACCACTACCCCAATCCCCTGCCTCCATTCTTTGATCAGCGGATGCACATAAATCAGCTCTACTCCCCCTCAGGTCACACACACACACTCCCAGTGACTTGACGCATCAATTCTGAGTCTCTGCAGATTCTACCTGATCTGCTATCTCTAGCACTTTTCTGTTTCCATTTCTGCAGTATTTTGTCTTCTGTCCTGCACTGGCTGCTGGTGCCTGTGTATTGTTCCAGTACCTCGCCCTCGACTCCGTGTCGTTGAGTGTCTCTGCGTCACTCCCTCTTTGGAAATGATATTTTATTAAATTTTTAACCTTTCATACAAAAGAATATAAAAGACATGAACACCTCACTCCTAGTGCCTTTGTGTCCACTCCCCATGTAGCTGGGGAGTGGCATGAACAGGGGCTGTTTAGCACAGGGCTAAATCGCTGGCTTTGAAAGCAGACCAAGGCAGGCCAGCAGCGCGGGTTCAATTCCCGTACCAGCCTCCCCAAACAGGCGCCGGAATGTGGCGACTAGGGGCTTTTCACAGTAACTTCATTTGAAGTCTACTTGTGACAATAAGCGATTTTCATTTTTAATTTCATTTCATTTCACCTTATTAACTCTCTATTGTTCTGCTTTGCAGGCTGTGGTGATGGTTCTTGAATCTACCAGTGGCAACGCCTCTGACCTGATTGTAAAACTCCTGAAGAGTTTCTGGGAATCTGGCTTTGTAACCCTGGACCAGATGAACCGGGTGAGTTTGTTGAATCCACCTCAGTACGTCATGATCCTGTTGCCCACTGGGAGAAAAACATCAGCAGGAAAGTCAGCTGAAAATCAAAGGGCCATTCAAATATCTTCTAATTTCTCATTGGTTCAATCACCTTCTCATTGAGCCATACAACACAGGAAGAGGACATTGTGCCAGTTGTCATGCACTGAAAGGATTATACAGTTAGTTCCACACTCCCCTGGTCTCTCTCAATAGTTTGGCATATTTCTCCTGTTCAATTATTTATCAAATTCTCTTTTGAGAAGTTACTGTGACTTCTGGTTGCGGCGATGCGGAGCTAAGCCGCACATTTCGGCAGCTCCCGCTAGAACGGACATTTGGGCTCTCCGGAGGAGCCCCAACGGAAATTTTTTGATCAAATCCCGTGTGGGAAGGTGAAGTAAGGTCCCCCTTCCGTCGTGTATGGAGGGGACTCGAAGTGGAGCGACGGAAAAAAAGGCTTTGGAGCAGCGGCAGAAACGAGGGGGAAAAAACAAGATGGCGGAGGGCGGAGACCGAGCAGCATGGGGGCTGGACCAGCAGGAGTTTCTCAGGTGCTGCGTGGAGGAGCTTAAAAAGGAGGTGCTGGCGCCAATGCTGTTGGCGATCGAGGGGCTGAAGGCGACCCAGAAGGCCCAGGCGGTAGAGCTCCGAGAGGGGAAGGAAAAAACCAACGAGGATGAGATCTTGGGCCTGGCGGTGAAGATGGAGGCGCACGAGGCGCTGCACAAGCAGTGGGCCGATAGATTTGAGGTCCTGGAGAACAGGTCGTGGAGGAAAAATCTCCGGATACTGGGTCTCCCCGAAGGAGTGGAGGGGGCTGATGCCGGGGCGTATGTGAGCACGATGCTCCATTCGCTGATGGGTGCGGAGGCCTCTCCGAGCCCCCTGGAGCTAGAAGGGCTCACCGGGTCCTGGCGAGGATCCCCAAGGCTGGCGAGCCGCCAAGGGCGATAGTGGCGAGGTTCCATCGTTTCGCGGACAGAGAGAGTGTCCTGAGATGGGCCAAGAAGGAGCGGAGCAGTAGATGGGAGAATTGGGTGATCCGAGTCTACCAGGACTGGAGCGCGGAGGTGGCAAAGAGGAGAGCTGGCTTCAACCGGGCCAAGGCGGTGCTGCATAAAAAAAGGGTGAGATTCGGAATGCTGCAGCCAGCGCGACTGTGGGTCACGTATCAGGACCGACACCACTATTTCGAAACGCCAGAAGAGGCTTGAACCTTAATCCAAACGGAAAAACTGGACTCGAACTGAGGGACTGTGGTTGTGGGGGAGATGTTGACTGTATACAGGGTTGTAAATATGGGTAAAGAATGCTTCACTGGTGGGACGATGGATGGGGATGGGGGAAGAGTTTTTGAAGGGGGGACAGTGAGGAATGTGGGCGTCGGTGCTGGAGGGAGGTGAGACTCGGGGATGGGGGAATTGGGATAAGGCCGCAACAGGAGCTGCGCCACAGGGGGCGGGGCTGGCTCAGGAAAGCGTGGGCTTTTTCCCATGTTAGGGAGGGGGGGGATGGAGGAGCGCAAGGAGGGGGGGGTAGCCCCTCAATCCGGCTGATCACATGGAATGTGAGGGGCCTAAATGGGCCGGTTAAGAGGGCCCGAGTGTTCGCGCACTTAAAGTGACTGAAGGCAGGCGTGGTCATGCTTCAGGAGACACATCTGAAGGTGGCAGATCAGGTCAGGTTAAGGAAGGGATGGGTAGGACGGGTGTTCCATTCAGGGCTGGATGCGAAGAATAGAGGGGTGGCAATATTGGTGGGGAAGCGGGTGTTGTTTGAGGCCAAGAACATTGTAGCGGACAATGGAGGTCGATACGTGATGGTGAGCGGTAGGTTGTAGGGGATGGGGGTGGTATTGGTAAATGTATACGCCCCGAATTGGGACGATGATGGATTCATGAAACGGATGTTGGGGCGTATCCCGGACTTGGAGGTAGGAAGCTTGATAATGGGTGGGGATTTTAACACGGTATTGGACCCAGCACTGGATCGCTCCAGATCTAGAAAGAGGCCGGCTGCGGCCAAGGTGCTCAGGGGTTTATGGACTAGGGGGGAGTTATGGTTTAGTGGGGAGTAGATCCGTGGAGATTTGCCAGGCCTCAGGCCAGAGAATGTTCTTTTTTCTCCCATGTACACAAGGCCTACTCCCGGATAGATTTTTTTGTTCTGGGCAGGGCATTGATCCCGAAAGTGGAGGGAACGGAGTATTCGGCCATAGCCATTTCGGACCATGCCCCGTACTGGGTGGAACTAGAGCTGGGGGAGGAGAGGGACCAACGCCCGCTGTGGCGGTTGGATGTGGGACTGTTGGCAGACGAGGAAGTGTGCGGGAGGGTGCGGGGGTGTATCGAAAGGTATCTGGAGGCCAACGACAACGGGGAGGTGCAGGTGGGAATAGTATGGGAGGCACTGAAAGCGGTGGTCAGGGGAGAGTTAATCTCCGTCAGGGCTCATAGGGAGAAGAGAGAGGGTAGGGAAAGGGAGAGGTTAGTGGGGAGATTTTAAGAGTAGACAGGAGATATGCAGAGGCCCCTGATGAGGGACTACTCAGGGAGAGGCGAAGTCTCCAGACGGAGTTCGACCTGTTGACCACAGGGAAGGCAGAGGCACAGTGGAGGAAGGCACAGCGGGAGATGTATGAATATGGGGAGAAGGCAAGCCGGATGCTGGCACATCAGCTCCGTAAGAGGATGGCAGCGAGGGCAATAGGTGGAGTCAAGGATGGAAGGGGAATACGGTGCGGAGTGCGGTGAAAGTAAATGAGGCATTCAAGGCCTTCTACGAGGAGCTGTATAGGTCCCAGCCCCCAGGGTGAAAAGAGGGGATGCGACGATTCTTGGACCAACTGAGGTTCCCGAGGGTGGGGGAGCAGGAGGTGGGCTGGTTTGGGGGCGCCAATTGGGGTGGAGGAGCTGGTTCAAGGACTGGGGAGCATGCAGGCAGGGAAGGCCCCGGGGCCGGATGGTTTCCCGGTGGAGTTCTATAGGAAGTATGTAGACCTGTTAGCCCCGTTGCTGGTAAGGACTTTTAATGAGGCAAGGGAGGGGGGACCCTGCCCCCGACAATGTCGGAGGCGACGATCTCTTTGATCCTGAAGCGGGATAAGGACCCACTGCAATGCGGGTCGTATAGGCCGATCTCGCTCCTCAACGTAGATGCTAAGTTGCTGGCAAAAGTGTTGGCTACGAGGATTGAGGACTGTGTCCCGGGGGTGATTCACGAGGACCAGACGGGATTTGTAAAGGGCAGGCAGCTAAATACCAATGTGCGGAGGCTCCTAAATGTGATTATGATGCCATCGGTGGAGGGAGAGGCGGAGATAGTGGCAGCTATGGACGCGGAAAAGGCCTTTGACCGAGTGGAGTGGGAGTATCTCTGGGAAGTGTTGCGGAGGTTTGGGTTCGGGGGAGGGTTTATTAGCTGGGTCAAACTCCTATATAGAGCCCCGGTGGCGAGTGTGGTTACGAATCGGCGGAGGTCGGATTACTTCCGGCTGTATCGACGGACGAGGCAGGGGTGCCCCCTGTCCCCCCTGTTGTTTGCATTAGCAATTGAACCTTTGGCCATGGCACTAAGGGAGTCCAGGAAATGGAGGGTGTGGTCCGAGGGGGAGAGGAGCATCGAGTGTCGCTGTACGCAGACAACCTGTTGCTGTACGTGGCGGACCCGGTGGAGGGGATGGTGGAGGTCATACAAATCCTAAAGGAGTTTGGGGACTTCTCGGGCTACAAGCTCAATGTGGGGAAGAGTGAGCTCTTTGTGGTGCATCCGGGGGATCAGGGAAGAGGGATAGACGACCTACCGTTGAGGAGGGCGGAAAGGAGCTTCCGATACGTGGGGATCCAGGTAGCTAGGAGCTGGGGGGCCCTGCACAAACTTAATTTGACGCAGCTGGTGGAGCAGATGGAGGAGGACTTTAAACGGTGGGACATGTTGCCACTCTCGCTAGCAGGCAGGGTACAGTCGATTAAAATGGTGGTCCTCCTGAGGTTTCTTTTTGTATTCCAATGCCTTCCAATTGTGATCACCAAGGCCTTTTTTAAGAAGGTAGGCAGGAGCATTATGGGTTTTGTGTGGGCAAGTAAGACCCCGAGGGTAAGGAGGGGGTTCCTAGAGCGTAGTAGAGATAGAGGAGGGCTGGCGTTGCCGAATCTGGGTGGCTACTACTGGGCAGCCAATGTGGCGATGGTCCATAAGTGGGTGATGGAGGGAGAGGGGGCTGCATGGAAGAGGTTGGAGATGGCGTCCTGCAAAGGAACGAGCCTGGGGGCGCTGGTGACGGCACCGCTGCCGCTCTCGCCGTCAAGATACACCACGAGTCCGGTGGTGGCGGCAACGCTAAAGATCTGGGGCCAGTGGAGACGACACAGGGGTGTGATGGGAGTCTCGGTGTGGTCCACGATCAGGGATAACCATCGGTTTGTCCCAGGAAGGATGGATGGGGGGTTTCAGAGCTGGCATCGGGCAGGGATTAGAAGAATGGGGGACCTGTTCATCGATGGGACGTTTGCGAGCTTCGGGGCGCTGGTGGAGAAGTTTAGACTACCCCCGGGAAACGCTTTCAGGTACATGCAAGTGAGGGCGTTTGTGAGGCGGCAGGTGCGGGAATTCCCGCTGCTCCCAGCACAAGGGATTCAAGACAGGGTGATTTCGGGCGTATGGGTCGGAGAGGGCAAGGTGTCGGCGATATACCAGGAGATGAAAGAAGAGGGGGAGGCTTTGGTAGAGGAGCTGAAGGGTAAATGGGAAGAGGAGCTGGGGGAGGAGATTGAGGAGGGTCTGTGCGCTGATGCCCTAAGTAGGGTTAATTCCTCTTCCTCGTGTGCCAGGCTTAGCCTGATAAAATTTAAGGTTGTTCACAGAGCGCATATGACGGGGGCGAGGCTGAGTAAGTTATTTGGGGTGGAGGACAGATGCGGGAGGTGCTCAGGAAGCCCGGCGAACCATGTCCATATGTTTTGGTCATGCCCGGCACTGGATGGGTTCTGGAGGGGAGTTGCGAGAACTATATCTAAGGTGGTGAAAGTCCAGGTCAAGCCAAGCTGGGGGCTAGCACTATTTGGAGTGGCGGACGAGCCGGGAGTGCAGGAGGTGAAAGAGGCCGGCATTCTGGCCTTTGCGTCCCTGGTAGCCCGGCGAAGGATCTTGTTAGTGTGGAAAGATGCGAAGCCCCCCAGTGTGGAAGCCTGGATAAATGATATGGAAGGGTTTCTCGAGTTGGAGAGGATAAAGTTTGCCCTGAGAGGGTCTGTGCAGGGGTTCTCCAGGCAGTGGCAACCGTTCCGAGACTATCTCACGGAGCGTTAGATGGAGTTCGGTCGACAGCAGCAGCAACCCGGGGGGGAAGGGGAAGAGGGGAAGAGTGGAAGGGATGGAGGGAGGGAGGGAGGGAGGGGGGGGAGGGGAAGGGGGAGGGGAAGAGGGGAAGGGAAGGGGGGGAAGGGGAAGAGGGGAAGGGGAAGGGAAGGGGGGGGAAGGGGAAGGGAGGGAAGGGGAAGAGGGGAAGTGGGGGGGAAGAGGGGAATGGGGGGAAGGGGGAAGGGGGGGGAAGGGGAAAGGTGGAGGGGAAGGGGGAAGGGGAATGGGAAGGGTGGGAGGGTTGGGGAAGGGGACGGGAGGGTGGGGGGGAAGGGGAAGGGGAAGAGGAAGGGGGGGAAGGGGAAGGGGAGGGGGTGGGGGAAAGGGGGGAAGGGGAAGGGGGGAAGGGGAAGGAGGGGAAGGGGAAGGGGAGGGGGGGAAGTGGAAGGGGGGAAGGGGGAGGGAAGGGGGGAAGGGGGAACGGGAAGGGGGGAAGGCGGGAGAAGGAGGGGGGAAGGGGGGTGAAGGAGGGGGGAAGGGGAAGGGGAAGGGGGAGAAGGAGGGGGGGAAGGGGGGAAGGAAGGGGGGAAGGGGAAGGGGAGAAGGAGGGGGGGAAGGGGGAAGGAAGGGGGGGAAGGGGAAGGGGGGGTGGGGGGGAAATGGGAAGGGGGGAAGAGGAGGGGGGGACATATCTTTCTGAGGGGGGGAGGGGGGGGAAGAGGGGAGGGGGGGAAGAGGAGGGGGGGACATATCTTTCTGGGGGGGGGAAGAGGAAGGGACGGGGAAGGTTTTTTTTTTCGGGGGGGCATCTGAGCAAGAGAATACATAAACGATCCGGAAAACTGATATGTACGGGAGTAATCCAATGTACAAAGTTCTGTGTCATATTGATTTGCCATGTTTATGTCTTGCTATGCAAATTTTCTTTTCCTTTTGTTACTGGGGGGGCGGGGGGGGGGGGGCGTTGTTTGTATGGTTGAAAGTTTTGTTTAAAAATTCTTAATAAACATATTTATAAAAAAAAAAGAAAAGTTACTGTTAAATCTGCTCCCATAAGGGAATGACTTTAGATACTTACAGGTGCAGGATTTTGTGCGCAGACTGGTGCCATCCTTCCCACGTCTCCTGCCAAAGGGGAGGCAGGACAGGGTGGTCTCTAGGTGAGGGTAGAGTCTCAGATATTTACAAAGAACTAATGGGAGCAGAGGATACACAGGCAGAGGACCTGAAGCTTAAGTGGGAAGAGGAACTGGGGGGGGGGGGGGGGGGGGGGGGTGGATGGAGGACGGTATTTGGGCAGAAGCTCTGGGCAGAGTAAACACGACCGCAACATGTGCCAGGCTCAGTCTGATCCAGTTTAAGGTCGTGCACTGGGCCCACATGACGGTGGCCCGGATCAGTAAATTCTTTAGGCTGGAGGACAAGTGTGCCTGATGCGCCGGTGGGCCGGCTAATCACGTGCACATGTTCTGGTCGTGCCCTAAACTCAGGGGGTACTGGCAGCGATTCGCGGACATCATGTCCCGGGTTTTGAAAACTGGGGTGGTAATGAGTCCTGAGGTGGCAATCTTTGGGGTGTCGGAGGACCCGGGAGTCCAGGAGGAGAAGGAGGCTGATATCTTGGCCTTTGCTTCCCTGGTAGCCCGGCGACGAATACTGTTGGCATGGAGGGACTCAAGGCCCCCGAAGACCGAAGCATGGCTATCGGACATGGCGAGCTTTCTTGGTCTAGAAAAGGTTAAGTTCGCCTTGAGAGGTTCACTATCGGGGTTCGCCCGGAGGTGGCAGCCATTCATTGACTTCTTCGCGGTGAATTAATCGTCAGCGGGGTGGGGGGGAGGGAGGGGGGGGCTAGGGTAGTGTAGAGTAGGGGGTGGTTCAGGAGGGTCCTTGCGGGAATGGAGTCGTGGTTTGCACTATGCGTTATTTGCTTTTCCTTTTGTACGGTACTATACAATGTCATTGTTTTATATTCCAAAAATACCTCAATAAAATTGTTTATTAAAAATCTGCTCCCATAGTCTTTTTAGGCAGTGTCCCCTGTTTCGCCTTTGTTTCTCGTTCGAGCCCTTCATAACTTTGAACACTTCTGTTCGATCTTCACTTCTTTGCTGTAAGGAGAACAATCATAACTTCTCTGTTCTCTTCACCTAAGAATCCGCATAACACTTTTTTTTAACTCCTCCCTGCAAGTCCCGAACAATAACTTTGTCTTCAGCAAGTTGTTAGACAAGCGAGGCGATTTTCTACCGAAGCTGAGGTTATTTTCACAACCTGACCAGGTTTGTTGGAAAACAACAGCTGTAGTTTCCAGTGCTGGAAGGGGCAGAGCTCCGCTTCAGAAACACACAATCCAGACTGAAATTCCCAGTACAGTACTGAGGGGGTGCAGCATTCTCAGAGATGCTGTTTTATGGATTAGAATTTAAACTGTCTTATCCTCTCAGGTTAATGTAAAAGGTTCCATGACACTATTTTGAAGAAATGCATGGGAGTTCTCCCTTATCTTATATTCTTACCTATCTCTTAAACAACATCATTAGAACAGATGATCTGATTGTGAGTCACATTGTTGTTCGTGGGATCTTTGCACGAATTGGCTGCTGTGTTTTGTGTATTGTAAGTGGCTTTTCATTGGCCATAAAGTGCTTTCGAAGGTCCTGAGATTTTTAAAGGATCTATACAAATGAATTATTTCTATGCTTGACTTAGTAAAGAGACTATCTTTCTTTCTTCCTTCTCTCTCTCTCTCTTTTCCTCAGGGATTTATGCGGGTGTTTAATACCATTCAAGATATCAGTCTAGATGTACCAAACTCCTACAGCACTCTGAAACGGTTTGTGGACCATTGCCATGAGCAAGCGGTGATCACCAAAGCACTCCACGATCAGTGCCCAACACGGTAGGATGTGACAAAATGCAATCGTTAAGGAGGGAGCTGATATTTGTGGAGTTCAGTGCCACTAAATGGATCTTTTGGTGTATGTCTGAGTCAAGCAAGGTTCAAACATAAACTCCCTGTCTCTCCAAAGCCTGTCCACCAGCTAGCTGCAAAGCATAACTCGGGAGGTTTGACGGAATACTCTCCACTTGTCTGGATGTGTGTGACTCCCAACAACGCTGAAGAAGCTTGACACCATCCAGAACAAAGCAGCTCACCTGATTGGCATCCCAACCACTGCCTTAAACATTTACTCCCTCCACCACTGATGCACAGTGGCAGCAGTGTGTACCATCTACAAGATGCAGTGCCATAACTCACCAAGACTCCTTCAGCAGCATCTTTTAAACCCGTGATCTAAACCACCTAGAAGGACAAAGGCAGCAGACACATGGGAACACCAACATCTGGAAGTTCTCTTCCAAGCCGCACACCCATCCTGACTTAGAAATATATTGCCGTTCCCTCACTGTCACTCAGTCAAAATCCTGGAATCCCCTCTCTAACAACACTGGGTGTACCTACACTGCATGGACTCAGCAGCTCACCACCTTCTCAAGGGCAATTGGATACGGGCAATAAATGCTGGCTTTGCCAAAAATGTTCACATTCCACAAACTAATAAAGAACACCTCCAATTTCTTAAGTTGATAGTCTTGGTGAAAGTTCCTGCCAAGGATCCCTGGTGAGTTGCCGGCAATACAATTGCTTGAAGTACATCTGCAGTGCAGTGGAGGAAAATCAACCATGGTTCCCATCTGGTTTTATCCAAGTAAACCTTTTCTGCCTTTCTCCAGTGTTTTCCTATCTCCTTTTTATAATATGAAGAACAGAACTGAGCCAGTTTCATTAGTTCATTTATTTTTACTTTTAGTGATTGTACCACATTTTAGTATTTGGCATTTGGGGACTTCAGAAGACCCAAGAGATTTAGAGATCCAAGTACATAAATCTCAAAGCAAATGGGCAGTTACAGTAAAAAACAATTAAAACTTTAATGGTATGTTGCCCTTTATGCCAAGAGGGCTGAAACAGAAAGAGGTGGAAGTTATGCTTCAGTTGTAGAGAGCTTCAGTTGTAGAGAGCTTTGGTTAGATCTTACTGTAATAATATGAAACCCACAGGGACACCTCAATTGATCTCCCCATGGCACTTGTAAATTCGCCTTCTGGAAGCCGGCCCAGACTGGTGTGATTGGTAGTCCCGGTTGGGATCTTTGAACCGTATGCCACGTTGTGGCATTTACTTTATATTGCTTTATTAAATACTGTTTAACTTCCCTTCTCATACCTCCTGAGCTTTTACACTTCCCTAGAGTAATGGCATTCAGTACTGGACCCTGCACCTCAGCAAAGGATATATTGTCGAGTAAAATATAGAGGGTCCCAAACGAAACCTTTACAGGTCGTCTCTTTGTGAATCTAAAAGTTTGAAGTTCTGGGTTGATATACGTCCTCTATTTTAACTTCTACACTAACAACAACTTACATTTACATAGTACCTTTATGGTCATAAAATATCTAAAGGTGATTGACAGCATAATAGGATAAGGAATTGACACAACCATGTAGGAGATGACAGGTCAGGTGACTATAAGCAGGTTCAAAGGGGTAAGTTGGTGTCAAGAGGATTAGGGAGGGAGTTCCAGAACGTAAGTCATTAACTACCAATGGTGGGGAAGAGAAGTCGGGGAAGCAGAAGACACCAGGATTGGCGGATTGCAGAGTTTGTGGAAGTTTGTGGGCTGGAAGAGGTGACAGCCATGGTGAGACCATGGAGGGATTTGAACCCAGAAGGGTGCAAATTTTAAAACAGAGGGGTTGTCAGACTGTGAGCCAAACAGGCCCGTGAGCATAAAAGTGACAGGACTTTTGTTGCTTCAGGGACCTTTCCTGGATCGCTTACCATACATTGGGCAATTATCTTCTATTTACATGTGTGCAATGTTTTCCCCTTCTCTTCCACCCACCCCCCCCCCCCCCCCCCCCCCCCACACACACTTTTTGTCGGTTGGCCTCACCCCTACTCCCCCCACCCTCTCGCCACTCTATTTTTGGCATTTCATTAGGGGCTCCGTCTATTATGGCTTTATTCTAGGCTCCCTGATTTCAGTATTGGCCGTTTTCCAGTCTCTCCCATTTCTTACTCTGGCCTCCTTTTCCCTGGGCGCTATTCTCCCCCCGCCCCCCCCCCCCCCCCACCCCACGCCGGGTGCGAGAATCTTCGGGGCGCCGCGCGAATCGCACCACGCCGCCCCAAACGCGATTCTCCCACCCCCCCCCCCCCGGAAACCAGCGGCGCACGATTCGCACCGGGCCGCTCGGAGAACCGGCGATTCTCCGGCCCGGATGGGCCGAGCGGCCGCTACGCCACGACAGGTTCCCGCCGGTGCCGTCCACCCCTGGTCGATGCCGGCGGGAACTCTGCGGGAACGCTGGGGGGCGGCCTGTGGGGGAGGGAGGGGGGCTCCTTCGCCGGGGTGGCCTCCGATGGGGTCTGGCCTGTGATCGGGGCCCACCGATCGGCGGGTCGGCCTCTCCCCCCACCCCGGGCCTACCTCCTTCCGCGCGCGGCCCCAGAACACCGGCGCCATGTTGGTGAGGCAGCGGTGAGGAAGGCACAGAGGAGGCGGAGGAAATCAATGGGAAATTTTGCGCGGGACTGCATCGCCTCGTTATGAATAGGGGAACCAACTCATAGAGATGGGGCGGGTGCAGCAGAGGATGAAGAGGAGAAACTAGGGACACCAGCAGAGCGGGTGTAGGAAGGGGTTAGATTGACCCTGGCAGGGGGGCCACCACACTAGCGGGAAAGCTGGTTGGCGTGCGTAAGATGTTCCCTGCGCATGTGCAGGATGGTGCGGCCCAACTGCGCATGCGCGGGTTGGGCGTGGCGCCCATTTGGCGCCACGTAAGGACGCTGGAGCGGCGTGAACCCTGTGCGGGCCAGAATAGGTCATGCCAGGCCCTGCTCGCGCCGTCGTGAAACGCGACGGCGTTCACGACGGCGCGAACACTTGGCCTCCATATCGGAGAATCGCCCCCCCGTCTGTTCCCTGCAGTCACATGGCTTTCATGCCCCACTCGCTCTATTGGCTGTTGGCCTCAAACAGGTCTTGGAACAAGTTAGCGAATGGCTCCCACGCCATCCTCTGACCCTTGGATAGCAAATTTGATCTTCTCCAGGTGAGAAATTCCGACAGCTCTGCCAGCCAGTCTGCAGGTGTGAGTGCTGCTGGTGATTGCCAGTTGAGCAGGATTCTCCGGCGTGCGATTAAGGAAACAAACACAAGGGCATTGGCTCTCTCCCCCATGAATAGTTCTGGCTTGGGCACGGCTCTACCCTCAGCCCCACAACCTTGGACATTGCCTTGAAGAAGGTTGTCCAAAACCCGACATGTCTGGGGCATGCTGTCCTCTACCTCCGGGAAGAACCTTCTCATTCGGGTTCTTGTCGGCTGTGCTCTGTGCACCACTTTAAGCTGCATGAGGTTTAGCCTTGCACATGAAGAGGTGGAGCTGGCCCTGCTCAGTGCTTCGCTCCAGAGTCTGCATCCTATTTCTGTCCCTAGCTTTTCCTCCCATTTTTCCTGTGTTTCGTCCAGTGGGAAGTGTGTCCTTTCTAACAGTCGTCCGTACAGGTCCCCATAGTCTCCCCTCCCCAGACTGGCTGTATCCAGTAATTCCTCAAGCATTGTGTTTCTCTGGGTCCGTGGGTAGGCTGTCGTGTCCTTGCAGAGAAAGTTCTTGACCTGTAGATGTCAGAGTTCATTTCCGTTAGGTAGCTCCAGTCTGTGGGTCAGTTCCTCCATGGTCGCTAGTCTGTCCTCAGTGTAAACGTCTCTGATCGTCAGTGTCCCCCCATCCTGGCTCCAGCTCTTAAAGGTGGCATCAAGCATGGCTGGTGCGAACCTATGGTTGCCGCAGATGGGGACCATGGTGGACATTTCGGTCAACCAGAGTGCTGCCTCATCTGGTTCCAGGTTCTGAGGGTAGCTACCACCAATGGTCCTGGCACCTGCCCCGCCTGCATGGAGTTGATGCTCTCCATGACTTCTTCCAGCCCCCTCTGTCTGTCGTTCCCCACGACCGGCATATCCAGTCCGTCGAGGAACTGTTTCATCCCCGAGTCCCCATTGGGGGGCTCGGAGGTGCACATCCCCGGTAGAAGGCCTCGAACACTTTTTGGTTGAGCTACCAGTTTGCCTATGCTTTCCTTCACCTGTGCTATCTTCCTTTGTCGGCTGCAAAGAGACATAGAGAGGATGCAGAGCTGGACTGAGAAGTGGCAGATGGAGTTTAACCCTGAAAAGTGTGAGGTTGTCCATTTTGGAAGGACAAATATGAATGCGGAATACAGGGTTAACGGTAGAGTTCTTGGCAATGTGGAGGAGCAGAGAGATCTTGGGATCTATGTTCATACATCTTTGAAAGTTGCCACTCAAGTGGATAGAGCTGTGAAGAAGGCCTATGGTGTGCTAGCGTTCATTAACAGAGGGATTGAATTTAAGAGCCGTGAGGTGATGATGCAGCTGTACAAAACTTTGGTAAGGCCACATTTGGAGTACTGTGTACAGTTCTGGTCGCCTCATTTTAGGAAGGCTGTGGAAGCTTTGGAAAAGGTGCAAAGGAGATTTACCAGGATGTTGCCTGGAATGGAGAGTAGGTCTTACGAGGAAAGGTCGAGGGTGCTAGGCCTTTTCTCATTAGAACGGAGAAGGATGAGGAGCGACTTGATAGAGGTTTATAAGATGGTCAGGGGAATAGATAGAGTAGACAGTCAGAGACTTTTTCCCCGGGTGGAACAAACCATTACAAGGGGACATAAATTTAAGGTGAATGGTGGAAGATATAGGGGGGATGTCAGAGGTAGGTTCTTTACCCAGAGAGTAGTGGGGGCATGGAATGCACTGCCTGTGGAAGTAGTTGAGTCAGAAACATTAGGGACCTTCAAGCAGCTATTGGATAGGTACATGGATTACGGTAGAATGATATAGTGTAGATTAATTTGTTCTTAAGGGCAGCACGGTAGCATTGTGGATAGCACAATTGCTTCACAGCTCCAGGGTCCCAGGTTCGATTCCGGCTTGGGTCACTGTCTGTGCGGAGTCTGCACATCCTCCCTGTGTGTGTGTGGGTTTCCTCCGGGTGCTCTGGTTTCCTCCCACAGTCCAAAGATGTGCACGTTAGGTGGATTGGCCATAATAAATTGCCCTTAGTGTCCAAAATTGCCCTTTGTGTTGGGTGGAGGTGTTGACCTTGGGTAGGGTGCTCTTTCCAAGAGCCGGTGCAGACTTGATGGGCCGAATGGCCTCCTTCTGCACTGTAAATTCTATGATAATCTATGATTAATCTAGGATAAAGGTTCGGCACAACATCGTGGGCCGAAGGGCCTGTTCTGTGCTGTATTTTTCCTCGTGGCTGCCTGCTTTCTCAGCTGGTGAGCCAGTAGGCGGCTAGCCTTATCTCCGTGTTCGTAGAAGATCCCCTGTGTCTGGCGGAGTTAGTGCACTGCTTTCCTGGTGGATCGCAGGTTAAAGTCCATTTGTAGCTTTTTCCTTTCCACCAGAAGCTCTACGGTCGGGGCCTTGGAATATCTCCCATCAACCTCAGAATGGAGTCAATTAGTTGCTGCCTAGCCGACTTCTCCCCTGTCTCTGCATGCCTTATAGGTGATAATTTCTCCTCTAATCGCAGGTTGGGGGGCACTGATGATCAGAGACTCCTGTGGGATCAACCATACTTACCTTGTGGGTGTGCCCCTGCACTCCGGGGTTTCCCTTTCTTAGGGGGTCATCCAAAATGGCTGCAGTCACCGTACTCACCATGAGGCCGGACCCCTGCGCTCCGGGGTTTCCCATTGTCAAGGGGCCACCCAACATGACCACCAACTGTGCGTATGCCGTGTGGGTGAGCCCCTGCACGCCGGGGTTTCCCTTTGTTCAGGGACCCTCCAAAGTGGCTGTGTGCGACGCCATCTTGTTCCACGTTTCTGAGAGTGACCTGCTGAAGCCAGTCTAGAACCTCCCTCCCCCCTTGTTGTTTTGTTCACCCTGTGATTTTGTTTTTCCCTCCCCCCCCCCCCCCCGCCCTTGCTGCCCCCCCTATCACTCGTATCTCTTGCTGCTAAGCTTTCCCGCTAGTGTGGTGGCCCCCCTGCCAGGGTCAATCTGACCCCTTCCTACGCCCGCTCTGCTGGTGTCCCTAGTTTCTCCTCTTCATCCTCTGCTGCACCCGCCCCATCTCTATGAGTTGGTTCCCCTGTTCATAATGAGGCGATGCAGTCCCGGCCAAAATTTCCCATTGATTTCCTCCGCCTCCTCTGTGCCTTCCTCACCGCTGCCTCTCTTGCTCCCTGTCCAAGCCGTTCTTATGGACAAACTCGTCCGCCTCTGCACAAGCTGTAAAATAATGTTGCTTACCCTGATATGCAACCCAGAGCCTGGCTGGGAATAGCATCCCTAATCTGTTTTTATATAGAGCTGACTTTGCCTGGTTAAATTCTGCCCTGGGCTTTGCCAGGTATGCCCCAATGTCTTGGTAGACTCTGATTTTCTGTCCCTCCCAGTTGCATGCCTTCAGCTGTCTGGCCCAGCGAAGGATCCTTTACTGGTTCTGGTACTTGTGCAGCTTGGCTGCTACTGCTCTCGGCTGTCCCCCTGCCTTGGGCTTCGGTCGGAGCGATCTGTTTGCTTTGCCTCTCTCCAGCGGCTTGGGAAGCTGTCCCCCTCCACTATGCTGCCCAACATTTAGGCCACATTGTCAGTCGGGCCCCTGCCCTTGATTCCCTCTGGTAGGCCCACTATTTGGATGATCTGCCGCCTCAACCGATTTTCTTGAAGAAAATGGAAATCGCTTATTGTCACAAGTAGGCTTCAAATGAAGTTACTGTGAAAAGCCCCCAGTCGCCACATTCCGGCGCCTGTTCGGGGAGGCTGGTACGAGAACTGAACCGTGCTGCTGGCCTGCCTTGGTCTGCTTTAAAAGCCAGCGATTTAGCCCAGTATGCTAAACCAGCGCCTCCTCGACCTTCCCTTTCAGGCTCCCCGGGTCCCCACCAACCTCTTGATTCGGCCTACAGAGCGACGATTCGGTTGCTCTGGTCCGTCAATGCCTTTTCCAACTCCTTTATAGTGCTCCCCTGGGCTTCCAGTCACCTTCTCATGCCGTCAAGGGCCATCTGAATGACGGCTAGTGCCTCCGCCGCCTTGACTGCCACCTTTATCTCTGCCTTGGGCAAGTGACAAAATCATGAATGAGGGCTTCAGTACCCAGAGATCCCATGGCAAGGTTTTTGACTGTGCTTCATTCGATATTATGGGTGGCATAGTGGTGTTGTCCTAGATTAGTAATCTAAAGACCCAGGGTACTGCTCTGGGGACCCGCGGTTCGAATCCCACCATGACAGATGGTGGAATTTGAATTTAATTAATACAAATCTGGAATTAAAAGTCATGATGACCATGAAACCATTGTCATAAAAACCATCTGGTGCACTAATGTCCTTTAGGGAAGGAAATCTGCCATCCTTACCTGGTCTGGCCTATATGTGACTCCAGACCCACGGCAATGTGATTGACTCTTAACTTCCTTCGAAATGGCCTATCAAACCACTAGATAGTCACGAAGGCAGCTCACCACCAATTAGGGATGGGCAGTAAATGCTGGCCTAGCTAGCGATGGCCACATCCAATGAATGAATATTTTTTAAAGTGGAAATGGAATCTACTGCAGATTTAATTATTTTTGCCAGTGGGGAGATGTTGCTTCGTGGTGGAGTGGGATTCGACAAAGATCCTTCAGGCACTTCACCAAACGAGGCACTTGGGGAAAGTGCCACAAAAACAATTGAAAAAAATTACCAAGACTCCGGTGGCGGCCATGAGCTGAGTGGTCGCACACAAATCAGCTCCCACTCGGAAACTTGTTTTTGACCTTTTTTGCCCAATGGCGTGTTGGGAAGAAAACTGAAGATTGGCGGTTTCTCCTCCGGTGTGGGATGCTGCAGGATATAACATGGAGCAAAAATTGAATAAAGCCCCCGCTCAAGATTCAGAGGACCCTCGTGGGAAGGCGAAAGAGCTGGCAGTGTTTATGGAGCAGATGGGGGTGAACCCATGGAGGTTTAGCCACCCAAGAGAGAGGGAGCTCTCCTTTTTGCACATGCATCGGGTGTATTCCCGAATACATTTTTGTGGTGGGAAAATCAGTACTCCCAGGAGTGGTGGGGGCTGAGTGCACCGCGATAGTAATATCGGACCATGCACCACATTATGGCTGGAGGCGGGTCAAGCCCAAGCCCATGCCCCAATGGAGGTTAGACACAGCGCTCCTAGCAGACAAGGGGTTCTGTGAGAAGGTAGCCACGGCCATCGGGAACTATGTAGATTTCAGTCAGAACAGAGAAGTTTCGCCCTCTACCTCCCCTCTAATCGCCGTTTCCCAGAATGTAATCTCATATAAGACCCACAGGGACAAGGTTGGAAGGGTAGACAGGCAGAGATTAGTGGACTCCATTCTGGACAGGCAGTACTCCACGGTCCCAACAATAAAGCTGTTAGTGGAGAGAAAGAGGTTACAAATGGAATATGATTTGATATCGACAGGGGAGGTGGTGAACTAACTTTGTTGCTCACGAGTATTTTATGATTATGTTGAGAAGGCCAGCCGTCTATTGCCTCACCAGTTGAAGCGGGAGGCGGCCACATGGGAGATATCCCTGGTTAAGTGGAAAGGGCTGGTGATGGCCCCGGACAAGATTAATGGTGCCTTTGAGGCATTCTACTGGGGGCTGGATAACATTGAGCCCCCGGAAGAGAACTCTGGGATGGAGCCGATTTTGGACGGGTTGGACTTCCCAGTGGTGGAGAGGGTGAAGGGGCAAGGGTTGGAGGCACCTTTGGGGCTGGAAGAGGTTATGGAGGGTATCCATTCCATGCAATCGGGGAAGGCAAGTGGGCCGGATGGTTTCCCGATGGAATTTTACACGCAGTTTGCAGCATCACTGGCGCCACATTCATTGAGGATGTTTAATGACTCTTGTCACGGGGGCAGACTGGCCAATTTGGCACAAGCGCCTATTTCGCTGATCCTGAAGAAGGACTAGGATCCCGTGGAGTGTGGGTCTTATAGGCCTATTTCTTTATCGAATACCGATGCAAAAGTATTTGCTGAGATTCTGGTGAAGCACCTGGAGGAAAGGTACCAGAAGTATTCGTATCTATAGACGAAGGGAAGGCTTTTGATCGAGTAGAGTGGAGATATCTCTTCGAGGTTCTGGGACGATTTGGATTTTGGCCAGCATTTATCCCCTGTTGTAATGCGCTCCCATGGCAACGCGGTGAGCTCAGGATATTTCCGGCTACAGAGGGTATGAGACAGGTATTTCCATTGTCCCTGTTGTTCACGATGGCAATCGAACCTTTAGCCATCGCAGTATGTTGTCGAATGGGTGGAGAGGGGGCAAGGAGCCTAGGGTGTCTCTTTATGCAGATAATCTGTTGTACTTTTCGGATGCTCTCTCCTGTATGGGAAAGATAATGGAGCTGCTGAGGAAGTTTGGATCCTTCTAAGGGTACAAACTGAATGTGAGCAAGAGCAAAATTTTCCTGGTGAACCCCCTGGTTAGGAGAATGGATTTGGGATGCTGCCGTTCAAGCTGGCCAAGGTGAAATTTAGATATCTAGGGATTCAGGTGGCTCATGAATGGGCCTTGCTGACTTGGCCAGTCTGGTAGAGGGGGTGAAAGGGGACTAGGTGGGATGCCCGCCTGCTCCATTGGCGGGGAGAGTGCAGAGGATTAAAATGAATATTCTGCTGAGATTCTTATTTGTGGTCCAGTCTCTCCCGATCTTCCTCCCCAAATCTTTTTTCGTTAAGGTGGACAAGTTAATCTCGACCTATGTGTGGCTGGGTAAGACTCCCAGGATTCAGAGAGGCTTTCTATAGAGGAGACGGCATTACCAAATTTAATGTTCTACTACTGGGCAGTGAACATTGAGGAGGTATGATGGTGGTTTAGGGAGCCAGGGTCGGTGTGAGGGCAATGGAAGAGGCCTCCTGTGTAGGGCTGTGTCTGCGGGCATTGGTTATTGCCTCTCTCTTGTGCTCTCCGGCCAGATTCGCAATGGGCCCGGTTGTGGTGGCATCTCTAAATATCTGGAACCAATTCAGGCAACATTTTGGATTGGGGGCATGTCAGTATTGTCGCCAATTTGCGGAAATAATAGGTTTGTACCATCAGGGTTGGTTGCAACACACAAGATTTGGAAGAGGGAGAGGGTTCAGAGTTTTAGGGATCTGTTTGTGGCGGGAGGTTTGCGGGACTGGAGGAGATATGTATCTGCTTCCGAGGGGGAGCGTGTTTAAGTATCTGCAGGTGCAGGACTTGCAAAGAACTCTCTTCACTCCTCCAGTTGCCGAGACATACACTGATGGACAGGATGTTATCTTGTGATCAGCTGGGAGAAATGAAGAAAGCTGACATATATTGGTGGTTGCTGTATACTGGAAAGGCTCCATTGGGGAAGTAGGAAGAGGAACTGGACCGGAAGCTGAAGGGAGGGGTATGGATGGACGGCAAGGTAGCACAGTGGTTAGCACCATTGCTTCACATCTCCAAGGTCCCAGGTACGATTGCCGGCTTGGTTCACTGTGTGTGTGGAGTCTGCACGTTCTCCCTGTGTCTGCGTGGGTTTCCTCCGGGTGCTCCGGTTTCCTCCCACAAGTCCCGAAAGACGTGCTGTTAGGTAACTTGGACATTCTGAATTCTCCCTCTGTGTACCCGAACAGGCGCCAGAATTTGGCAACTAGGGGCTTTTCACAGTAACTTCTTGTGGTGTTAATGTAAGCCTACTTGTGACAATGAAGATTATTAAAATTAAAAATTAAAAGATTTTGTAAAGGGTACTTTACAAAACTCTACTTCCTCTTGCTGAGCCTGATACAATGTAGTGCAGAGGGTGTACATGACTAGAGCACGGATGAGTGGGTTTTTCCCCGAAGTGGAGGACAGGTGTGAATGGTGTCGAAGGGGACGGCGAACACTTGCACATGTTCTGGTCCTGTCAAAAATTGGTTGAGTTCTGTTCTCGTCCTTTGAGACCATGTCGAAAATCATGGGGGATCGATTGGAACCGTATCCACTAGTGGCGATTTTTGGGGTTTTGGACGAGACGGAGCTTCTGGAGGGGAAGAGGGCCGACATCCTGGCCTTCGCTCTCTGCCTGGTGAAGAGTCCTGCTTGGATGGAGATTGGCGGTGCCACCTGGGGCATTGGCGTGGTTGGCGGGGAACCTGGCAGAATTTCTAATGCTGGGAAAAAATTAAATATTCCATTAGAGGGTCGGAGGAAATGTATTACACCAGGCAGAAGCCGTTCAGCGCCACCTTCAAAGATCTGTTTATTGGCCAGCACCTGGGGGGGATGAGTCGATGGGGGTCGGGGTGGGAGGGGTTGGTGGCTAGGTTATCTGGGGTTTTGGATTTTCTATAGTTAGTTTGTCAAAACAAAAAATTGACAAACTGTTATATTTGAATGTTCTGTATGTGTATGAAATCTTTTGCATTGTTTGGAATAAAAATATTTTTAAACCAAAGTTAGATTTATCAGGTAAAACTGAGCTGTTTAGAACAAAGAACAAAGAAAAGTACAGCACAGGAACAGGCCCTTCGGCCCTCCAGGCCCGCGCCAACCATGCTGCCCGTCTAAACTAAAATCTTCTGCACTTTCTGGGTCCGTATCCCTCTATTCCCATCCTATTCATGTATTTGTCAAGATGCCCCTTAAATGTCCCTATCGTCCCTGCTTCCACCATCTCCTCCGGCAGCGAGTTCCAGGCACCCACTACCCTCTGTGTAAAAACCTTGCCTCGTCCATCTCCTCCAAACCTTGCCACTCGCACCTTAAACCTATGCCCCCTAGTAATTGACCCCGCTACCCTGGGGAAAAGCCTCTGACTATCCACTCTGTCTATGCCCCTCATAATTTTGTAGACCTCTATCAGGTCGCCCCTCAACTTCCGTCATTCCAGTGAGAACAAACCAAGTTTATTCAACCGCTCCTCATAGCTAATGCCCTCCATACCAGCCAACATCCTGGTAAATCTCTTCTGCACCCTCTCTAAAGCCTCCACATCCTTCTGGCAGTGTGGCGACCAGAATTGAACACTATACTCCTAACTATGGCCTAACTAAGGTTCTATACAGCTGCAATATGACTTGCCAATTCTTATACTCAATGCCCTGGCCAATGAAGGCAAGCATGCCGTATGCCTTCTTGACTACCTTCTCCACCTGTGTTGCCCCTTTCAGTGACCTGTGGACCTGTACACCTAGATCACTCTGACTTTCAATACTCTTGAGGGCTCTACCATTCACTGTATATTCCCTACCTGCATTAGACCTTCCAAAATGCATTACCTCACATTTGTCCGGATTAAACTCCATCTGCCATCTCTCCGCCCAAGTCTCCAAACGATCTAAAACCTGCTGTATGCTTTGACAGTCCTCATCACTATCCGCAATTCCACCAACCTTTGTGTCATCTGCAAAGTTACTAATCAGACCAGTTACATTTTCCTCCAAATCATTTATATAGACTACGAACAGCAACAGTCCCAGCACTGATCCCTGCGGAACTACACTAGTCACAGCCTTCCAATTAGAAAAGCACCCTTCCATCGCTACTCTCTGCCTTCTATGACCTAGCCAGTTCTGTATCCACCTTGCCAGCTCACCCCTGATCCCGTGGACTTCATCTTTTGTACCAGTCTACCATGAGGGACCTTGTCAAAGGCCTTACTGAAGTCCATATAGACAACATCCACTGCCCTACCTGCATCAATCATCTTTGCGACCTCTTCGAAAAACTCTATCAAGTTAGTGAGACACGACCTCCTCTTCACAAAACCATGCTGCCTCTCACTAATATGTCAATTTGCTTCCAAATGGGAGCAGATCCTGTCTCAAAGAATTCTCTCCAGTAATTTCCCTACCACTGACGTAAGGCTCACCGGCTGTAAGTCCCTGGATTATCCTTGCTACCGGGTCCAGCGGAGATTCACACAGATGATCCCAGGAATGGTAGGCCTAACATACGATGAACGTCTGAGGATCCTGGGATTATATTCATTGGAGTTTAGGAGGTTGAGGGGAGATCTAATAGAAACTTACAAGATAATGAATGACTTAGATAGGGTGGACGTAGGGAAATTATTTCCAATAGCAGGGGAGACTAGGACCCGGGGGCACAGCCTGAGAATAAAAGGGAGTCACTTTAGAACAGAGATGAGGAGAAATTTCTTCAGCCAGAGAGTGGTGGGTCTGTGGAATTCATTGCCACAGAGGGCGGTGGAGGCCGGGACGTTGAGTGTCTTTAAGACAGAAGTTGATAACTTCTTGATTTCTCGAGGAATTAAGGGCTATGGAGAGAGAGTGGGTAAATGGAGTTGAAATCAGCCATGATTGAATGGTGGAGTGGACTCGATGGGCCGAATGGCCTTACTTCCGCTCCTATGTCTTATGGTCTTATGGTCTTAAACAAAGGAATAACATTGGCTATTCTCCAGTCCTCCTGGACATCACCTGAAGGCAGTGAGGATTCAAAGATTTCTGTCAAGGCCTCAGCAATTTCCTCGCGAGCCTCCTTCAGTATTCTGGGGTAGATTCCATCAGGCCCTGGGGACTTATCTACCTTAATATTTTTCAAGATGCCCAACACCTCGTCTTTTTGGATCTCAATGTGACCCAGGCTATCTACACACCCTTCTCCAGACTCAACATCCACCAATTCCTTCTCTTTGGTGAATACTGATGCAAAGTATTCATTTAGTACCTCGCCCATTTCCTCTGGCTCCACACATAGATTCCCTTGCCTATCCTTCAGTGGGCCAACCCTTTCCCTGGCTACCCTCTTGCTTTTTATGTATGTGTAAAAAGCCTTGGGATTTTCCTTAACCCTATTTGCCAATGATTTTTTGTGACCCCTTCTAGCCCTCCTGACTCCTTGCTTAAGTTCCTTCCTACTTTCCTTATATTCCACACAGGCTTCGTCTGTCCCCAGCCTTTTAGCCCTGACAAATGCAGTCTTTTTCTCGGGAAAAGAGAAGGCTGAGGGATGACCTATAAGAGGTTATTAAAATCGACAGTATTTTAGGATTGATGGGAGGTGTATTCACTTGTGAAGGAGGGGTGCTAAAACTAGGGTTCATGAATCTAAAGTCATCGCTGATAAATTAAATAAAGAATTCAGTACAAATGTCTTTAACCAGGACCTCTGCTGGTGGATGTGAGGGGATGGGGCACACCGGGAGACGCTCCGACCCAAACCCCACCTGCTAAAAAGACAGTGCCAGCCAAAATGGGCAGCACGGTAGCATTGTGGATAGCACAATTGCTTCACAGCTCCAGGGTCCCAAGTTCGATTCCGGCTTGGGTCACTGTCTGTGCGGAGTCTGCACATCCTCCCCGTGTGTGCGTGGGTTTCCTCCGGGTGCTCCGGTTTCCTCCCACAGTCCAAAGATGTGCAGGTTAGGTTGATTGGCCATGATAAATTGCCCTTAGTGTCCAAAATTGCCCTTAGTGTTGGGTGGGGTTACTGGGTTATGGGGATAGGGTTGAGGTGTTGACCTTGGATAGGGTGCTCTTTCCAAGAGCCGCTGCAGACTCGATGGGCCAAATGGCCTCCTTCTGCACTGTAAATTCTATGATAATCTATGAAAATAAAAACAAAGTAAAAACTGGGGGAACCATATGGCATTTAAAAGAAATGCCAATGAACAACAAAAACAGAAGAGGGGGGAGCCAAATGTGCTCCTCTGATTCAGAAGCTTCCATGAGGTTGGCAGGAGACAAAATTGTGGTGGCGTGCACCTCCTTTCCACAGGCGACCGCGTGGCCATCAGTCGAGGACATTAGCTGCATCGTGGCAGCTGAACTGAAAACACACCATTGGGATCTGGCTGGAGAAGTCAAAAGGTCAGTGGATGAATCCCTAAGCCAAATCTTGAGTTGATTGAAAGGGATGGATAAAAAAATGGAAGCATGAAGTGACACTCGAAAGTATGGAGTTGGCTCTCTCCGACCACAGTGAGCGGATCACGACGCTGGAAAAAAACTTGTCTTTGGCTCTGGATTCGAATAAGTTTTTGAAGAATATTAAGTGACCTGGAGAATAGGTCTCGAAGGCAAACCATCTGCCTATTGGGTTTGCCGGAGGGAACGGAGGGCAACACCCCCACAGAATTCATAGCCGGCATGTTATTTAAAATGGTGGGCGAGAAGCTGCTCAAATCCACCCCGGAGCTAGATCAAGCTCATCGCACGCTGTGACCAAGACGTCCTATCAAGGAACCCCTTTGAGCGATATCTTCAGATTCCATAACTAAAAGACGAGATCCTGCGTTGGGAGTTGACAGTGGCATTTTCTGCATCTAAACAGTAAAGAATTTTCTTTTTTTCTGCATGTACACCGCGCCTTCTCCCAAATTGATTTGTTTGTTGTTGACAAATCCCTCCTCCCCTTAGTGAGAACAGCTGAATACTCGGCAATTGTCATCTCGGACCATGCCCCTCTTGTTGAATTTTGCTTTGATTTTGGCCCCTCCTGAGCGCCCGACCTGGAGATTAAACACCACCTTATTGTCTGATGACAAATTTTGTGAGCGATTGTCTGCTCCTATAGTCGACTTTATCGAACTCAACAAAACTGAATCCAAGCCCTCAGATACAATACAGAATGGGACGGAATAAACTGTGTTCTTCACCACCACACTCAGGTCACAAGGACCATAACATTTAATGCTTGAACCATTATAATCTCTCCAGAGATATTTTGTGATGTCTTCTAACCGGCTGAATTTTTAGATTTTTTCAATCAGTCATGATGATTAAATTGGCTTTGGCACCAGTGTCTAACTTCAATTGGACCACTGTACCATTCACTTCAAGTTGTAGCAGCCCCATCAACCGCATTTATTTCAAATTAAGTATCAGTTTGCATTTTTTTTAAGTGATGGCAAATTTTTTGATGTCTCCAAAAAAAATTTCTTCCGTGTTATTACTCCAACAAACAATGATTTGTTCCTTTGACACATACTTTGCACAGAAATACTTTATCCTGATCTTTAAACTGTTTGTTGATGTGTGAGGAACTGCAGGAATTTTCCCGCCTTTTGTTTAAGTTTCCTGCCTTTTTGGAAAAAGGGTGGCAACAGGAGTGCTTTCCTCTAAGAGGAAGATTTTAAAATGCTGTGCTGCTAGCTTGTGAACCTGACAAATCTTAACTGTTTGTTCCAAAGACAACTCCAATTCCCTCAGCAACCATTTCCTCAGCTTATTTTCATTCACACCAAACACAATCTGGTCCCAAATGATGGAAGATTCCACTGCAAAAAAATTTACAGGTTTTAGCTTTTAACTTTAAATCAGTGATGAAATGATCTATGGACTCTTCTGAAATGTGATCTATGCACGTAATGTTCATAAATTTCATTCTTTCAGGGGGTGCAATGTGCATCAAAAATCTTCAAATTACTTCATCAAAATGTTTACTGTCTTCAGCATTTGCAAATTTAAATGTATTAAACACAGCAATTGCTTCAGGCCCCGCCGCTGTTCGGAACATCGCTACTGTACGCAAATCAGATTGATCTCCTAAATTTACTGCAGTAAGAAACTGATTAAATTCCTGTTTAAACACACACCAGTTGTTGTCCACATTACCATGAAATCTGAGACTCAATGGTGGCTTCAATGATTCCATGCTGTTAATTCTGGCAGTCTGCAAAATCTTCAAATACCTCGTGGCAGCCTAATAGTATTTTATTTTCAGTGTTTAACACCATCCAGCCCTGGTGCCATGTAATTTTCTTGTTGGATGACATGATTTATATTACAAGAACACTTGTAGCTAAAGCTACAAATAATTTATTGATATTAACTGTAGGTCAAATATATATAAAACAACAGAATAACAGAATGAACATTCCGCACCGGCCTCCCCGAACAGGCGCCAGAACGTGGCGACTAGGGGCTTTTCACAGTAACTTCATTGAAGCCTACTTGTGACAATAAGCAATTATTATTATTATTACATGCACAAGCAACCTCTTTCCCAGCTCTCCAGTCAGTCTGAGGTCACCTGAGTCTGACATTCACTTATATTCTAATGAGACTTCTAGTGGCCAGTTGGTGAATTAGAACACAACCATGATATCACCACACCGACCATTGCGGAAGGCAGGAAACCAGAACTGTAATACCCTTTAAGTCCAGAAGAAATACGGAAATGTATCGCTCGGCTGCACTCTGGCAAAGCCCCCAGTCCTGAAGGCTTCCCATCCAAATTTTAGACGAGGTTCTTAGAGTAACTAATACCTTTAATTTTGGACATGCTCAATGATACACTGTCTAGGGGATCACTATCCCCATCCCATGTGGGTTTTACTGACCCATTTCACTCATTAACATGGATGTTAAGATACTGGCAGTTCTGGCAATCCAGATAGATCCATGTCTTCCAGATATAGTATCGGAAGTTCAGGCAGGCTTTGTCAGAGGTAGACAGTTATCAGCCAATGTCCGACTCTCTTGAACATTGTCCTATCCCCCTCATTGCTCAGGACCCTGAAGTTATAGTATGTTTGGATGCAGAAAAAGCATTTGCTAGGATGGAGTGGAACTATCTTTTAGGGATCTTGGATAGATTCAGTTTTGGCCCCAAATTATCCTCCTGGGCTCTTTTGATGTATAATTCCCTGAAAGCCAATATCTGCACAAATACGACCTCCTCTGAATACTTTCCGTTAGGTAGAGGCATTAGACAGGGCTAGCCCCTTTCTCCATTGCTCTTCGCGATGGCCATTGAACCTCTTGCGATAGTGTTGAGGTCGTCAGAGGGATGGAGGGGAATACACTGAGAGGGGAAGGAGCACCGGATCTCACTATATGCAGATGACCTACTTTTATATTTTACAGATCCAGTTTCCTCAATAGAAAACATCATGAAGATTCTCATGAGATTTGTCACATTTTCAGGCTATAAATTAAATGTGGGTAAAAGTGAATGTTTCCCAGTGAACTCGACAGCCAGTAGAGCTCAGCTTCGCTGCTGTTTCGTCTCTCAGCCTCTAATGTCTGATATCTGGGGCTCCGTGTGCCCCATAACTGGGCTTTACTCCACAAACTGAAATTTTCGAGCCTCATCGGTAAGGTCAAAACGCACTTACAGAGGTGAAATAATCTCTCTGGGGGGAAGGATCCAAACTGTCAAGATGAATGTGCTATCTAGGTTTTTATTCTTAGTTCAAGGCACGGTAGCACAGTGGTTAGCACTGTTGCTTCACAGCGCTAGGGTCCCAGGTTCGATTCCCGGCTCTGGTCACTGCTTGCGCTGAGTCTGCACATTTTCTCTGTGCTTGTGTGGGTTTCCTCCGGGTGCTCGGTTTCCTTCCACAAGTCCTGAAAGATGTGCTGTTAGGTAATTTGGACATTCTGAATTCTCCCTCTGTGACCTGAACAGGTGCCGGAATGTGTCGACTTGGGGCTTTTCACAGTAACTTCATTGCAGTGTTAATGTAAGCCTACTTGTGACAATAAAGATTATTATTATATGTACCCCCATTTTTTTACCCAAAGCATTTTTTATTTATTTGTTTAAAAATAAATTTAGAATACCCAATTCATGTTTTCCAAGTATGGGAAAATTTAGCATGGTCAATCCACCTACCCTGCACATCTTTGGGTTGTGAGGGTGAAACCCACGCAAACACGAGGATAATGTGCAAACTCTACACGGACAGTGACCCAGAGACGGGATTGAATCTGGGACCTTTGCGCCGTGAGGCAGCAGTGCTAACCACTGTGCCACTGTGCTGACCTCAAAAGCATTTTTTATTCCAGGCAACAAATTAATATCGTCGTCTGTCTGGGTACATGTCCCAGAGTCTGCAGTGCTCTGCTTCAGAGAGACAGAGGATTGGGAGGCTTGGCCCTCCCAAATCTCCTGTCTTATTACTGGCTGCTAACATACAGAAAATCCTATCATGGCTCAGTGACCCGAAGTCGAACTGGAGTAAATTGGAGGCATGGTCTTGTGCCACAGCCTCCTACACTCCATAATTACCGCACTGCTGCCCTTCTGCCTGGCCGGTCTTTCCTCGAACCCTGAGGTGATCACCTCCCTCAGGATTTGGAAGCAGTTTTGACAGCACTTGAAGCTTCTCTCACTGTCCTCACTTGCCCCGATATGTGACAACCACCTCTTCAGGCTTGGAGCCATCGTTCAGGTCCTGGAGAATGGGAGGACTGGTGCACTTTGGGGATTTATTTCTAGATGTTGGCTTTGCCAGCCTTGAAAAACTCACAAATGAATACAATCTGACTAGTCCCAAATTTCTTTAATTTTTTTCAAATTCGGGATTTCTCACGTAAGTTATTTTCGTCCTTCCCCATTCCCCTCCTTCTTCCCTGCTGGAAAAGGTATTGGCCTTGGCACAGCAGGGAAGAGGGTCAATTTCAAATCTGTACAGCCTCATTCTATCTTTGCAACCTGCTCCTTTGGATAGAGTATATTAAAAATGGATGGAGGAACTCGGCTCTGTGCTTACTGAGGAGGTTTGAAGACATGACCTCCAGAGGGTGAAGAGTTTGCTTCAGTTCAAAGTGCGACATAGAAAGCATTGGACGAAGGCAATGATGAGTGGATTCTTTCAAGACATGGTGAACAAGTGTGACCACTGTTCACTTGCACCAGCTAACCACACGCATGCGTTTTGGTCTTGTCCTAAGCTTGCTGGATACTGGGCCTCCTTTTTCGACACATTATCCAAAATTTTGCAGACAACCTTAGAACCGTACCCACTGGTTGCAACATTTGGGGTTTCGGATCCCTGTCTTTCTATTCGGGAGTGAGGACGGATGTTCTTGCCTTCTTCGCCTCCTTAATAGCCAGGAGGTGAATATTACTCATCTGGAGATCTCCCTCACCACCCAAGGCATCGGCTTGGATGGATGATTTGATATCGGTCTTGCGTCTGGAGAACGTCAAGTATACCATCAGAGGCTTGGTGGGGAGGTTCTACCAGAGATGGCGGCCATTGAGTTGTTTCTTTAAGGACCTCGACACATTACAGGGGTGGGCGGCAGGGGGGAGAGTTAGTGGGAGGTTGGTTAGTATTTGGTTGTTTATGAAAGTTATAGTCCAAAATATACACACTATATGTATATTACTAATATTTGGTAATTCAATAAAATATTTGTTTAAAAAAAGTCTTTAACCAAATCTGTGGTAAGAATGTGGAACTTGCTCGCATGTGGAGTAATTTAGAGATTGAGGGAGAAAATAGATAAGACCCAGAATCAAATTTGTTTAATTTCACACTCGTGTAACACCCTGGACGTTTCCACTATGCCAAAGACATATTATATAATGTGGCTTATTATTTTCATTTTCTTTTTTGTAAATTTGTTTTTCTTTTTCTCCCCTAGTGAAACCAGGGCCTCCGTGAGTGAGGATGAGAGGAACTGCCTTGTGCAGGCTGCCCAGTAAAGGCCCAGCGCACAAAAGTTGGAAAAGATGCACCTTAGTGGAGTGGATCATTCACCGTGTCTGAGGTGCAGCAAGGGTCACGTTTTGGATTCCACAGAATAAACAGAGGATGAGTCAGGCAGGAAGGTTCCGTTAATTGGGACGCCTTCTGGTTGTGGTTTTAATAACAGCAAACTTGCTAAAAATGTGCTTTTGAACTCGGCTGCGTCCTGCTCCATTTTGATCTGAGAACGGGTCTTGTCAGTGCTCGAGAGTTCGATTTAGCCAGTGGAATGAGAAACTTCAAAATGTTTCCTGCTAGAAATGAGTGTCCTTGAAAGAACAATTTTCTTTGAGGATTTATTTTACTCTGGGTGTGGCGCATGCTGCAGGATAGAAAAGCCAATTGAATAATTGCAGTTGGGCGTTGTTTATATTTTATGCCTACTTGACAATAAAATTTTTGCATTTTGTAATGAGAGACTGCATCTTCTATAATCCAAAGAACCCTGAGACCACAGGTGGATTAACACACAGGCTGATTGAGAGACGGATTAGCACACAGGCAGACAGGGCCTGTGCGCCAAGGTCCGAGGTGGATTAATACACAGGCAGACAGGGCCTGTGCCAGGGTCAGAAATGGATTAACACACAGGCTGATGGACCTGTGAGCCAAGGTGAGAGGTGGATTCACACACAGGCTGACAGCACCTGTGCCCAGGGTCAGAGGTGGATTAACACACAAGCCTGTGCCCAGGGTCAGAGGTGGATTAACACACAGGCTGACAAGTGTGCCCAGGGTCAGAGGTGGATTAACACACATGCTAACAAGGCATGTGCACCAGGGTCTGAGGTGGATTAACACACAGGCTAACAGCACCTGTACCAGGTAAAATTTGGATTAACACACAGGATAATGGGGCCCAGGGCGGCATGTGGCGTAGTGGTTATCACTGGGACTGCGGCGCTGAGGACCGGGGTTCGAATCCCGGCTCTGGGTCACTGTCCGTGTGGAGTTTGCACATTCTCCCCATGTCTGAGTGGGTTTCACCCCCAAAATCCAAAGATGTGCTGGTTCGGTAGATTGGTCACGCTATATTGCCCCTTAATTGGAAAAACAAATAATTGGGTACTCTAAATTTATTTAAAAAAGGGAAAAAAAAGGATAATGGGGCCTGTGCCCAGGTAAAAAGTGGATTAGCACACAGGCTAACTGCGTCTGTACTCAGTTAAGAGGTGGATTAACACACAGGCTAACAGGGCCTGTACACAGGTAAACATTGGAGTAACAGATGGGGCCCAAAGGTGGATTAACACATGGGGTGACAGGGTTTGTGCCAGGGTCTAAGGTGGATTAAGACACAGGCTAACAGGGCCTGTGTACCAGGGTTTGAGGTGGATTAACACAGGCTAACATTGATTGATTCATTCATTTATTGTCACATGTACTGAAGTACTGTGAAAAGTATTTTTCTGCGGCCAAGGAAACATACACAGTAGACAAGGCGTGTATGCCAGGATCTGAGGTGGAATAACACACGGGCTAACGGGACCAGAGTGTGGTATAGGTATTACGGTACCTGAGAGGCTGAAGTACCATTGGTAGAACCTATATGCTTGCCATTGGCTTGAGTGCATAATAGCTCCGCCCTGATAGGCGGGGTATAAGAACGCGTGCCTTCCCAGCAGCCCTCATTCTGTACCTGAGCTGCTGGAGGAAATATCTAGCTTATTAAAGCCTTCCGTTGTACTACAACCTCATTTTAGAGGTCATTGATCGTGCATCAATTTAATAAGCTAGATTTTAAGAAGAAAGGATGGAGCTTCGAATCAAGCCGGAGTGTCTGCAACTTAGAGCGCACGCGGCGAACTCAGCGGCGATCTTTAAGCACTGGCTGGCGTGTTTTAAAGGGTACCTCGAGAAGGTAGAAAATGCACCCACGGGAGAGCAGAAAATGTACGTCCTGCATTCAAGGGTGAGCCCGGAGATCTACACCCTCATCGAGGAAGCGGAAGACTTCGATGCAGCAATCGAGCTACTAAAAGGACACTATATTCGCCCGGTAATTCAGGTCTACGCCCGGCACCTGCTTGCAACAAGACGGCAAACCCCTGGGGAATCGTTGGAGGAATTCTACCGCGCACTCCTGGTGCTGGGCAGAAGCTGCGGCTGCCCGCAAGTTTCGGCGAGCGAGCACATGGAACTCTTAGTCCGGGACGCTTTCGTGGCAGGTATGCTTTCATCTCAAATCCGCCAGCGCCTGTTAGAGAAAGACACCCTGGGTCTTATGGAGGCACGGGCCCTTGCAAACTCCCTGGACGTGGCCTCCAGGAACGCCCGCGCCTACGTTCCCGACCGCGCGGCAGCCCCCTGGGCAGCGTGGAACCCCGCAGCGGCCGACCCAGAGACTTTCCCCGTTCCCCCACAGGCCTGGGTGCAAGGTGGCCTGCCAACCCCGAGGGGCCCGGCTGCTACTTTTGCAGGCAGGCCAAGCACCCCCGCCAGCGCTGCCCGGCCCGCTCATCCACCTGCAGGGGATGCGGCAAAAAGGGCCATTTCGTGGGGGTGTGTCAGGCCCGAGCGGTGGCCACGGTCTCCAGCGGGGACTCCGGACCGCAACCACAAACTTGTCCACGGGCCCTGTGTGGCCAGCGGTCGCCGTCACCCCCATATCCCAGGGCCACGTGCGGACCTGGGGCGCCGCCAACTTGTTCCACGGACGCCATGCATGAGGGACGGGTGCCGCCATTTTGTGCACCCCCGGCCATGTGCGACCAATGGGAGGCGCCATCTTGGATGGGCCCCCAGGACCCCAGCTCAGCCGACCACACACTGCCTGAACAGAATTCTCAACTACTGCGATTGGCCTCGGTGACTGGATCAATCTCGACCTCGAACACTCTCAACCGCTATGACGACTGTTTTCATCAACGGCCATGAGACGTCCTGCCGAATTGACTCTGGGAGCACGGAGAGCTTCATACACCCCGACACGGTAAGGCGCTGTTCCCTCCTCATCCACCCTATTAATCAAAAAATCTCACTGGCCTCCGGTTCCCACTCAGTGGAGATAAAGGGGTTTTGTGTAGCAAACCTCACAGACCAGGGAAGAGAGTTCAAAATTTTCCGTCTCTACGTCCTTCCCCACCTCTGCGCGGTTATACTCCTGGGTTTAGACTTCCAGTGTAACCTTCAAAGTCTGACCTTCCAATTCGGCGGTCCTATACCACCTCTTACAGTCTGCGGCCTCGCGACCCTTAAGGTCGACCCGCCTTCCCTGTTTGCGAACCTCACCCCGGATTGCAAACCTGTCGCCACCAGGAGCAGACGCTACAGTGCCCAGGACCGGATCTTTCTTAGATCAGAGGTCCAAAAGCTACTGAGGGAAGGGACCATTGAAGCCAGTAACAGACCCTGGAGAGCTCAAGTAGTGGTGGTTAAGACTGGGGAGAAGCATAGGATGATCATCGACTACAGTCAGACCATCAACAGGTTTACGCAGCTGGACGCGTACCCCCTCCACCGCATATTAGAACATAAGAACTTGGAGCAGGAGTAGGCCATCTGGCCCCTCGAGCCTGCTCCACCATTCAATGAGATCATGGCTGATCTTTTGTGGACTCAGCTCCACGTTCCACCCCGAACACCATATCCGACCTGATAAACAGGATCACGCATTATAAGGTCTTCTCCACGGTGGATCTCAAATCCGCCTACCACCAGCTCCCCATCCGCACTAGTGACCGCAAATACACTGCCTTTGAGGCAGACGTGCAGCTCTATCACTTCTTAAGATTCCCTTTGGTGTCACTAATGGGGTCTCGGTCTTCCAACGCGAGATGGACCGAATGGTTGACCGGTACGGTTTACGGGCAACATTCCCGTATCTCGATAATGTCACCATCTGCGGCCACGACCAGCAGGACCACGACACCAAACTCAGAAAATTCCTCCAGACCGCAAAGATCCTTAACCTAACATACAATAAGGATAAATGCGTTTTTAGCACCGACCGTCTAGCCATTCTCAGCTACGTAGTAAGAAATGGAGTTATAGGCTCCGACCCTGAGTGCATACGCCCCCTTATGGAATTCCCCCTCCCTCACTGCTCTAAGGCCCTGAAGCGCTGCCTAGGGTTTTTTAGCTACTACGCCCAGTGGGTCCCCAACTACGCAGACAAGGCCCGTCCCCTTATCCAAACCACTGTTTTTCCCTTGTTGATAGAGGCCCGCCAGGCCTTCAGCTGCATCAAAGAAGACTTTGCAAAGGCTACGATGCACGCCATCGACGAGTCCCTCCCCATCCAGGTAGAGAGCGACGCGTCTGATGTAGCTCTGGCGGCAACCCTCAAACAAGCGGATTAACACACAGGACAGCAGGGCCTGTGCCCCCGGTCAGATGTGGATTAACGCAAAGGGTGATAGGGCCTGTGCCCCCGGTCAGATGTGGATTAACACACAGACCAGCAGGGCCTGTGCCCCCGGTCAGATGTGGAATAACACACAGGGTGATAGGGCCTGTGCCCCCGGGCAGATGTGGATTAACACACAGACCAGCAGGGCCTGTGCCCCCGGTCAGATGTGGAATAACACACAGGGTGATAGGGCCTGTGCCCCCGGGCAGATGTGGATTAATGCACAGGGTGATAGGGCCTGTGTCCCCGGTCAGATGTGGATTAACACACAGGGTGATAGGGCCTGTGCCCCTGGTCAGATGTGGATTAACGCATAGGGTGATAGGACCTGTGCTCCCGATCAGATGTGGATTAACACACAGAGCAGCAAGGCCTGTACCCCCGGTCAGATGTGGATTAACACACAGACGAGCAGGGCCTGTGCCGCTGGTCAGATGTGGATTAACGCACAGGCCAGCAGGGCCCGTGCCCCCGGTCAGATGTGGATTTACACACAGGCCAGCAGGGCGTGTGCCCCCGGTCAGATGTGGATTAACACACAGGGTGATAGGGCCTGTGTCCCCGGTCAGATGTGGATTAACACACAGGGTGATAGGGGATGTGCCCCCGGGCAGATGTGGATTAACACACAGACCAGCAGGGCCTGTGCCCCCGGTCAGATGTGGATTTACACACAGGCCAGCAGGGCGTGTGCCCCCGGTCAGATGTGGATTTACACACAGGCCAGCAGGGCCTGAGCCCCCGGTCAGGTGTGGATTAACACACAGGGTGATAGGGCCTGTGCCCCCGGGCAGATGTGGATGAACACACAGGCCACAGGGCCTGTGCCCCTGGTCAGATGCGGATTAACACACAGGGTGATAGGGCCTGTGCCCCCGGTCAGATGTGGATTAACACACAGGCCACAGGGCCTGTGCCCCTGGTCAGATGTGGATTAACACACAGATGATAGGGCCTGTTCCCCCGGTCAGATGTGGATTAACACACAGGGTGACAGGGCCTGTGCCCCCGGTCAGATGTGGATTAACACACAGGATGATAGGGCCTGTGCCCCTGGTCAGATGTGGATTAACGCACAGGGTGATAGGGCCTGTGTCCCTGGTCAGATGTGGATTAACCCACAGACCAGCAGGGCTTGTGCCCCTGGTCTGATGTGGATTAACACACAGGGTGATAGGGCCTGTGCCCCCGGTCAGATGTGGATTAACGCACAGGGTGATAGGGCCTGTGCCCCCGGGCAGATGTGGATGAACACACAGGCCACAGGGCCTGTGCCCCTGGTCAGATGCGGATTAACACACAGGGTGATAGGGCCTGTGCCCCCGGTCAGATGTGGATTAACACACAGGGTGACAGGGCCTGTGCCCACGGTCAGATGTGGATTAACACACAGGATGATAGGGCCTGTGCCCCTGGTCAGATGTGGATTAACGCACAGGGTGATAGGGCCTGTGTCCCTGGTCAGATGTGGATTAACCCACAGACCAGCAGGGCTTGTGCCCCTGGTCTGATGTGGATTAACACACAGGGTGATAGGGCCTGTGCCCCCGGTCAGATGTGGATTAACGCACAGGGTGACAGGGCCTGTGCCCCCGGTCAGATGTGGATTAACACACAGACCAGCAGGGCCTGTGCCCCCGGTCAGATGTGGATTAACACACAGGGTGATAGGGCCTGTGCCCCCGGTCAGATGTGGATTAACGAACAGGGTGACAGGGCCTGTGCCCCCGGTCAGGTGTGGATTAACACACAGGGTGATAGGGCCTGTGTCCCCGGTCAGAAGTGGATTAACACACAGGATGATAGGGCCTGTGCCCCTGGTCAGATGTGGATTAAGGCACAGGGTGATAGGGCCTGTGCCCCCAGTCAGATGTGGATTAACGCAGAGGTTCATAGGGCCTGTGCCCCCGGTCAGATGTGGATTAACGCACAGGGTGATAGGGCCTGTGCCCCCGGACAGATGTGGATTAACACACAGACCAGCAGGGCCTGTGCCCCGGTCAGATGTGGATTAACGCACAGGGTGATAGGGCCAGTGCCCCCGGTCAGATGTGGATTAACACACAGACCAGCAGGGCTTGTGCCCCGGTCAGATGTGGATTAACACACAGACCAGCAGGGCTTGTGCCCCGGTCAGATGTGGATTAACACACAGACCAGCAGGGCTTGTGCCCCGGTCAGATGTGGATTAACACACAGACCAGCAGGGCCTGTGCCCCTGGTCTGATGTGGATTAACACACAGGCCAGCAGGGCCTGTGCCCCTGGTCTGATGTGGATTAACACACAGGCCAGCAGGGCGTGTGCCCCCGGTCAGATGTGGATTTACACACAGGCCAGCAGGGCGTGTGTCCCGGTCAGATGTGGATTAACGCACAGACCAGCAGGGCCTGTGCCCCCGGTCAGATGTGGATTAACACACAGGCCAGCAGGGCCTGTGCCCCCGGTCAGATGTGGATTTACACACAGGCCAGCAGGGCGTGTGCCCCCGGTCAGATGTGGATTTACACACAGGCCAGCAAGGCGTGTGCCCCCGGTCAGATGTGGATTAACGCACAGGGTGATAGGGCCTGTGTCCCCGGTCAGATGTGGATTAACACACAGGGTGATAGGGCCTGTGCCCCCGGTCAGATGTGGATTAACGCACAGGGTGATAGGGCCTGTGCCCCCGGTCAGATGTGGATTAACACACAGACCAGCAGGGCCTGTGCCCCCGGTCAGATGTGGAATAACACACAGGGTGATAGGGCCTGTGCCCCCGGGCAGATGTGGATTAACACACAGAGAGATAGGGCCTGTGCCCCCGGTCAGATGTGGATTAACACACAGGCCAGCAGGGCCTGTGCCCCCGGTCAGATGTGGATTTACACACAGGCCAGCAGGGCGTGTGCCCACGGTCAGATGTGGATTAACACACAGGGTGATAGGGCCTGTGCCCCCGGGCAGATGTGGATTAACGCACAGGGTGATAGGGCCTGTGCCCCCGGTCAGATGTGGATTAACGCACAGGGTGATAGGGCCTGTGCCCCCGGTCAGATGTGGATTAACACACAGGGTGATAGGGCCTGTGCCCCCGGTCAGATGTGGATTAACGCACAGGGTGATAGGGCCTGTGCCCCCGTGCAGATGTGGATTAACGCACAGGTTGATAGGGCCTGTGCCCCCGGTCAGATGTGGATTAACACACAGACCAGCAGGGCCTGTGCCCCCGGTCAGATGTGGATTAACACACAGAGTGATAGGGCCTGTGCCCCCGGTCAGATGTGGATTAACACACAGGCCAGCAGGGCCTGTGCCCCCGGTCAGATGTGGATTTACACACAGGCCAGCAGGGCGTGTGCCCCCGGTCAGATGTGGATTAACGCACAGGGTGATAGGGCCTGTGCCCCTGGTCAGATGTGGATTAACGCACAGGGTGATAGGACCTGTGCTCCCGGTCAGATGTGGATTAACACACAGACCAGCAGGGCCTGTGCCGCTGGTCAGATGTGGATTAACACACAGAGTGATAGGGCCTGTGCCCCCGGTCAGAAGTGGATTAACGCACAGGGTGATAGGGCCTGTGCCCCCGGTCAGTTGTGGATTAACACACAGAGTGATAGGGCCTGTGCCCTCGGTCAGATGTGGATTAACACACAGGCCAGCAGGGCCTGTGCCCCTGGTCAGATGTGGATTTACACACAGGCCACAGGGCCTGTGTCCCCGGTCAGATGTGGATTAACACACAGGGTGGTCGGGCCTGTGCCCCCGGTCAGATGTGGATTTACACACAGGCCACAGGGCCTGTGCCCCCGGTCAGATGTGGATTAACACACAGACCAGCAGGGCCTGTGCCCCCGGTCAGGTGTGGATTAACACACAGACCAGCAGGGCCTGTGCCCCCGGTCAGGTGTGGATTAACACACAGGGTGATAGGGCCTGTGCCCCCGGTCAGGTGTGGATTAACACACAGGCCACAGGGCCTGTGCCCCCGGTCAGATGTGGATTAACGCACAGGCAACAGGGCTTGTTCCCCCGGTCAGATGTGGTTTAACACACAGACCAGAAGGGCCTGTGCCCCTGGTCAGATGTGGATTAACGCACAGGGTGATAGGGCCTGTGCCCCCGGTCAGATGTGGATTAACACACAGGGTGACAGGGCCTGTGCCCCCGGTCAGATGTGGATTAACACACAGGGTGATAGGGCCTGTGTCCCCGGTCAGAAGTGGATGAACACACAGGATGATAGGGCCTGTGCCCCTGGTCAGATGTGGATTAACGCACAGGGTGACAGGGCCTGTGCCCCCGGTAAGATGTGGAGTAACGCACAGGTTGATAGGGCCTGTGCCCCCGGTCAGATGTGGATTAACGCACGGGGTGATAGGGCCTGTGCCCCCGGTCAGATGTGGATTAACGCACAGACCAGCAGGGCCTGTGCCCCCGGTCAGATGTGGATTTACACACAGGCCAGCAGGGCGTGTGCCCCCGGTCAGATGTGGATTAACACACAGGGTGATAGGGCCTGTGCCCCCGGTCAGATGTGGATTAACACACAGGGTGATAGGGCCTGTGCCCCCGTGCAGATGTGCATTAACACACAGGCCACAGGGCCTGTGCCCCTGGTCAGATGCGGATTAACACACAGGGTGACAGGGCCTGTGCCCCCGGTCAGATGTGGATGAACACACAGGGTGATAGGGCTTGTGCCCCCGGTCAGATGTGGATTAACGCACAGGTTGATAGGGCCTGTGCCCCCGGTCAGATGTGGATTAACGCACATACCAGCAGGGCCTGTGCCCCCGGTCAGATGTGGATTAACGCACAGGCCAGCAGGGCCTGTGCCCCCGGTTAGATGTGGATTTACACACAGGCCAGCAGGGCCTGTGCCCCCGGTTAGATGTGGATTTACACACAGGCCAGCAGGGCGTGTGCCCCCAGCCAGATGTGGATTAACACACAGGCCAGCAGGGCGTGTGCCCCCGGTCAGATGTGGATTAACGCACAGGCCAGCAGGGCCTGTGCCCCCGGTTAGATGTGGATTTACACACAGGCCAGCAGGGCGTGTGCCCCCAGCCAGATGTGGATTAACACACAGGCCAGCAGGGCCTGTGCCCCCGGTCAGATGTGCATTAATGCACAGCCCAGCAGGGCCTGTGTCCCCGGTCAGATGTTGATTAACACACAGACCAGCAGGGCCTGTGCCCCCGGTCAGATGTGGATTAACACACAGGTTGATGGGGCCTGTGCCCCCGGGCAGATGTGGATTAACGCACAGGGTGACAGGGCCTGTGCCCCCGGTCAGATGTCGATTAACACACAGGGTGATAGGGCCTGTGTCCCCGGTCAGATGTGGATTAACACACAGGATGATAGGGCCTGTGCCCCTGGTCAGATGTGGATTAACGCATAGGGTGAAAGGGCCTGTGCCCCCGGTCAGATGTGGATTTACACACAGGCCAGCAGGGCCTGTGTTCCCGGTCAGATGTGGATTAACGCACAGACCAGCAGGGCCTGTGCCCCCGGTCAGATGTGGATTAACACACAGGGTGATAGGGCCTGTGCCCCCGGTCAGATGTGGATTAACACACAGGGTGATAGGGCCTGTGCCCCTGGTCAGATGTGGATTAACGCACAGGGTGATAGGGCCTGTGCCCCTGGTCAGATGTGGATTGACACACAGGGTGATAGGGCCTGTGCCCCCGTGCAGATGTGCATTAACGCACAGGGTGACAGGGCCTGTGCCCCCGGTCAGATGTGGATTAACACACAGGGTGATAGGGCCTGTGCCCCCGTGCAGATGTGCATTAACACACAGGCCACAGGGCCTGTGCCCCTGGTCAGATGTGGATTAACACACAGGGTGATAGGGCCTGTGTCCCCGGTCAGATGTGGATTAACGCACAGGGTGATAGGGCCTGTGCCCCGGTCAGATGTGGATTAACGCACAGGGTGATAGGGCCTGTGCCCCTGGTCAGATGTGGATTGACACACAGGGTGATAGGGCCTGTGCCCCCGGTCAGATGTGGATTAACGCACAGGGTGACAGGGCCTGTGCCCCCGGTCAGATGTGGATTAACACACAGGGTGATAGGGCCTGTGTCCCCGGTCAGAAGTGGATTAACACACAGGATGATAGGGCCTGTGCCCCTGGTCAGATGTGGATTGACACACAGGGTGATAGGGCCTGTGCCCCCGGGCAGATGTGGATTGACACACAGGGTGACAGGGCCTGTGCCCCCGGTCAGATGTGGATTAACACACAGGGTGATAGGGCCTGTGCCCCTGGTCAGATGTGGATTAACGCACAGGGTGACAGGGCCTGTGCCCCCGGTCAGATGTGGATTAACACACAGGGTGATAGGGCCTGTGTCCCCGGTCAGAAGTGGATTAACACACAGGATGATAGGGCCTGTGCCCCTGGTCAGATGTGGATTGACACACAGGGTGATAGGGCCTGTGCCCCCGGGCAGATGTGGATTGACACACAGGGTAACAGGGCCTGTGCCCCCGGGCAGATGTGGATTGACACACAGGGTGACAGGGCCTGTGCCCCCGGTCAGATGTGGATTAACACACAGGGTGATAGGGCCTGTGCCCCTGGTCAGATGTGGATTAACACACAGGGTGATAGGGCCTGTGCCCCTGGTCAGATGTGGATTAACTCACAGGGTGATAGGGCCTGTGCCCCTGGTCAGATGTGGATTAACGCACAGGGTGACAGGGCCTGTGCCCCCGGTCAGATGTGGATTAACACACAGGGTGATAGGGCCTGTGTCCCCGGTCAGAAGTGGATTAACACACAGGATGATAGGGCCTGTGCCCCTGGTCAGATGTGGATTAACACACAGGGTGATAGGGCCTGTGTCCCCGGTCAGAAGTGGATTAACACACAGGGTGATAGGGCCTGTGCCCCCGGTCAGATGTGGATTAACGCACAGACCAGCAGGGCCTGTGCCCCCGGTCAGATGTGGATTAACACACAGGGTGATAGGGCCTGTGCCCCCGGTCAGATGTGGATTAACGCACAGGGTGATAGGGCCTGTGTCCCCGGTCAGATGTGGATTAACGCATAGGGTGATAGGACCTGTGCTCCCGGTCAGATGTGGATTAACACACAGGGCAGCAGAGCCTGTGCCCCGGTCAGATGTGGATTAACGCACAGACCAGCAGGGCCTGTGCCGCTGGTCAGATGTGGGTTAACACACAGAGTGATAGGGCCTGTGCCCCCGGTCAGATGTGGATTAACGCACAAGGTGATAGGGCCTGTGCCCCCGGTCAGTTGTGGATTAACACACAGACCAGCAGGGCCTGTGCCCCCAGGCAGATGTGGATTAACACACAGACCAGCAGGGCCTCTGCCCATGGTCAGATGTGGATTTACAAACAGGCCAGCAGGGCGTGTGCCCCCGGTCAGATGTGCATTAACACACAGGGTGATAGGGCCTGTGCCCCCGGGCAGATGTGGATTAACACACAGGTTGATAGGGCCTTTACACCCGGTCAGATGTGGATTAACAGACAGGGCGATAGGGCCTGTTCCCCCGGGCAGATGTGGATTAACACACAGACCAGCAGGGCCTGTGCCCCCGGTCAGATGTGGATTTACACACAGGCCAGCAGGGCGTATGCCCCCGGTCAGATGTGGATTAACACACAGGGTGATAGGGCCTGTGCCCCCGGTCAGATGTGGATTAACACACAGGGTGATAGGGTCTGTGCCCCCGGGCAGATGTGGATTAACACACAGGGTGATAGGGCCTGTGCCCCCGGTCAGATGTGGATTAACACACAGACCAGCAGGGCCTGTGCCCCCTGTCAGATGTGGATTAACACACAGCGTTATCGGGCCTGTGCCGCCGGGCAGATGTGGATTAACACACAGGCCACAGGGCCTGTGCCCCTGGTCAGATGTGGATTTACACACAGGCCACAGGGCCTGTGCCCCTGGTCAGATGTGGATTAACAGACAGGGTGATAGGGCCTGTGCCCCCGTGCAGATGTGGATTAACACACAGGGTGATAGGGTCTGTGCCCCTGGTCAGATGTGGATTAACACACAGGGTGATAGGGCCTGTCCCCCCGGGCAGATGTGCATTAACACACAGGCCACAGGGCCTGTGCGCCTGGTCAGATGCGGATTAACACACAGGGTGATAGGGCCTGTGTCCCCGTTCAGAAGTGGATTAACACACAGGATGATAGGGCCTGTGCCCCTGGTCAGATGTGGATTAACACACAGGGTGATAGGGCCTGTGCCCCTGGGCAGATGTGGATTAACACACAGACCAGCAGGGCAGTGCCCCCGGTCAGATGTGGATTTACACACAGGCCAGCAGGGCGTGTGCCCCCGGTCAGATGTGCATTAACACACAGGGTGATAGGGCCTGTGCCCCCGGGCAGATGTGGATTAACACACAGGTTGATAGGGCCTGTACCCCCGGTCAGATGTGGATTAACAGACAGGGTGATAGGGCCTGTGCCCCCGGGCAGATGTGGATTAACACACAGACCAGCAGGGCCTGTGCCCCCGGTCAGATGTGGATTTACACACAGGCCAGCAGGGCGTATGCCCCCGGTCAGATGTGGATTAACACACAGGGTGATAGGGCCTGTGCCCCCGGTCAGATGTGGATTAACACACAGGGTGATAGGGTCTTTGCCCCCGGGCAGATGTGGATTAACACACAGGGTGATAGGGCCTGTGCCTCCGGTCAGATGTGGATTAACACACAGACCAGCAGGGCCTGTGCCCCCTGTCAGATGTGGATTAACACACAGACCAGCAGGGCCTGTGCCCCCTGTCAGATGTGGATTAACACACAGGGTGATAGGGCATGTGACCCCGGTCAGATGTGGATTAACGCACAGGCCACAGGGCTTGTGCCCCCGGTCAGATGTGGATTAACGCACAGGGTGATAGGGCATGTGACCCCGGTCAGATGTGGATTAACGCACAGGGTGATAGGGCCCGTGTCCCCGGTCAGATGTGGATTAACGCACAGGGTGATAGGGCCTGTGCCCCCGGTCAGATGTGGATTAACATACAGGGTGGTAGGGCCTCTGCCCCCGTCAGATGTGGATTGACGCACAGGGTGAAAGGGCCTGTGTCCCCGGTCAGATGTGGATTAACACACAGACCAGCAGGGCGTGTGCCCCCGGTCAGATGTGGATTAACACACAGGGTGATAGGGCCTGTGCCCCCGGTCAGATGTGGATTAACACACAGGGTGATAGGGCCTGTGCCCCCGGGCAGATGTGGATTAACACACAGGTTGATAGGGCCTGACCCCCCGTCAGATGTGGATTAACACACAGGGTGATAGGGCCTGTGCCCCCGGGCAGATGTGGATTAACACACAGGTTGATAGGGCCTGTGCCCCCGGTCAGATGTGGATTTACACACAGGCCACAGGGCCTGTGCCCCTGGTCAGATGTGGATTAACGCACAGAGTGACAGGGCCTGTGCCCCCGGTCAGATGTGGATTAACACACAGACCAGCAGGGCCTGTGCCCCTGGTCAGATGTGGATTTACACACTGGGTGATAGGGCCTGTGTCCCCAGTCAGATGTGGATTAACACACAGGGTGATAGGGCCTGTGCCCCTGGTCAGATGTGGATTAACACACAGGGTGATAGGGCCTGTGCCCCCGTGCAGATGTGCATTAACACACAGGCCACAGGGCCTGTGCCCCTGGTCAGATGTGGATTAACACACAGAGTGATAGGGCCTGTGCCCCCGGTCAGATGTGGATTAACGCACATACCAGCAGGGCCTGTGCCCCCGGTCAGATGTGGATTAACGCACAGGCCAGCAGGGCCTGTGCCCCCGGTTAGATGTGGATTTACACACAGGCCAGCAGGGCGTGTTCCCCCAGCCAGATGTGGATTAACACACAGGCCAGCAGGGCGTGTGCCCCCAGCCAGATGTGGATTAACACACAGGCCAGCAGGGCCTGTGCCCCCGGTCAGATGTGCATTAATGCACAGGCCAGCAGGGCCTGTGTCCCCGGTGAGATGTTGATTAACACACAGGCCAGCAGGGCCTGTGCCCCCGGTCAGATGTGGATTAACACACAGGTTGATGGGGCCTGTGCCCCCGGGCAGATGTGGATTAACGCACAGGGTGACAGGGCCTGTGCCCCCGGTCAGATGTCGATGAACACACAGGGTGATAGGGCCTGTGTCCCCGGTCAGATGTGGATTAACACACAGGATGATAGGGCCTGTGCCCCAGGTCAGATGTGGATTAACACACAGGATGATAGGGCCTGTGCCCCTGGTCAGATGTGGTTAACACACAGACCAGCAGGGCCTGTGCCCCTGGTCAGATGTGGATTAACACACAGGTTGATAGGGCCTGTGCCCCCGGTCAGATGTGGATTAACACACAGACCAGCAGGGCCTGTGCCCCTGGTCAGATGTGGATTAACACACAGGGTGATAGGGCCTGTGCCCCCGTGCAGATGTGGATTAACACACAGGCCACAGGGCCTGTGCCCCTGGTCAGATGCGGATTAACACACAGGGTGATAGGGCCTGTGCCCCCGGTCAGATGTGGATTAACACACAGGGTGATAGGGCCTGTGCCCCCGGTCAGATGTGGATTAACGCACAGGCCAGCAGGGCCTGTGCCCCCGGTTAGATGTGGATTTACACACAGGCCAGCAGGGCGTGTGCCCCCAGCCAGATGTGGATTAACACACAGGCCAGCAGGGCGTGTGCCCCCGGTCAGATGTGGATTAACACACATGGTGATAGGGCCTGTGCCCCCGGTCAGATGTGGATTTACACACAGGCCACAGGGCCTGTGCCCCTGGTCAGATGTGGATTAACGCACAGGGTGACAGGGCCTGTGCCCCTGGTCAGATGTGGATTAACACACAGGATGATAGGGCCTGTGCCCCTGGTCAGATGTGGATTAACACACAGGTTGATAGGGCCTGTGCCCCCGGTCAGATGTGGATTAACACACAGACCAGCAGGGCCTGTGCCCCTGGTCAGATGTGGATTAACACACTGTTTGATAGGGCCTGTCCCCCCGGTCAGATGTGGATTAACGCACAGGGTGATAGGGCCTGTGTCCCCGGTCAGATGTGGATTAACACACAGGGTGATAGGGCCTGTGCCCCCGGTCAGATGTGGATTAACACACAGGGTGAAAGGGCCTGTGTCCCCGGTCAGATGTGGATTAACACACAGACCAGCAGGGCCTGTGCCCCCGGTCAGATGTGGATTGACGCACAGGGTGAAAGGGCCTGTGTCCCCGGTCAGATGTGGATTTACACACAGGCCACAGGGCCTGTGCCCCTGGTCAGATGTGGATTAACGCACAGGGTGACAGGGCCTGTGCCCCTGGTCAGATGTGGATTAACACACAGGGTGATAGGGCCTGTGCCCCCGTCAGATGAGGATTAACACACAGGGTGATAGGGCCTGTGCCCCCGGGCAGATGTGGATTAACACACAGGTTGATAGGGCCTGTGCCCCAGGTCAGATGTGGATTCACACACAGGGTGATAGGGCGTGTGCTCCGGTCAGATGTGGATTTACACACAGGACACAGGGCCTGTGCCCCTGGTCAGATGTGGATTAACGCACAGGGTGACAGGGCCTGTGCCCCTGGTCAGATGTGGATTAACACACAGGGTGATAGGGCCTGTGCCCCCGGGCAGATGTGGATTAACACACAGGTTGATAGGGCCTGTGCCCCCGGTCAGATGTGGATTAACACACAGACCAGCAGGGCCTGTGCCCCTGGTCAGATGTGGATTTACACACAGGCCACAGGGCCTGTGCCCCTGGTCAGATGTGGATTAACACACAGGGTGATAGGGCCTGTGCCCCTGGTCAGATGTGGATTAACACACAGGGTGATAGGGCCTGTGCCCCCGTGCAGATGTGCATTAACACACAGGCCACAGGGCCTGTGCCCCTGGTCAGATGCGGATTAATACACAGGGTGATAGGGCCTGTGCCCCCGGTCAGATGTGGATTAACAAACAGGGTGATAGGGCCTGTGTCCCCGGTCAGAAGTGGATTAACACACAGGATGATAGGGCCTGTGCCCCTGGTCAGATGTGGATTAACGCACAGGGTGATAGGGCCTGTGTCCCCGGTCAGATGTGGATTTACACAGAGGCCAGCAGGGCGTGTGCCCCCGGTCAGATGTGGATTAACACACAGGGTGACAGGGCCTGTGCCCCCGGTCAGATGTGGATTAACGCACAGGGTGATAGGGCCTGTGTCCCCGGTCAGATGTGGATTAACGCATAGGGTGATAGGACCTGTGCTCCCGGTCAGATGTGGATTAACACACAGGCCAGCAGGGCCTGTGCCGCTGGTCAGATGTGGGTTAACACACAGAGTGATAGGGCCTGTGCCCCCGGTCAGATGTGGATTAACGCACAGGGTGATAGGGCCTGTGCCCCCGGTCAGTTGTGGATTAACACACAGACCAGCAGGGCCTGTGCCCCCAGGCAGATGTGGATTAACACACAGACCAGCAGGGCCTCTGCCCATGGTCAGATGTGGATTTACAAACAGGCCAGCAGGGCGTGTGCCCCCGGTCAGATGTGCATTAACACACAGGGTGATAGGGCCTGTGCCCCCGGGCAGATGTGGATTAACACACAGGTTGATAGGGCCTGTACCCCCGGTCAGATGTGGATTAACAGACAGGGTGATAGGGCCTGTGCCCCCGGGCAGATGTGGATTAACACACAGACCAGCAGGGCCTGTGCCCCCGGTCAGATGTGGATTTACACACAGGCCAGCAGGGCGTGTGCCCCCGGTCAGATGTGGATTAACACACAGGGTGATAGGGCCTGTGCCCCCGGTCAGATGTGGATTAACACACAGACCAGCAGGGCCTGTGCCCCCTGTCAGATGTGGATTAACACACAGCGTTATCGGGCCTGTGCCGCCGGGCAGATGTGGATTAACACACAGGCCACAGGGCTTGTGCCCCCGGTCAGATGTGGATTAACGCACAGGGTGATAGGGCCTGTGCCCCCGGTCAGATGTGGATTAACGCACAGGGTGATAGGGCCTGTGCCCCCGGTCAGATGTGGATTAACATACAGGATGATAGGGCCTGTGCCCCCGGTCAGATGTGGATTAACATACAGGGTGGTAGGGCCTCTGCCCCCGGTCAGATGTGGATTGACGCACAGACCAGCAGGGCGTGTGCCCCCGGTCAGATGTGGATTAACACATAGGGTGATAGGGCCTGTGCCCCCGGTCAGATGTTCATTAACGCACAGGGTGACAGGGCCTGTGCCCCTGGTCAGATGTGGATGAACACACAGGGTGATAGGGCCTGTGTCCCCGGTCAGATGTGGATTAACACACAGGGTGATAGGGCCTGTGCCCCTGGTCAGATGTGGATTAACACACAGGGTGATAGGGCCTGTGCCCCCGTACAGATGTGCATTAACACACAGGCCACAGGGCCTGTGCCCCTGGTCAGATGTGGATTAACACACAGAGTGATAGGGCCTGTGCCCCCGGTCAGATGTGGATTAACGCACAGGGTGATAGGGCCTGTGCCCCCGGTCAGATGTGGATTAACGCACAGGCCAGCAGGGCCTGTGCCCCCGGTTAGATGTGGATTAACGCACAGGCCAGCAGGGCCTGTGCCCCCGGTTAGATGTGGATTTACACACAGGCCAGCAGGGCGTGTGCCCCCAGCCAGATGTGGATTAACACACAGGCCAGCAGGGCGTGTGCCCCCGGTCAGATGTGGATTAACACACAGGGTGATAGGGCCTGTGCCCCTGGTCAGATGTGGATTAACACACAGGGTGATAGGGCCTCTGCCCCCGGTCAGATGTGGATTAACACACAGGCCACAGGGCCTGTGCCCCTGGTCAGATGTGGATTAACACACAGGGTGATAGGGCTTGTGCCCCCGGTCAGATGTGGATTAACGCACAGGTTGATAGGGCCTGTGCCTCCGGTCAGATGTGGATTAACGCACATACCAGCAGGGCCTGTGCCCCCGGTCAGATGAGGATTAACGCACAGGCCAGCAGGGCCTGTGCCCCCGGTTAGATGTGGATTTACACACAGGCCAGCAGGGCGTGTGCCCCCAGCCAGATGTGGATTAACACACAGGGTGATAGGGCCTGTGCCCCCGGGCAGATGTGGATTAACACACAGGTTGATAGGGCCTGTACCCCCGGTCAGATGTGGATTAACAGACAGGGTGATAGGGCCTGTGCCCCCGGGCAGATGTGGATTAACACACAGACCAGCAGGGCCTGTGCCCCCGGTCAGATGTGGATTTACACACAGGCCAGCAGGGCGTGTGCCCCCGGTCAGATGTGGATTAACACACAGGGTGATAGGGCCTGTGCCCCCGGTCAGATGTGGATTAACACACAGACCAGCAGGGCCTGTGCCCCCTGTCAGATGTGGATTAACACACAGCGTTATCGGGCCTGTGCCGCCGGGCAGATGTGGATTAACACACAGGCCACAGGGCTTGTGCCCCCGGTCAGATGTGGATTAACGCACAGGGTGATAGGGCCTGTGCCCCCGGTCAGATGTGGATTAACGCACAGGGTGATAGGGCCTGTGCCCCCGGTCAGATGTGGATTAACATACAGGGTGGTAGGGCCTCTGCCCCCGGTCAGATGTGGATTGACGCACAGACCAGCAGGGCGTGTGCCCCCGGTCAGATGTGGATTAACACATAGGGTGATAGGGCCTGTGCCCCCGGTCAGATGTGGATTAACACACAGACCAGCAGGGCGTGTGCCCCCGGTCAGATGTGGATTAACACATAGGGTGATAGGGCCTGTGCCCCCGGTCAGATGTGGATTAACACACAGACCAGCAGGGCGTGTGCCCCCGGTCAGATGTGGATTAACACATAGGGTGATAGGGCCTGTGCCCCCGGTCAGATGTGGATTAACACACAGGTTGATAGGGCCTGTGCCCCCGGTCAGATGTGCATTAACGCACAGGGTGACAGGGCCTGTGCCCCTGGTCAGATGTGGATGAACACACAGGGTGATAGGGCCTGTGTCCCCGGTCAGATGTGGATTAACAGACAGGGTGATAGGGCCTGTGCCCCTGGTCAGATGTGGATTAACACACAGGGTGATAGGGCCTGTGCCCCCGTGCAGATGTGCATTAACACACAGGCCACAGGGCCTGTGCCCCTGGTCAGATGTGGATTAACACACAGAGTGATAGGGCCTGTGCCCCCGGTCAGATGTGGATTAACGCTCAGGGTGATAGGGCCTGTGCCCCCGGTCAGATGTGGATTAACGCACAGGCCAGCAGGGCCTGTGCCCCCGGTTAGATGTGGATTAACGCACAGGCCAGCAGGGCCTGTGCCCCCGGTTAGATGTGGATTTACACACAGGCCAGCAGGGCGTGTGCCCCCAGCCAGATGTGGATTAACACACAGGCCAGCAGGGCGTGTGCCCCCGGTCAGATGTGGATTAACACACAGGGTGATAGGGCCTGTGCCCCTGGTCAGATGTGGATTAACACACAGGGTGATAGGGCCTGTGCCCCCGGTCAGATGTGGATTAACACACAGGGTGATAGGGCCTCTGCCCCCGGTCAGATGTGGATTACCACACAGGCCACAGGGCCTGTGCCCCTGGTCAGATGTGGATTAACACACAGGGTGATAGGGCTTGTGCCCCCGGTCAGATGTGGATTAACGCACAGGTTGATAGGGCCTGTGCCTCCGGTCAGATGTGGATTAACGCACATACCAGCAGGGCCTGTGCCCCCGGTCAGATGTGGATTAACGCACAGGCCAGCAGGGCCTGTGCCCCCGGTTAGATGTGGATTTACACACAGGCCAGCAGGGCGTGTGCCCCCAGCCAGATGTGGATTAACACACAGGCCAGCAGGGCGTGTGCCCCCGGTCAGATGTGGATTAACACACATGATGATAGGGCCTGTGCCCCCGGTCAGATGTCGATTAACACACAGGGTGATAGGGCCTGTGTCCCCGGTCAGATGTGGATTAACACACAGGATGATAGGGCCTGTGCCCCTGTTCAGATGTGGATTAACACACAGGTTGATAGGGACTGTGCCCCCGGTCAGATGTGGATTAACACACAGGCCACAGGGCCTGTGCCCCCGGTCAGATGTGGATTAACGCACAGGCAACAGGGCCTGTTCCTCCGGTCAGATGTGGATTAACGCACAGGGTGATAGGACCTGTGCCCCTGGTTAGATGTGGTTTAACACACAGACCAGAAGGGCCTGTGCCCCTGGTCAGATGTGGATTAACGCACAGGGTGATAGGGCTTGTGCCCCCGGTCAGATATGGATTACCACACTGGCCAGGAGGGCCTGTGCCCCGGACAGATGTAGATTAACACACAGACCACCTGGGCTTGTGCCCCCGGTCAGATGTGCATTAACACACAGACCAGCAGGGCCTGTGCCCCTGGACAGATGTGGATTAACACACAGAGTGATAGGGCCTGTGTCCCCGGTCAGATGTGGATTAACGCACAGGTTGATATGGCCTGTGCCCCCGGTCAGATGTGGATTAACACACAGACCAGCAGGGCCTGTGCCCCCGGTCAGATGTGGATTAACACACAGGGTTATAGGGCCTGTGCCTCCGGGCAGATGTGGATTAACACACAGGCCACAGGGCCTGTGCTCCCGGTCAGATGTGGATTAACGCACAGGGTTATAGGGCCTGTGCCGCCGGGCAGATGTGGATTAACACACGGGCCACAGGGCCTGTGCCGCCGGTCAGATGTGGATTAACGCACAGGCCACAGGGCTTGTGCCCCCGGTCAGATGTGGATTAACGCACAGGGTGATAGGGCCTGTGTCCCCGGTCAGATGTGGATTAACGCACAGGGTGATAGGGCCTGTGCCCCTGGTCAGATGTGGATAACGCACAGGGTGATAGGGCCTGTGCCTCCGGGAGATGTGGATTAACACACAGGCCACAGGGCCTGTGCCCCTGGTCAGATGCGGATTAACACACAGGGTGATAGGGCCTGTGCCCCCGGTCAGATGTGGATTAACGCACAGGGTGACAGGGCCTGTGTCCCCGGTCAGATGTGGATTAACAGACAGGGTGATAGGGCCTGTGCCCCTGGTCAGATGTGGATTAACACACAGGGTGATAGGGCCTGTGCCCCCGTGCAGATGTGCATTAACACACAGGCCACAGGGCCTGTGCCCCTGGTCAGATGTGGATTAACACACAGAGTGATAGGGCCTGTGCCCCCGGTCAGATGTGGATTAACGCTCAGGGTGATAGGCCCTGTGCCCCCGGTCAGATGTGGATTAACGCACAGGCCAGCAGGGCCTGTGCCCCCGGTTAGATGTGGATTAACGCACAGGCCAGCAGGGCCTGTGCCCCCGGTTAGATGTGGATTTACACACAGGCCAGCAGGGCGTGTGCCCCCAGCCAGATGTGGATTAACACACAGGCCAGCAGGGCGTGTGCCCCCGGTCAGATGTGGATTAACACACAGGGTGATAGGGCCTGTGCCCCTGGTCAGATGTGGATTAACACACAGGGTGATAGGGCCTGTGCCCCCGGTCAGATGTGGATTAACACACAGGGTGATAGGGCCTCTGCCCCCGGTCAGATGTGGATTACCACACAGGCCACAGGGCCTGTGCCCCTGGTCAGATGTGGATTAACACACAGGGTGATAGGGCTTGTGCCCCCGGTCAGATGTGGATTAACGCACAGGTTGATAGGGCCTGTGCCTCCGGTCAGATGTGGATTAACGCACATACCAGCAGGGCCTGTGCCCCCGGTCAGATGTGGATTAACGCACAGGCCAGCAGGGCCTGTGCCCCCGGTTAGATGTGGATTTACACACAGGCCAGCAGGGCGTGTGCCCCCAGCCAGATGTGGATTAACACACAGGCCAGCAGGGCGTGTGCCCCCGGTCAGATGTGGATTAACACACATGATGATAGGGCCTGTGCCCCCGGTCAGATGTCGATTAACACACAGGGTGATAGGGCCTGTGTCCCCGGTCAGATGTGGATTAACACACAGGATGATAGGGCCTGTGCCCCTGTTCAGATGTGGATTAACACACAGGTTGATAGGGACTGTGCCCCCGGTCAGATGTGGATTAACACACAGGCCACAGGGCCTGTGCCCCCGGTCAGATGTGGATTAACGCACAGGCAACAGGGCCTGTTCCTCCGGTCAGATGTGGATTAACGCACAGGGTGATAGGACCTGTGCCCCTGGTTAGATGTGGTTTAACACACAGACCAGAAGGGCCTGTGCCCCTGGTCAGATGTGGATTAACGCACAGGGTGATAGGGCTTGTGCCCCCGGTCAGATATGGATTACCACACTGGCCAGGAGGGCCTGTGCCCCGGACAGATGTAGATTAACACACAGACCACCTGGGCTTGTGCCCCCGGTCAGATGTGCATTAACACACAGACCAGCAGGGCCTGTGCCCCTGGACAGATGTGGATTAACACACAGAGTGATAGGGCCTGTGTCCCCGGTCAGATGTGGATTAACGCACAGGTTGATATGGCCTGTGCCCCCGGTCAGATGTGGATTAACACACAGACCAGCAGGGCCTGTGCCCCCGGTCAGATGTGGATTAACACACAGGGTTATAGGGCCTGTGCCTCCGGGCAGATGTGGATTAACACACAGGCCACAGGGCCTGTGCTCCCGGTCAGATGTGGATTAACGCACAGGGTTATAGGGCCTGTGCCGCCGGGCAGATGTGGATTAACACACGGGCCACAGGGCCTGTGCCGCCGGTCAGATGTGGATTAACGCACAGGCCACAGGGCTTGTGCCCCCGGTCAGATGTGGATTAACGCACAGGGTGATAGGGCCTGTGTCCCCGGTCAGATGTGGATTAACGCACAGGGTGATAGGGCCTGTGCCCCTGGTCAGATGTGGATAACGCACAGGGTGATAGGGCCTGTGCCTCCGGGAGATGTGGATTAACACACAGGCCACAGGGCCTGTGCCCCTGGTCAGATGCGGATTAACACACAGGGTGATAGGGCCTGTGCCCCCGGTCAGATGTGGATTAACGCACAGGGTGACAGGGCCTGTGCCCCCGGTCAGATGTGGATTTACACACAGGGTGATAGGGCCTGTGACCCCGGTCAGATGTGGATTAACACACAGGATGATAGGGCCTGTGCCCCTGGTCAGATGTGGATTAACGCACAGGGTGATAGGGGCTGTGCCCCCAAGCAGATGTGGATTAACACCCAGACCAGCAGGGCCTGTGCCCCCGGTCAGATGTGGATTAACGCACAGGCAACAGGGCCTGTTCCCCCGGTCAGATGTGGATTAACGCACAGGGTGATTGGGCCTGTGCCCCTGGTTAGATGTGGTTTAACACACAGACCAGAAGGGCCTGTGCCCCTGGTCAGATGTGGATTAACGCACAGGGTGATAAGCCTTGTGCCCCCGGTCAGATATGGATTACCACACTGGCCAGCAGGGCCTGTGCCCCGGACAGATGTAGATTAACACACAGACCAGCAGGGCTTGTGCTCCCGGTCAGATGTGCATTAACACACAGACCAGCAGGGCCTGTGCCCCTGGACAGATGTGGATTAACACACAGAGTGATAGGGCCTGTGTCCCCGGTCAGATGTGGATTAACGCACATGGTGATAGGGCCTGTGCCCCCGGTCAGATGTGCATTAACACACAGACCAGCAAGGCAAGTGCCCCTGGTCTGATGTGGATTAACGCACAGGTTGATATGGCCTGTGCCCCCGGTCAGATGTGGATTAACACACAGACCAGCAGGGCCTGTGCCCCCGGTCAGATGTGGATTAACACACAGGGTTATAGGGCCTGTGCCTCCGGGCAGATGTGGATTAACACACAGGCCACAGGGCCTGTGCCCCCGGTCAGATGTGGATTAACGCACAGGGTTATAGGGCCTGTGCCGCCGGGCAGATGTGGATTAACACACGGGCCACAGGGCCTGTGCCGCCGGGCAGATGTGGATTAACACACAGGCCACACGGCCTGTGCCCCCGGTCAGATGTGGATTAACGCACAGGCCACAGGGCTTGTGCCCCCGGTCAGATGTGGATTAACGCACAGAGTGATAGGGCCTGTGCCCCTGGTCAGATGTGGATTAACACACAGGATGATAGGGCCTGTGCCCCTGGTCAGATGTGGATTAACGCACAGGGTGATAGGGGCTGTGCCCCCAAGCAGATGTGGATTAACACCCAGACCAGCAGGGCCTGTGCCCCCGGTCAGATGTGGATTAACGCACAGGCAACAGGGCCTGTTCCCCCGGTCAGATGTGGATTAACGCACAGGGTGATTGGGCCTGTGCCCCTGGTTAGATGTGGTTTAACACACAGACCAGAAGGGCCTGTGCCCCTGGTCAGATGTGGATTAACGCACAGGGTGATAAGCCTTGTGCCCCCGGTCAGATATGGATTACCACACTGGCCAGCAGGGCCTGTGCCCCGGACAGATGTAGATTAACACACAGACCAGCAGGGCTTGTGCCCCCGGTCAGATGTGCATTAACACACAGACCAGCAGGGCCTGTGCCCCTGGACAGATGTGGATTAACACACAGAGTGATAGGGCCTGTGTCCCCGGTCAGATGTGGATTAACGCACATGGTGATAGGGCCTGTGCCCCCGGTCAGATGTGCATTAACACACAGACCAGCAAGGCAAGTGCCCCTGGTCTGATGTGGATTAACGCACAGGTTGATATGGCCTGTGCCCCCGGTCAGATGTGGATTAACACACAGACCAGCAGGGCCTGTGCCCCCGGTCAGATGTGGATTAACACACAGGGTTATAGGGCCTGTGCCTCCGGGCAGATGTGGATTAACACACAGGCCACAGGGCCTGTGCCCCCGGTCAGATGTGGATTAACGCACAGGGTTATAGGGCCTGTGCCGCCGGGCAGATGTGGATTAACACACGGGCCACAGGGCCTGTGCCGCCGGGCAGATGTGGATTAACACACAGGCCACACGGCCTGTGCCCCCGGTCAGATGTGGATTAACGCACAGGCCACAGGGCTTGTGCCCCCGGTCAGATGTGGATTAACGCACAGGGTGATAGGGCATGTGTCCCCGGTCAGATGTGGATTAACGCACAGGGTGATAGGGCCTGTGCCCCTGGTCAGATGTGGATAACGCACAGGGTGATAGGGCCTGTGCCTCCGGGAGATGTGGATTAACACACAGGCCACAGGGCCTGTGCCCCTGGTCAGATGCGGATTAACACACAGGGTGATAGGGCCTGTGCCCCCGGTCAGATGTGGATTAACGCACAGGGTGACAGGGCCTGTGCCCCCGGTCAGATGTGGATTTACACACAGGGTGATAGGGCCTGTGACCCCGGTCAGATGTGGATTAACACACAGGGTGATAGGGCCTGTGCCCCTGGTCAGATGTGGATTAACACACAGGGTGATAGGGGCTGTGCCCCCAAGCAGATGTGGATTAACACCCAGACCAGCAGGGCCTGTGCCCCCGGTCAGATGTGGATTAACGCACAGGGTGATAGGGCCTGTGTCCCCGGTCAGATGTGGATTAACACACAGAACAGCAAGGCATGTGCCCCTGGTCTGATGTGGATTAACGCACAGGGTGATAGGGCCTGTGCCCTCGGTCAGATGTGGATTAACACACAGACCAGCAGGGCCTGTGCCCCCGGTCTGATGTGGATTAATGCATAGGTTGATAGGGCCTGTGACCCCGGTCAGATGTGGATTAACGCACAGGGTGATAGGGCCTGTGCCCCCGGTCAGATGTGGATTAACACACAGACCAGCAGGGCCTGTGCCCCTGGTCAGATGTGGATTAACACACAGATTGATAGGGCCTGTGTCCCCGGTCAGATGTGGATTAACGCACAGGGTGATAGGGCCTGTGTCCCCGGTCAGATGTGGATTAACACACAGAACAGCAAGGCATGTGCCCCTGGTCTGATGTGGATTAACGCACAGGGTGATAGGGCCTGTGCCCCCGGTCAGATGTGGATTAACACACAGACCAGCAGGGCCTGTGCCCCCGGTCTGATGTGGAGTAATGCATAGGTTGATAGGGCCTGTGACCCCGGTCAGATGTGGATTAACGCACAGGGTGATAGGGCCTGTGCCCCCGGTCAGATGTGGATTAACACACAGACCAGCAGGGCCTGTGCCCCTGGTCAGATGTGGATTAACACACAGAGTGATAGGGCCTGTGTCCCCGGTCAGATGTGGATTAACGCACAGGGTGATAGGGCCTGTGTCCCCGGTCAGATGTGGATTAACACACAGAACAGCAAGGCATGTGCCCCTGGTCTGATGTGGATTAACGCACAGGGTGATAGGGCCTGTGCCCCCGGTCAGATGTGGATTAACACACAGACCAGCAGGGCCTGTGCCCCCGGTCTGATGTGGATTAATGCATAGGTTGATAGGGCCTGTGACCCCGGTCAGATGTGGATTAACGCACAGGGTGATAGGGCCTGTGCCCCCGGCCAGATGTGGATTAACACACAGACCTGCAGGGCCTGTGCCCCTGGTCAGATGTGGATTAACACACAGAGTGATAGGGCCTGTGTCCCCGGTCAGATGTGGATTAACGCACAGGGTGATAGGGCCTGCGTCCCCGGTCAGATGTGGATTAACACACAGAACAGCAAGGCATGTGCCCCTGGTCTGATGTGGATTAACGCACAGGGTGATAGGGCCTGTGCCCCCGGTCAGATGTGGATTAACACACAGACCAGCAGGGCCTGGGCCCCCGGTCTGATGTGGATTAATGCATAGGTTGATAGGGCCTGTGACCCCGGTCAGATGTGGATTAATGCACAGGGTGATAGGGCCTGTGCCCCCGGTCAGATGTGGATTAACACACAGACCAGCAGGGCCTGTGCCCCCAGTCAGATGTGGATTTACGTACAGGTTGAAAGGGCCTGTGCCCCCGGTCAGATGTGGATTAACACACAGACCAGCAGGGCCTGTGCCCCCGGTCAGATGTGGATTAACACACAGGGTTATAGGGCCTGTGCCGCCGGGCAGATGTGGATTAACACACAGGCCACAGGGCCTGTGCCCCCGGTCAGATGTGGATTAACGCACAGGGTTATAGGGCCTGTGCCGCCAGGCAGATGTGGATTAACACACGGGCCACAGGGCCTGTGCCCCCGGTCAGATGTGGATTAACGCACAGGGTGATAGGGCCTGTGTCCCCGGTCAGATGTGGATTAACGCACAGGGTGATAGGGCCTGTGCCCCCGGTCAGATGTGGATTAACGCACAGGCCACAGGGCTTGTGCCCCCGGTCAGATGTGGATTAACGCACAGGGTGATAGGGCCTGTGTCCCCGGTCAGATGTGGATTAACGCACAGAGTGATAGGGCCTGTGCCCCCGGTCAGATGTGGATTAACACACAGAGTGATAGGGCCTGTGCCCCCGGTCAGATGTGGATTAACGCACAGGGTGATAGGGCCTGTGCCCCCGGTCAGATGTGGATTAACACACAGGGTGATGGGGCCTGTGCTCCCGGGCAGATGTGGGTTAACACAGGTTGACAGGGCCTGTGCCCCCGGGCAGATGTGGATTAACGCACAGGGTGATAGGGCCTGTGCCCCCAGTCAGATGTGGATTAACGCACAGGGTGATAGGGCTTGTGCCCCCGTGCAGATGTGGATTAATGCACAGGGTGATAGGGCCTGTGCCCCCGGACAGATGTGGATTAACACACAGGATGATAGTGCCTGTGCCCCCGGGCAGATGTGGATTAATGCACAGGGTGATAGGGCCTGTTCCCCCGGTCAGATGTTGATTAACACACAGCGTGATAGGGCCTGTGCCCCCGGGCAGATGTTGACTAACACACAGGGTGGTAGGGCCTGTGCCCCCGGTCAGATGTGGATTAATGTACAGGTTGATAGGGCCTGTGCCCCCGGTCAGATGTCGATTAACGCACAGGGTGATAGGGCATGTGCCCCCGGGCAGATGATGATTCATGTACAGGGTGATAGGGCCTGTGCCCCTGGTCAGATGTGGATTAACGCACAGGGTGATAGGGCCTGTGCCCCCGGTCAGATGTTGATTAACACACAGGGTGATAGGACCTGTGCCCCCGGGCAGATGATGATTCATGCACAGGGTGATAGGGCCTGTGCCCCCGGGCAGATGATGATTCATGCACAGGGTGATAGGGCCTGTGCCCCTGGTCTGATGTGGATTAACACACAGACCAGCAGGGTCTGTGCTCCCGGTCAGAAGGGAATTAACACATGAGGTGACAGGGTCTTCCAGGATCCATGATGTACATTCAAAGGAATGTAGTCACTGTTATAGGAAATATGGGGCCAATAGTGCTCAGCAAGGTTCTGTTAGCAGCCAAGCGAAAATGGTGGAATAATCGCTCAGAACCATAGAACTCCCACAGTGCAGAAGGAGACCATTCGGCTCATCAAGTCTGCACTGAACCTCTGAAAGAGCACCCTAGCTTGGCCCACTCCCCCACCCTATTCCTGTAACCCATAACCCCATCTAACCTGCTCATTCTTTGGATACTAAGGGGCAATTTATTATGGCAATTCACCTAACCTGCATATCTTTGGACAGTGGGCGGAATCCGGAGCACGTGGAAGAAACCCACGCAGACATGGGGAGAATGTGCAAACTCCACACAGTCACCCAAGGGCGCAATTGGACCTAGATCCCTGGTGCTGTGAGGCAGCAGTTTTATCCACTGTGCCACTCTTCTAACAAGGTTGGTTGAGGGCTAAATGTTTCCAAGGACACCTGGGAAACCGCTTCAAAATTCTACAATGTGCTCTTTTTCATTCACCTGAAAGGGAAGTTTTAAAGTCTTGCATAGCGCAACACCACAGGTGCCGCACGGTGGTGCAGTGATTAGCACTGCTGCCTCACGGCGCCGAAGTCCCAGGTTCGATCCCGGCTCTGGGTTACTGCACAGTCTCCACATGTTTGTATGGGCTTCACCCCCAGAACCGAAAAAATACATGAAGGGTAGGTGGATTGGCCACGCTAAATTGCCCCTTAATTGGAAAAAAATTAATTGGGTAGTCTAAATTTATATTTTAAAATAGTCCAACACCACCATATGACTGCATTAAAGTGTCAGCTTGGATTTCCTCCTATGGTGTTAAGAATGGAGTTTGGAAAGGATGTCTTAAACAAAACGGATACATTATTTTAACATGCAGCCATTCTGGGCTGAGATGAGGAGAAATATCTTCACTGAGAGCTTTGGGAGAGAATTCCAGAGATTCACAGAGAGCTGTAGGTGATCTCAAGGGTGAGATCAATAGAATTTTGGATTCTAAGGGAATCAAAGGAAATGGGGATATGTGGAACAGTGGATTGATGTAGAAGCCCTGCCATGATTGTACTGAATGATGGTGAAGGCTCAAGTGGTTGTGTCGCTGTTTGATACACCTTCTTTTCTTGTGTTTGTTGTTAATCTCCCTTGCTGAAGAAACTCCACTGTGCTCCACTCAATTTTGACCCAAAATTGCACTCAATGATGTCAAGGTGATGGTGATGTTCATTCAGGATCCGAGTTGCTATGTAACATACACTTTCCACAGCTCCAGACTGTAACATGCATGGAATAGTGATGGTAGAGGTTCCAACATCCTTCCCATCACCTGACTGACCAGGAATCTCTCCCATTTTTACCACCTGCTATTGGAGTGTGGGAAGGATTTACAGGTTGATAATCTGCCTGTTTGGCCACGTTCTGAATGCACCTTCCTTGATCATCAAGTCCCAGTTTCTGACTCGGAGGCAGGGGTGCTACCCAGTGCGCCACAAGACCTCCCAGGTCATAGCATTGTAAAACATCTGTGTCAGCTTTAAAGTATCTGAAGGGGTGCTCAGGCTAAAAGACTGTTAGATGAAAGTAGCTGGGACAATGAGTAAGACAGAGAAGTCAGCATTAAGCAATGTGACACATACTCTGGTTAGTTTACTAGACAAAGGCTATGAAATCAACAATAGAAAATGTATTCCGTAAGCATAGGCACTTGTAGCATTTATTAACAATTAAGAATATAGTCTTAAAGCATTGTAGTAATGAAACATGTAAATACTTGTTAATAGTAAAATGCTCACGAGGCATAACGGGAATAAGCCAACTAAAGTTAGCCACATTCTTCAGGGAAGAGGAGTCACATACAATACAGTCTGTTCAGCAGAAAGCATTTCTCATCAGCAGCCCCAGATAGCCCTGATGAATATAGACAAAAGCTCCACTCAGGAACCAGGCTGAGATGGGAAGGATTGAATATACAAAGGACCAAGGACAACATTTGAGGGGTCTGGAAAAACATCAGGAGAACGCAAGTAAGACTCTAAAGGCCCATGAGCTGATCACGCAGTACCAAGCTGGCGAGTGGCCGAAGTCCATTGGTCAATGTATGTAATCTATGACAGTAATGATTGGATCATTTACTGCCGAGGTGGGCTATCTGCCTTTTGAAAATTGCATAAGTACCGAACTAAGAACGATGTAAATTCAGAGACAATCTGGAACTGCTCCAGATTGCTCTCCCCCGTAAGTTGGTCAAGCTTGGAAAATAAAGATCGCTTTAACCAGAGTTGCTGTCTCCGCAAGTCTTTGTGTTAGATGAGCCGGAATTAAGAAGGGAAATCCCTCACGTGAAAGACAGCTTAATACTTAGTCTCTGAAAAAGCTCCTGTAGTAACCGATTCCAGAGATGTAGCCACAGCTCACAGTGCATTTTAGCAATTCACTGGCAAATGAGACAGCAAATATTTGATGCACTTTCTGCTCACCAACCCTTTACGTCTGCACAATGTAATTGTCAATACAACCCACTGTAAACCATACAGCAGACCATGGACATAGGGCAGGAGAAGGGCATTCAGAACTTTGAGCCTGCTCCCCCATTCAATAATATCATGGCTGATCTGATTGTGGCATTAACTCCACTGCTGCCTGTCTCCCATAACCAAAGCTCTGTGTATATCAGCTTTCAATATACTCACTGATGGAGCATCCACACCCCTCTGGGGTAGAGACTTCCAAAGATTCACAACATTCTGAATGGAGAAATTCCTCCTCATCCTCAGTCCACAATGGCTGGCTCATTTACACCACTGCTGTAGATGGAATCATTGTCACCGAGCACAACTCTAATATTTGTGCTTATATAATCCCCAAAACTGGATCTAAAAATGTTAACGTCGAGTTTAAATAATAACAGCACAATCCCTTTCAGTATGTGGCTGATTGAATGAGAGATGCTAACTGTTCAGTCCCTCTCCTAATGAACATTCTCTTGCCCTTTGATTATTAATATATTCAAACATCCAAGGAACTATCTGAATGCGGGCTAGAGTTTGTAAATGCAAGTCAGCTTTTAGTTTCTTCTCTTATGCTCCTGATGTCCTGAAGTGTACCATTACCCAAAGAACTGTCAAAGAAGCGAAACACTTCCTGTGTATAGTTACTGTTACCTTGCTACTCGCACTTTGTCCCTGCTGTTACTCTCACTTTGTTACTCTAATGTTTGCAGTTTGCTATTGCTACTCTTACTGTTGTTCGGGCTTTATTACTCACAACTTGTTACTTTCTCACACATCATTACCCTCGAGTTGATCACTCAATTTCTTTGTCCTTTACTTTGTTACTTTTCCCCTTGCGTTTTTGTGCTTATTACCCTGCGACACTTTATTACTCTCCCCTTGCCGCTCTTACTTTGGTACAGTTGCCCTCTAACTTTGTTCCTCTCACTGTTAGTCTTAACCCATCACTTTGTTACGCACTCACTCTGTCTCTCTACCATTGTGACTCTCACCCTGTCTCTCTACCTTTGGTACTCTTGCCATGTCTCTCTACCTTTGTTACTCTCACCTGATCCTCTATCTTTGCTACTCTTGCCCTGTATCTCTACCTTTGTTACTCTTGCCCTGGTTTTAAGATAGATTCAGAACTGTATGTTTCTTTTTTTGTTGTTTAATGGGGAATTGAGTAGTAGTGTTTAAGGGGTAATGGTAAAGCTGTTCTTTTGAGGTATGAAGTTAAATAGTAAGAGGTCTTACGACACCAGTTTAAAATCGAACAGGTTTGTTTTGAATCACTAGCTTTCGGAGTACTGCTCCTTCCTCAGATGAATGAAGAGGTAGGTTCCAGAAACATACAAAGTCAAAGATACAAGACGATACTTTGAATGCGAGTCTTTGCAGGTAATTAAGTCTTTACAGGTCCAAACGGAGCAACTGGAGAGAGGGATAATCACAGGTTAAAGAGGTGTGAATTGTCTCAAGCCAGGACAGTTGGTAGGATTTTGCAAGCCCAGGCCAGATGGTGGAGGGTGAATGTAATGCGACATGAATCCAAGGTCCTGGTTGAGGCCGTACTCATGTGTGCAAACTTGGCTGTAGGTTTCTGCTCAGCGATTCTGCGTTGTCGCATGTCCTGAAGGCTTACCCGAAGATCAGAGGCTGAATGTCCTTGACTGCTGAAGTGTTCCCCGACTGGAAGGGAACATTCCTGCCTGGCAATTGTCGCGCGATGTCCGTTCATCCGTTGTCGCAGCGTCTGCATGGTCTCGCCAATGTACCACGCTTCGGGACATCCTTTCCTGCAGCTTATGAGGTTGACAACATTGGCCGAATCGCATGAGTATGTACCACGTATCTGGTGTGTGGTGTTCTCATGTGTAATGGTGGTATCCATGTCGATGATCTGGCACGTCTTGCAGAGATTGCCATGGCAGGGTTGTGTGGTGTTGTGGTCACTGTTCTGAAGACTGGGTAGTTTGCTGCAAACAATGGTTTGTTTGAGGTTGCGCGGTTGTTTGAAGGCAAGTAGTGGGGGTGCGTGGATGACCTTGGCAAAATGTTTGTCTTCATCGATGACGTGTTGAAGGCTGCGAAGAAGATGTCGTAGTTTCTCCGCTCCAGGAAGTACTGGACGACGAAGGGTACTCTGTCGGTTGTGTCCCGTGTTCATCTTCTAAGGAAGCCGGTGCGGTTTTTCGCTGTGGCGCGTTGGAACTGTCGATCGATGAGTCGAGCGCCATATCCTGTTTGTACGAGGGCATCTTTCAGCGTCTGTAGATGTCTGTTACGCTCCTCCTTGTCTGAGCAGATCCTGTGTAAATGGAGGGCTTGTCCATAGGGGATGGCTTCTTTAATGTGGTTAGGGTGGAAGTACCTTATACACAGGATCTGCTCAGATGAGGAGGAACGTAACAGACATCTACAAATGCTCTCGTATGAACGGGATATGGCGCTCGACTCATCGATCGACAGTTCCAGCGCGCCACAGCAAAAAACTGCACTGACTTCCTTAGAAGACGAACACGGGACACAACCGACAGAGTACTCTTTGTTGTCCAGTACTTCCCCGGAGCGGAGAAACTACGACATCTTCTTCGCAGCCTTCAACACGTCATCGATGAAGACGAACATCTTGCCAAGGTCATCCCCACTCCCCCACTACTTGCCTTCAAACAACCGCGCAACCTCAAACAAACCATTGTTTGCAGCAAACTACACAGTCTTCAGAACAGTGACCACAACACCACACAACCCTGCCATGGCAATCTCTGCAAGACGTGCCAGATCATCGACATGGATACCACCATTACACATGAGAACACCACCCACCAGGTGCGTGGTACATACTCGTGCGACTCGGCCAATGTTGTCTAGCTCATACACTGCAGGAAAGGATGTCCCGAAGCGTGGTATATTGGCGCGGCCATGCAGACGCTGCGACAATGGACATCCCGCAACAATCGCCAGGCAGGAATGTTCCCTTCCAGTCGGGGAACACTACGGCAGTCAAGGGCATTCAGCCTCTGATCTTCGGGTAAGCGTTCTCCAAGGCGACCTTCAGGACGCGCAGCAAGTAAGTTTGCAGATGACACAAAGGTTGGTGGAATTGCGGATAGCGATGAGGACTGTCAGAGGATACAGCAGGATTTAGATTGTTTGGAGACTTGGGTGGAGAGATGGCAGATGGTGTTTAATCTGGACAAATGTGAGGTAATGCATTTTGGAAGGTCTAATGCAGGTAGGGAATATACAGTGAATGGTAGAACCCTCAAGAGTATTGAAAGTCAAAGAGATCTAGCTGTACAGGTCCATAGGTCACTGAAAGGGGCAACACAGGTGGAGAAGATAGTCAAGAAGGCATATGGCATGCTTGCCTTCATTGGCCGGAGCATTGAGTATCAGAATTGGCAAGTCATGTTGCAGCTGTATAGAACCTTAGTTAGGCCACACTTGGAGTGTAGTGTTCAATTCTGGTCGCCACACTACCAGAAGGATGTGGAGGCTTTAGAGAGAGTGCAGGAGAGATTTACCAGAATGTTGCCTGGTCTGGAGGGCATTAGCTATGAGGAGCGGTTGAATAAACTCGGTTTGTTCTCACTGGAACGACGGAGGTTGAGGGGCGACCTGACAGAGGACTACAAAATTATGAGGGGCATAGATAGAGTGGATAGTCAGAGGCTTTTCCCCAGGGTAGAGGGGTCAATTACTAGGGGGCATAGGTTTAAGGTGCGAGGGGCAAGGTTTAGAGTAGATGTACGAGGCAAGTTTTTTTTACACAGAGGGTAGTGGGTGCCTGGAACTCGCTACCGGAGGAGGTGGTGGAAGCAGGGACGATAGTGACATTTAAGGGGCATCTTGACAAATGCATGAATAGGATGGGAATAGAGGGATACGGAACCAGGAAGTGTAGGAGATTGTAGTTTAGTCGGGCAGCATGGTCGGCATGGGCGTGGAGGGCCGAAGGGCCTGTTCCTGTGCTGTACTTTTCTTTGTTCTTTGTTCTAACGCAGAATCGCCGAGCAGAAACTGATAGCCACGTTCCGCACACGTGTGCGGTCTCAACCGGGACCTTGGATTCATGTCGCATTCCATTCACCCCCCACCATCGGGCCTGGGCTTATGAAATCCTACCAACTGTCCTGGCTTGAGAGAATTCACACATCTTTAACCTGGGATTACCCTTCTCTCCAGTCGCTCTGTCTGGACCTGTAAAGACTTAATTACCTGCAAATACTCGCATTCAAGGTATCGTCTTGAATCTTTGACTTTGTCTATATATATGTTTCTGGAACCTACCTCTTCATTCACCTGAGGAAGGAGATGTGCTCCGAAAGCTAGTGATTATATTGGGGTTTCAGTCCAGTATATTAGCCACTGTTGGGGTCTGATCTGGGATCATTATAGTTTCTCTCTACCTTCTCTCTCCCCTTGTTACTCTCACTGTACCTCTCCTCTTGTCCCTCTCACTGTCTCTCTCCCCTTGTTCCACTCACTGTCTCTCTCCCCTGGTTCCTCTCACTGTCTCTCTACTCTTGTTCCTCTCACTGTCTCTCTACCCTTGTTCCTCTCACTGTCTCTCTCCCCTTGTCCATCTCACTGTCTCTTTCCCCTTGTACCTCTCACTGTCTCTCTCCCCTTGTTCCTCTCACTGTCTCTTTACCCTTGTTCCTCTCACTGTCTCTCTACCCTTGTTCCTTCCGCTGTCCCTCTCGACTTGTTCCTCTGTCTCTCACCCCTTGTTCCATTCACTGTCTCTTTACCCTTGTTCGTCTCACTGTCTCTCTCCCCTTGTTCCTCTCACTGTCTCTCTCCCCTTGTTCCTCTCACTGTCTCTCACCCCTTGTTCCTCTCACTGTCTCTTTACCCTTGTTCCTCTCACTGTCTCTTTACCCTTGTTCGTCTCACTGTCTCTCTCCCCTTGTTCCTCTCACTGTCTCTTTACCCTTGTTCCTCTCACTGTCTCTCACCCCTTGTTCCTCTCACTGTCTCTCTCCCCTTGTTCCTCTCACCGTCTCTTTACCCTTGTTCCTCTCACTGTCTCTTTACCCTTGTTCCTCTCACTGTCTCTCTACCCTTGTTCCTCTCACTGTCTCTCTCCCCTTGTTCCTCTCACTGTCTCTCTCCCCTTGTTCCTCTCACTGTCCCTCTGCCCTTGTTCCTCTCACTGTCCCTCTCTCCTTGTTCCTCTCACTGTCTCTCTCCCCTTGTTCCTCGCTGTCTCTACCATTGTTCCTCACACTATCTCTCTACCCTTGTTGCTCTCACTGTCTCTCTCCCCTTGTTCCTTTCACTGTCTCTCTCCCCTTGTTCCTCTCACTGTCTCTCTCCCCTTGTTCCTCTCACTGTCTCTCTACCCTTCTGCCTCTCACTCTCTCTCTCTCCCCTTGTTCCTCTCACTGTCTTTCTCCCCTTGTTCCTCTCACTGTCTCTCTACCCTTGTTCCTCTCACTGTCTCTCCCACTTGTTCCTCTGTCTCTCTCCCCTTGTCCCTCTCACTGTCTCTCTCCCCTTGTTCCTCTCACTGTCTCTCTCCCCTTGTTCCTCCCACTGTCCCTCTCCCCTTGTTCCTCTCACTGTCTCTCTCCCCTTGTTCCACTCACTGTCTCTCTCCACCCTTCTGCCTCTCACTGTCTCTCTCCCCTTGTTCCTCTCACTGTCTTTCTCCCCTTGTTCCTCTCACTGTCTCTCTCCCCTTGTTCCTCACTGTCTCTACCTTTGTTCCTCACACTATCTCTCTACCCTTGTTCTTCTCACTGTCCCTCTCCCCTTGTTCCTCTCACTGTCTCTTTACCCTTGTTCCTCTCACTGTCTCTCTACCCTTGTTCCTTCCGCTGTCCCTCTCCACTTGTTCCTCTCTCTCCCCTTGTTTCTCTCACTGTCTCTCTCCCCTTGATCCTCTCACTGTCTCTCACCCTTGTTCCACTCACTGTCTCTCTCCCCTGGTTCCTCTCACTGTCTCTCTACCCTTGTTCCTCTCACTGTCTCTTTCCCCTTGTACCTCTCACTGTCTCTCTCCCCTTGTTCCTCTCACTGTCTCTTTACCCTTGTTCCTCTCACTGTCTCTCTACCCTTGTTCCTTCCGCTGTCCCTCTCGACTTGTTCCTCTGTCTCTCACCCCTTGTTCCATTCACTGTCTCTTTACCCTTGTTCGTCTCACTGTCTCTCTCCCCTTGTTCCTCTCACTGTCTCTCTCCCCTTGTTCGTCTCACTGTCTCTCTCCCCTTGTTCCTCTCACTGTCTCTTTACCCTTGTTCCTCTCACTGTCTCTCACCCCTTGTTCCTCTCACTGTCTCTCTCCCCTTGTTCCTCTCACCGTCTCTTTACCCTTGTTCCTCTCACTGTCTCTTTACCCTTGTTCCTCTCACTGTCTCTCTACCCTTGTTCCTCTCACTGTCTCTCTCCCCTTGTTCCTCTCACTGTCTCTCTCCCCTTGTTCCTCTCACTGTCCCTCTGCCCTTGTTCCTCTCACTGTCCCTCTCTCCTTGTTCCTCTCACTGTCTCTCTCCCCTTGTTCCTCGCTGTCTCTACCATTGTTCCTCAAACAATCTCTCTACCCTTGTTGCTCTCACTGTCTCTCTCCCCTTGTTCCTTTCACTGTCTCTCTCCCCTTGTTCCTCTCACTGTCTCTCTCCCCTTGTTCCTCTCACTGTCTCTCTACCCTTCTGCCTCTCACTCTCTCTCTCTCCCCTTGTTCCTCTCACTGTCTTTCTCCCCTTGTTCCTCTCACTGTCTTTCTCCCCTTGTTCCTCTCACTGTCTCTCTACCCTTGTTCCTCTCACTGTCTCTCCCACTTGTTCCTCTGTCTCTCTCCCCTTGTCCCTCTCACTGTCTCTCTCCCCTTGTTCCTCTCACTGTCTCTCTCCCCTTGTTCCTCCCACTGTCCCTCTCCCCTTGTTCCTCTCACTGTCTCTCTCCCCTTGTTCCACTCACTGTCTCTCTCCACCCTTCTGCCTCTCACTGTCTCTCTCCCCTTGTTCCTCTCACTGTCTTTCTCCCCTTGTTCCTCTCACTGTCTCTCTCCCCTTGTTCCTCACTGTCTCTACCTTTGTTCCTCACACTATCTCTCTACCCTTGTTCTTCTCACTGTCCCTCTCCCCTTGTTCCTCTCACTGTCTCTTTACCCTTGTTCCTCTCACTGTCTCTCTACCCTTGTTCCTTCCGCTGTCCCTCTCCACTTGTTCCTCTCTCTCCCCTTGTTTCTCTCACTGTCTCTCTCCCCTTGATCCTCTCACTGTCTCTCACCCTTGTTCCTCTCACTGTCTCTTTACCTTGTTCGTCTCACTGTCTCTCTCCCCTTGTTCCTCTCACTGTCCTCTTTCCCCCCCCCCCCCCCCCCCCCCCCCCCCCCCCCCCCCCCCCCCCCCCCCCCCCCCCCCCCCCCCCCCCCCCCCCCCCCCCCCCCCCCCCCCCCCCCCCCCCCCTCCCCCCCTGTTCCTCTCACTGTCTCTCTCACCTTATTCCTCTCACTGTCTCTCTCCCCTTGTTCCTCTCACTGTCTCTCTCCCCTTCTTCCTCTCACTGTCTCTTTCGCCTCTTGTTCCTCTCACTGTCTCTCTCCCCTTGTTCCTTTAACTGTCTCTTTCGCCTCTTGTTCCTCTCACTGTCTCTCTCCCCTTGTTCCTCTCACTCTCTCTCTCCCCTTGTTCCTCTCACTGTCTCTCTCTCTCCTTGTTCCACTCACTGTCTCTCTCCCCTTGATCCTCTCACTGTCTCTCTCCCCTTGAACCTCTCACTGTTTTTCTCCCATTGTCCATCTCACTGTCTCTCTCCCCTTGTTCCTCTCACTGTCTCTCTCCCTTTGTTCCTCTCAGTCTCTCTCCCCTTGTCCTTCTCACTCTCTCTCTCGCCCTGTTCCTCTCACTATCTCTATCCCCTTGTTCCTCTCTCTCTCTCTCTCTCCCCTTGTTCCTCTCACTGTCTCTCTCCCCTTGTTCCTCTCACTGTCTCTTTACCCTTGTTCCTCTCACTGTCTCTCTCCCCTTGTTACTCTCACTCTCTCTCTCCCTTTGTTCCTCTCACTGTCTCTCTCCCCTTGTTCCTCTCACTGTCTCTCTCGCCTTGTTCCTCTCACTGTCTCTCTCCCCTTGTTCCTCTCACTGTCTCTCTCCCCTTGCTCCTCTCACTGTCTCTCTCCCCTCGATCCACTCACTGTCTCTCTCTCTCCCCTTGATCCTCTCACTTTCTCTCTCCCCTTGTTACTCTCACTCTCTCTATCTCCTTGTTCCTCTAACTGTCTCTCTCCCCTTGTTCCTCTCACTGTCTCTCTCCCCTTGTTCCTCTCACTGTCTCTCTCCCCTTGTTCCTCTCACTGTCTCTCTCCCCTTGTTCCTCTCACTGTCTCTCTCCCCTTGTTCCTCTCACTGTCTCTCTCCCCTTGTTCCTCTCACTGTCTCTCTCCCCTTGTTCCTCTCACTGTCTCTCTCCCCTTGTTCCTCTCACTGTCTCTCTCCCCTTGTTCCTCTCACTGTCTCTCTCCCCTTGTGCCTCTCACTGTCTCTATCCCTTTGTTCCTCTCACTGTCTCTCTCCCCTTGTTCCTTCCACTGTCTCTCTCCCCTTGTTCCTTCCACTGTCTCTCTCCCCTTGCTCCTCTCACTGTCTCTCTCCCCTCGATCCACTCACTGTCTCTCTCTCTCCCCTTGATCCTCTCACTTTCTCTCTCCCCTTGTTACTCTCACTCTCTCTATCTCCTTGTTCCTCTAACTGTCTCTCTCCCCTTGTTCCTCTCACTGTCTCTCTCCCCTTGTTCCTCTCACTGTCTCTCTCCCCTTGTTCCTCCCACTGTCCCTCTCCCCTTGTTCCTCTCACTGTCTCTCTCCCCTTGTTCCACTCACTGTCTCTCTCCACCCTTCTGCCTCTCACTGTCTCTCTCCCCTTGTTCCTCTCACTGTCTTTCTCCCCTTGTTCCTCTCACTGTCTCTCTCCCCTTGTTCCTCACTGTCTCTACCCTTGTTCCTCACACTATCTCTTTACCCTTGTTCCTCTCACTGTCTCTCTCCCCTTGTTCCTCTCACCGTCTCTTTACCCTTGTTCCTCTCACTGTCTCTTTACCCTTGTTCCTCTCACTGTCTCTCTCACCTTATTCCTCTCACTGTCTCTCTCCCCTTGTTCCTCTCACTGTCTCTCTCCCCTTCTTCCTCTCACTGTCTATTTCGCCTCTTGTTCCTCTCACTGTCTCTCTCCCCTTGTTCCTTTAACTGTCTCTTTCGCCTCTTGTTCCTCTCACTGTCTCTCTCCCCTTGTTCCTCTCACTCTCTCTCTCCCCTTGTTCCTCTCACCGTCTCTCTCTCTCCTTGATCCTCTCACTGTCTCTCTCCCCTTGAACCTCTCACTGTTTTTCTCCCATTGTCCATCTCACTGTCTCTCTCCCCTTGTTCCTCTCACTGTCTCTCTCCCTTTGTTCCTCTCACAGTCTCTCTCCCCTTGTCCTTCTCACTGTCTCTCTCGCCCTGTTCCTCTCACTATCTCTATCCCCTTGTTCCTCTCTCTCTCTCTCTCTCCCCTTGTTCCTCTCACTGTCTCTCTCCCCTTGTTCCTCTCACTGTCTCTTTCCCCTTGTTCCTCTCACTGTCTCTTTACCCTTGTTCCTCTCACTGTCTCTCTCCCCTTGTTACTATCACTCTCTCTCTCCCTTTGTTCCTCTCACTGTCTCTCTCCCCTTGTTCCTCTCACTGTCTCTCTCGCCTTGTTCCTCTCACTGTCTCTCTCCCTTTGTTCCTCTCACTGTCTCTCTCCCCTTGCTCCTCTCACTGTCTCTCTCCCCTCGATCCACTCACTGTCTCTCTCTCTCCCCTTGATCCTCTCACTTTCTCTCTCCCCTTGTTACTCTCACTCTCTCTATCTCCTTGTTCCTCTAACTGTCTCTCTCCCCTTGTTCCTCTCACTGTCTCTCTCCCCTTGTTCCTCTCACTGACTCTCTCCCCTTGTTCCTCTCACTGTCTCTCTCCCCTTGTTCCTCTCACTGTCTCTCTCCCCTTGTTCCTCTCACTGTCTCTCTCCCCTTGTTCCTCTCACTGTCTCTCTCCCCTTGTTCCTCTCACTGTCTCTCTCCCCTTGTTCCTCTCACTGTCTCTCTCCCCTTGTTCCTCTCACTGTCTCTATCCCTTTGTTCCTCTCACTGTCTCTCTCCCCTTGTTCCTTCCACTGTCTCTCTCCCCTTGTTCCTTCCACTGTCCCTCTCCCCTTGTTCTTCTCACTGTCCCTCTCCCCTTGTTCTTTTCACTGATTCTCTCCCCTTGTTCCTCTCACTGTCTCTCTCCCCTTGTGCCACTCATTGTTTCTCTCCCCTTGTTCCTCTCACTATCTCTCTCCCCTTGTTCCTCTCACTATCTCTCTCCCCTTGTTCCTCTCACTATCTCTCTCCCCTTGTTCCTCTCACTGTCTCTTGCCCCTTGTTCCTCTCACTGTCTCTTGCCCCTTGTTCCTCTCACTGTCCCTCTCCCCTTGTTCCTCTCACTGTCTCTCTCCCCTTGTCCGTCTCACTGTCTCTCTCCCCTTGTTCCTCTCACTGTCTCTTGTTCATCTCACTGTCTCTCTACCCTTGTTCCTCTCACTCTCTCTCTCTCTCCCCTTGTCCCTCTCACTGTCTCTCTCCCCTGGTTCCTCTCACTGTCTCTCTACGCTTGTTCCTCTCACTGTCTCTCTCTCCTTGTTCCTCTCACTCTCTCTCTCCCCTTGTTCCTCTGACTGTCTCTCTCCCCTTGTTCCTCTCACTGTCTCTTGTCCCTTGTTCCTCTCACTGTCTCTCTCTCCTTGTTCCTCTCACTGTCTCTCTCCCCTTGTTCCTCTCACTCTCTCTCTCCCATTGTTCCTCTCACTGTCTCTCTCCCCTTGTTACTCTCACTCTCTCTCTCCCCTTGTTCCTCTCACTGTCTCTCTCCCCCTCTCACTCTCGCCTTGTTCGTCTCACGGTCTCTCTCCCCTTGTTCCTCTCACTGTCTCTTTACCCATGTTCCTGTCACTCTCTCCCTCGCCTTGTTCCTCTCACTGTCTCTCTCCCCTTGTTCCTCTCACTGTCTCTGTACCCTTGTTCCTCTCACTGTCTCTCTCCCTTTGTTCCTCTCACTGTCTCTTTTGCTTCTTGTTCCTCTCACTGTCTCTCTCCCCTTGTTTTCTCTCACTGTCTCTCTCGCCTCTTGTTCCTCTCACTGTCTCTCACCCCTTGTTCCTCTCATTATCTCTCTCCCCTTGTTCCTCTCACAGTCTCTCTCGCCTTGTTCCTCTCACTGTCTCTCTCACCTTATTCCTCTCACTGTCTCTCTCCCCTTGTTCCTCTCACTGTCTCTCTCCCCTTGTTCTTCTCACGGTCTCTCTCCCCTTGTTCCTCTCACTCTCTCTCCTTGTTCCTCTCACTGTCTCTCTCCCCTTGTCCCTCTCAGTCTCTCTCCCCTGGTTCCTCTCACTGTCTCTCTACCCTTGTTCCTCTCACTGTCTCTCTCTCCTTGTTCCTCTCACTGTCTCTCTCCCCTTGTTCCTCTCACTGTCTCTCTCCCCTTTTTCCTCTCACTGTGTCTTGCCCCTTGTTCCTCTCACTGTCTCTCTCCCCTTGCTCCTCTCACTGTCTCTCTCCCCTTGTTCCTCTCAGTCTCTCTCCCCTTGTCCCTCGCAATCTCTCTCTCCCCTTGTTCCTCTCACTCCCCTTGTTCCTCTCTCTGTCTCTCTCCCCTTGTTCCTCTCACTCTCTCTCTCCCCTTGTTCCTCTCACTGTCTCTCTCCCCTTGTTACTCTCACTCTCCCCTTTTTTCCTCTCACTGTCTCTCTCCCATTGTTCCTCTCACTGTCTCTCTCCCCTTGTTCCTCTCACTGTCTCTCTCCCCTTGTCCCTCTCACTCTATCCCGTTGTTCCTCTCACAGTCTCTCTCCCGTTGATCCTCTCACTATCTCTCTCCCCTTGTTCCTCTCACTCTCTCTCCCCCCTTGTTCCTCTCACTCCCCCTCTCCCCTTGTTTCTCTCACTCTCTCTCTACCGTTGTTCCTCTCACTATCTCTCTCCCCTTGTTCCTCTCACAGTCTCTCTTCCCTTGTTCCTCTCACTGTCTCTCTCCCCTTGTCCCTCTCACTCTCTCTCTCGCCTTGTTCCTCTCACTGTCTCTCTCCCCTTGTTCCTCTCACTGTCTCCTTCGCCTCTTGTTCCTCTCACTGTCTCTCTCCCCTTGTTCCTTTAACTGTCTCTCTCGCCTCTTGTTCCTCTCACTGTCTCTCTCCCCTTGTTCCTCTCACTGTCTCTCTCCCTTTGTTCCTCTCACAGTCTCTCTCCCCTTGTCCTTCTCACTCTCTCTCTCGCCTTGTTCCTCTCACTATCTCTATGACCTTGTTCCTCTCTCTCTCTCTCTCTCTCTCCCCTTGTTCCTCTCACTGTCTCTCTCCCCTTGTTCCTCTCACTGTCTCTTTACCCTTGTTCCTCTCACTGTCTCTCCCCCCTTGTTACTCTCACTCTCTCTCTCCCTTTGTTCCTCTCACTGTCTCTCTCCCCTTGTTCCTTTCACTGTCTCTCTCGCCTTGTTCCTCTCACTGTCTCTCTCCCCTTGTTCCTCTCACTGTCTCTCTCCCCTTGCTGCTCTCACTGTCTCTCTCCCCTCGATCCATTCACTGTCTCTCTCTCTCCCCTTGATCCTCTCACTTTCTCTCTCCCCTTGTTACTCTCACTCTCTCTCTCTCCTTGTTCCTCTAACTGTCTCTCTCCCCTTGTTCCTCTCACTGACTCTCTCCCCTTGTTCCTCTCACTGTCTCTCTCCCCTTGTTCCTCTCACTGTCTCTCTCCCCTTGTTCCTCTCACTGTCTCTCTCCCCTTGTTCCTCTCACTGTCTCTCTCCCCTTGTTCCTCTCACTGTCTCTCTTCCCTTGTTCCTCTCACTGTCTCTCTCCCCTTGTTCCTCTCACTGTCTCTCTCCCCTTGTTCCTCTCAGTCTCTCTCCCCTTGTCCCTCGCAATCTCTCTCTCCCCTTGTTCCTCTCACTCCCCTTGTTCCTCTCACTCTCTCTCTCCCCTTGTTCCTCTCACTGTCTCTCTCCCCTTGTTACTCTCACTCTCTCTCTCCCCTTTTTTCCTCTCACTGTCTCTCTCCCATTGTTCCTCTCACTGTCTCTCTCCCCTTGTTCCTCTCACTGTCTCTCTCCCCTTGTCCATCTCACTCTATCCCGTTGTTCCTCTCACAGTCTCTCTCCCGTTGATCCTCTCACTTTCTCTCTCCCCTTGTTCCTCTGACTGTCTCTCTCCCCTTGTTCCTCTCACTGTCTCTTGCCCCTTGTTCCCCTCACTGTCTCTCTCCCCTTGTTCCTCTCACTGACTCTCTCCTTGTTCCTCTCACTCTCTCTCTCCCCTTGTTCCTCTCCCTGACTCTCTCCCCTTGTTACTCTCACTGCCTCTCTCCCCTTGTTCCTCTCACTGTCTCTCTCCCCTTGTTCCTCTCACTGTCTCTCTCCCCTTATCCATCTCACTGTCTCTCTCCCCTTGTTCCTCTCACTGTCTCTCTCCCCTTGTTCCTCTCACTGTCTCTCGCCCCCTCTCACTCTCGCCTTGTCCCTCTCACTGTCTCTCTCCCCTTGTCCCTCTCACTGTCTCTCTCCCCTTATTCCTCTCAATGTCTCTCTCCCTTGTTCCTCTCACTGTCTCTCTCCCCTTGTTCCTCTCACTGTCTCTCTACCCTTGTTCCTCTCACTGTCTCTTGCCCCTTGTTCCTCTCACTGTCCCTCTCCCCTTGTTCCTCTCACTGTCTCTCTCCCCTTGCCCGTCTCACTGTCTCTCTCCCCTTGCCCGTCTCACTGTCTCTCTCCCCTTGTTCCTCTCACTGTCTCTCTCCCCTTGTTCCTCTCACTGTCTCTTGCCCCTTGTTCCTCTCACTGTCTCTTGCCCCTTGTTCATCTCACTGTCTCTCTACCCTTGTTCCTCTCACTCTCTCTCTCTCCTTGTTCCTCTCACTGTCTCTCTCCCCTTGTCCCTCTCACTGTCTCTCTCCCCTGGTTCCTCTCACTGTCTCTCTACGCTTGTTCCTCTCACTGTCTCTCTCTCCTTGTTCCTCTCACTCTCTCTCTCCCCTTGTTCCTCTGACTGTCTCTCTCCCCTTGTTCCTCTGACTGTCTCTTGCCCCTTGTTCCTCTCACTGTCTCTCTCCCGTTGTTCCTCTCACTGTCTCTCTCCCCTTGTTCCTCTCACTCTCTCTCTCCCATTGTTCCTCTCACTGTCTCTCTCCCCTTGTTACTCTCACTCTCTCTCTCCCCTTGTTCCTCTCACTGTCTCTCTCCCCTTGTTCATCTCACTGTCTCCCTCCCCTTGTTCCTCTCACTGTATCTCTCCCCCTCTCACTCTCGCCTTGTTCGTCTCACTGTCTCTCTCCCCTTGTTCCTCTCACTGTCTCTTTACACTTGTTCCTCTCACTCTCTCCCTCGCCTTGTTCCTCTCACTGTCTCTCTCCCCTTGTTCCTCTCACTGTCTCTGTACCCTTGTTCCTCTCACTGTCTCTGTACCCTTGTTCCTCTCACTGTCTCACTCCCTTAGTTCCTCTCACTGTCCCTTTCGCTTCTTGTTCCTCTCACTGTCTCTCTCCCCTTGTTTTCTCTCACTGTCTATCTCGCCTCTTGTTCCTCTCACTGTCTCTCTCCACTTGTCCCTCTCATTATCTCTCTCCCCTTGTTCCTCTCACTGTCTCTCTCCCCTTGTTCCTCTCACTGTCTCTCTCCCCTTGTTCCTCTCACTGTCTCTCTCCCCTTGTTCCTCTCACTGTCTCTCTCCCCTTGTTCTTCTCACGGTCTCTCTCCCCTAGTTCCTCTCACTCTCTCTCCTTGTTCCTCTCACTGTCTCTCTCCCCTTGTCCCTCTCAGTCTCTCTCCCCTGGTTCCTCTCACTGTCTCTCTACCCTTGTTCCTCTCACTGTCTCTCTCTCCTTGTTCCTCTCACTGTCTCTCTCCCCTTGTTCCTCTCACTGTCTCTCTCCCCTTGTTCCTCTCACTGTCTCTCTCCCCTTGTTCCTCTCAGTCTCTCTCCCCTTGTTCCTCTCAGTCTCTCTCCCCTTGTTCCTCTCAGTCTCTCTCCCCTTGTTCCTCTCAGTCTCTCTCCCCTTGTCCCTCGCAATCTCTCTCTCCCCTTGTTCCTCTCACTCCCCTTGTTCCTCTCTGTCTCTCTCCCCTTGTTCCTCTCACTCTCTCTCTCCCCTTGTTCCTCTCACTGTCTCTCTCCCCTTGTTACTCTCACTCTCTCTCTCCCCTTTTTTCCTCTCACTGTCTCTCTCCCATTGTTCCTCTCACTGTCTCTCTCCCCTTGTTCCTCTCACTGTCTCTCTCCCCTTGTCCCTCTCACTCTATCCCGTTGTTCCTCTCACAGTCTCTCTCCCGTTGATCCTCTCACTATCTCTCTCCCCTTGTTCCTCTCACTCTCTCTCCCCCCTTGTTCCTCTCACTCCCCCTCCCCCCTTGTTCCTCTCACTCTCTCTCTACCGTTGTTCCTCTCACTATCTCTCTCCGCTTGTTCCTGTCACAGTCTCTCTCCCCTTGTTCCTCTCACTGTCTCTCTCCCCTTGTTCCTCTCACTGTCTCTCTCCCCTTGTCCCTCTCACTCTCTCTCTCGCCTTGTTCCTCTCACTGTCTCTCTCCCCTTCTTCCTCTCACTGTCTCTTTCGCCTCTAGTTCCTCTCACTGTCTCTCTCCCCTTGTTCCTTTAACTGTCTCTCTCGCCTCTTGTTCCTCTCACTGTCTCTCTCCCCTTGTTCCTCTCACTCTCTCTCTCCCCTTGTTCCTCTCACTGTCTCTCTCTCTCCTTGTTCCACTCACTGTCTCTCTCCCCTTGATCCTCTCACTGTCTCTCTCCCCTTGAACCTCTCACTGTTTTTCTCCCATTGTCCATCTCACTATCTCTATCCCCTTGTTCCTCTCTCTCTCTCTCTCCCCTTGTTCCTCTCACTGTCTCTCTCCCCTTGTTCCTCTCACTGTCTCTCTCCCCTTGTTCCTCTCACTGTCTCTCTCGCCTTGTTCCTCTCACTGTCTCTCTCCCCTTGTTCCTCTCACTGTCTCTCTCCCCTTGCTCCTCTCACTGTCTCTCTCCCCTCGATCCACTCACTGTCTCTCTCTCTCCCCTTGATCCTCTCACTTTCTCTCTCCCCTTGTTACTCTCACTCTCTCTCTCTCCTTGTTCCTCTAACTGTCTCTCTCCCCTTGTTCCTCTCACTGTCTCTCTCCCATTGTTCCTCTCACTGACTCTCTCCCCTTGTTCCTCTCACTGTCTCTCTCCCCTTGTTCCTCTCACTGTCTCTCTCCCCTTGTTCCTCTCACTGTGTCTCTCCCCTTGTTCCTCTCACTGTCTCTCTCCCCTTGTTCCTCTCACTGTCTCTCTCCCCTTGTTCCTCTCACTGTCTCTCTCCCCTTGTTCCTCTCACTGTCTCTCTCCCTTTGTTCCTCTCACTGTCTCTCTCCCCTTGTTCCTTCCACTGTCTCTCTCCCCTTGTTCCTTCCACTGTCCCTCTCCCCTTGTTCTTCTCACTGTCCCTCTCCCCTTGTTCTTCTCACTGATTCTCTCCCCTTGTTCCTCTCACTGTCTCTCTCCCCTTGTGCCACTCATTGTCTCTCTCCCCTTGTTCCTCTCACTATCTCTCTCCCCTTGTTCCTCTCACTATCTCTCTCCCCTTGTTCCTCTCACTGTCTCTTGCCCCTTGTTCCTCTCACTGTCTCTCTACCCTTGTTCCTCTCACTGTCTCTTGCCCCTTGTTCCTCTCACTGTCCCTCTCCCCTTGTTCCTCTCACTGTCTCTTGCCCCTTGTTCCTCTCACTGTCTCTTGTTCATCTCACTGTCTCTCTACGCTTGTTCCTCTCACTGTCTCTCTCTCCTTGTTCCTCTCACTCTCTCTCTCCCCTTGTTCCTCTGACTGTCTCTCTCCCCTTGTTCCTCTCACTGTCTCTTGCCCCTTGTTCCTCTCACTGTCTCTCTCTCCTTGTTCCTCTCACTGTCTCTCTCCCCTTGTTCCTCTCACTCTCTCTCTCCCATTGTTCCTCTCACTGTCTCTCTCCCCTTGTTACTCTCACTCTCTCTCTCCCCTTGTTCCTCTCACTGTCTCTCTCCCCTTGTTCATCTCACTGTCTCCCTCCCCTTGTTCCTCTCACTGTATCTCTCCCCCTCTCACTCTCGCCTTGTTCGTCTCACGGTCTCTCTCCCTTGTTCCTCTCACTGTCTCTTTACCCTTGTTCCTGTCACTCTCTCCCTCGCCTTGTTCCTCACACTGTCTCTCTCCCCTTGTTCCTCTCACTGTCTCTTTCGCTTCTTGTTCCTCTCACTGTCTCTCTCCCCTTGTTTTCTCTCACTGTCTCTCTCGCCTCTTGTTCCTCTCACTGTCTCTCACCCCTTGTTCCTCTCATTATCTCTCTCCCCTTGTTCCTCTCACAGTCTCTCTCCCCTTGTTCCTATCACTGTCTCTCTCACCTTTTTCCTCTCACTGTCTCTCTCCCCTTGTTCCTCTCACTGTCTCTCTCCCCTTGTTCTTCTCACGGTCTCTCTCCCCTTGTTCCTCTCACTCTCTCTCCTTGTTCCTCTCACTGTCTCTCTCCCCTTGTCCCTCTCAGTCTCTCTCCCCTGGTTCCTCTCACTGTCTCTCTACTCTTGTTCCTCTCACTGTCTCTCTCTCCTTGTTCCTCTCACTGTCTCTCTCCCCTTGTTCCTCTCACTGTCTCTCTCCCCTTTTTCCTCTCACTGTGTCTTGCCCCTTGTTCCTCTCACTGTCTCTCTCCCCTTGCTCCTCTCACTGTCTCTCTCCCCTTGTTCCTCTCAGTCTCTCTCCCCTTGTCCCTCGCAATCTCTCTCACCCCTTGTTCCTCTCACTCCCCTTGTTCCTCTCTCTGTCTCTCTCCCCTTGTTCCTCTCACTCTCTCTCTCCCCTTGTTCCTCTCACTGTCTCTCTCCCCTTGTTACTCTCACTCTCCCCTTTTTTCCTCTCACTGTCTCTCTCCCATTGTTCCTCTCACTGTCTCTCTCCCCTTGTTCCTCTCACTGTCTCTCTCCCCTTGTCCGTCTCACTCTATCCCGTTGTTCCTCTCACAGTCTCTCTCCCGTTGATCCTCTCACTATCTCTCTCCCCTTGTCCCTCTCACTCTCTCTCCCCCCTTGTTCCTCTCACTCCCCCTCTCCCCTTGTTCCTCTCACTCTCTCTCTACCGTTGTTCCTCTCACTATCTCTCTCCCCTTGTTCCTCTCACAGTCTCTCTCCCCTTGTTCCTCTCACTGTCTCTCTCCCCTTGTCCCTCTCACTCTCTCTCTCGCCTTGTTCCTCTCACTGTCTCTCTCCCCTTGTTCCTCTCACTGTCTCTTTCGCCTCTTGTTCCTCTCACTGTCTCTCTCCCCTTGTTCCTTTAACTGTCTCTCTCGCCTCTTGTTCCTCTCACTGTCTCTCTCCCCTTGTTCCTCTCACTCTCTCTCTCTCCCCTTGTTCCTCTCACTGTCTCTCTCTCTCCTTGTTCCACTCACTGTCTCTCTCCCCTTGATCCTCTCACTGTCTCTCTCCCCTTGAACCTCTCACTGTTTTCTCCCATTGTCCATCTCACTGTCTCTCTCCCCTTGTTCCTCTCACTGTCTCTCTCCCTTTGTTCCTCTCACAGTCTCTCTCCCCTTGTCCTTCTCACTCTCTCTCTCGCCTTGTTCCTCTCACTATCTCTATCACCTTGTTCCTCTCTCTCTCTCTCTCTCCCCCCTTGTTCCTCTCACTGTCTCTCTCCCCTTGTTCCTCTCACTGTCTCTCTCCCCTTGTTCCTCTCACTGTCTCTTTACCCTTGTTCCTCTCACTGTCTCTCTCCCCTTGTTACTCTCACTCTCTCTCTCCCTTTGTTCCTCTCACTGTCTCTCTCCCCTTGTTCCTCTCACTGTCTCTCTCGCCTTGTTCCTCTCACTGTCTCTCTCCCCTTGTTCCTCTCACTGTCTCTCTCCCCTTGCTGCTCTCACTGTCTCTCTCCCCTCGATCCACTCACTGTCTCTCTCTCTCCCCTTGATCCTCTCACTTTCTCTCTCCACTTGTTACTCTCACTCTCTCTCTACCCTTGTTCCTCTCACTGTCTCTCTCCCCTTGTTCCTCTCACTGTCTCTCTCCCCTTGTTCCTCTCACTGTCTCTCTCCCCTTGTTCCTCTCACTGTCTCTCTCCCCTTGTTCCTCTCACTGTCTCTCTCCCCTTGTTCCTCTCACTGTCTCTCTCCCCTTGTTCTCTCCCCTTGTTCCTCTCACTGTCTCTCTCCCTTTGTTCCTCTCACTGTCTCTCTCCCCTTGTTCCTTCCACTGTCTCTCTCCCCTTGTTCCTTCCACTGTCCCTCTCCCCTTGTTCTTCTCACTGATTCTCTCCCCTTGTTCCTCTCACTGTCTCTCTCCCCTTGTGCCTCTCACTGTCTCTCTCCCCTTGTTCCTCTCACTATCTCTCTCCCCTTGTTCCTCTCACTGTCTCTCTCCCCTTGTTCTTCTCACTGATTCTCTCCCCTTGTTCCTCTCACTGTCTCTCTCCCCTTGTGCCTCTCACTGTCTCTCTCCCCTTGTTCCTCTCACTATCTCTCTCCCCTTGTTCCTCTCACTGTCTCTCTCCCCTTGTGCCTCTCACTGTCTCTCTCCCCTTGTGCCTCTCAGTGTCTCTCTCCCCTTGTGCCTCTCACTGTCTCTCTCCCCTTGTTCCTCTCACTATCTCTCTCCCCTTGTTCCTTCCACTGTCCCTCTCCCCTTGTTCTTCTCACTGATTCTCTCCCCTTGTTCCTCTCACTGTCTCTCTCCCCTTGTGCCTCTCACTGTCTCTCTCCCCTTGTTCCTCTCACTATCTCTCTCCCCTTGTTCCTCTCACTGTCTCTCTCCCCTTGTTCCTCTCACTGTCTCTTGCCCCTTGTTCCTCTCACTGTCTCTTGTTCATCTCACTGTCTCTCTACGCTTGTTCCTCTCACTGTCTCTCTCTCCTTGTTCCTCTCACTCTCTCTCTCCCCTTGTTCCTCTCACTCTCTCTCTCCCCTTGTTCCTCTCACTGTCTCTTGCCCCTTGTTCCTCTCACTGTCTCTCTCTCCTTGTTCCTCTCACTGTCTCTCTCCCCTTGTTCCTCTCACTCTCTCTCTCCCATTGTTCCTCTCACTGTCTCTCTCCCCTTGTTACTCTCACTCTCTCTCTCCCCTTGTTCCTCTCACTCTCTCTCTCCCCTTGTTCATCTCACTGTCTCCCTCCCCTTGTTCCTCTCACTGTATCTCTCCCCCTCTCACTCTCGCCTTGTTCGTCTCACGGTCTCTCTCCCCTTGTTTCTCTCACTGTCTCTTTACCCTTGTTCCTGTCACTCTCTCCCTCGCCTTGTTCCTCTCACTGTCTCTCTCCCCTTGTTCCTCTCACTGTCTCTTTCGCTTCTTGTTCCTCTCACTGTCTCTCTCCCCTTGTTTTCTCTCACTGTCTCTCTCGCCTCTTGTTCCTCTCACTGTCTCTCACCCCTTGTTCCTCTCATTATCTCTCTCCCCTTGTTCCTCTCACAGTCTCTCTCCCCTTGTTCCTATCACTGTCTCTCTCACCTTTTTCCTCTCACTGTCTCTCTCCCCTTGTTCCTCTCACTGTCTCTCTCCCCTTGTTCTTCTCACGGTCTCTCTCCCCTTGTTCCTCTCACTCTCTCTCCTTGTTCCTCTCATTATCTCTCTCCCCTTGTTCCTCTCACAGTCTCTCTCCCCTTGTTCCTATCACTGTCTCTCTCACCTTTTTCCTCTCACTGTCTCTCTCCCCTTGTTCCTCTCACTGTCTCTCTCCCCTTGTTCTTCTCACGGTCTCTCTCCCCTTGTTCCTCTCACTCTCTCTCCTTGTTCCTCTCACTGTCTCTCTCCCCTTGTTCCTCTCACTGTCTCTCTCTCCTTGTTCCTCTCACTGTGTCTTGCCCCTTGTTCCTCTCACTGTCTCTCTCCCCTTGCTCCTCTCACTGTCTCTCTCCCCTTGTTCCTCTCAGTCTCTCTCCCCTTGTCCCTCGCAATCTCTCTCTCCCCTTGTTCCTCTCACTCCCCTTGTTCCTCTCTCTGTCTCTCTCCCCTTGTTCCTCTCACTCTCTCTCTCCCCTTGTTCCTCTCACTGTCTCTCTCCCCTTGTTACTCTCACTCTCCCCTTTTTTCCTCTCACTGTCTCTCTCCCATTGTTCCTCTCACTGTCTCTCTCCCCTTGTTCCTCTCACTGTCTCTCTCCCCTTGTCCGTCTCACTCTATCCCGTTGTTCCTCTCACAGTCTCTCTCCCGTTGATCCTCTCACTCCCCCTCTCCCCTTGTTCCTCTCACTCTCTCTCTACCGTTGTTCCTCTCTCTATCTCTCCTCACTCCCCCTCTCCCCTTGTTCCTCTCACTCTCTCTCTACCGTTGTTCCTCTCTCTATCTCTCTCCCCTTGTTCCTCTCACAGTCTCTCTCCCCTTGTTCCTCTCACTGTCTCTCTCCCCTTGTCCCTCTCACTCTCTCTCTCGCCTTGTTCCTCTCACTGTCTCTCTCCCCTTGTTCCTCTCACTGTCTCTTTCGCCTCTTGTTCCTCTCACTGTCTCTCTCCCCTTGTTCCTTTCTCTCTCTCTCTCTCTCTCCCCCCTTGTTCCTCTCACTGTCTCTCTCCCCTTGTTCCTCTCACTGTCTCTCTCCCCTTGTTCCTCTCACTGTCTCTCTCCCCTTGTTCCTCTCACTGTCTCTCTCCCCTTGTTCCTCTCACTGTCTCTTTACCCTTGTTCCTCTCACTGTCTCTCTCCCCTTGTTACTCTCACTCTCTCTCTCCCTTTGTTCCTCTCACTGTCTCTCTCCCCTTGTTCCTCTCACTGTCTCTCTCGCCTTGTTCCTCTCACTGTCTCTCTCCCCTTGTTCCTCTCACTGTCTCTCTCCCCTTGCTGCTCTCACTGTCTCTCTCCCCTCGATCCACTCACTGTCTCTCTCTCTCCCCTTGATCCTCTCACTTTCTCTCTCCACTTGTTACTCTCACTCTCTCTCTCTCATTGTTCCTCTAACTGTCTCTCTCCCCTTGTTCCTCTCACTGACTCTCTCCCCTTGTTCCTCTCACTGTCTCTCTCCCCTTGTTCCTCTCACTGTCTCTCTCCCCTTGTTCCTCTCACTGTCTCTCTCCCCTTGTTCCTCTCACTGTCTCTCTCCCCTTGTTCCTCTCACTGTCTCTCTCCCCTTGTTCCTCTCACTGTCTCTCTCCCCTTGTTCCTCTCACTGTCTCTCTCCCCTTGTTCCTCTCACTGTCTCTCTCCCCTTGTTCCTCTCACTGTCTCTCTCGCCTCTTGCTCCTCTCACTGTCTCTCTCCCCTTGTTCCTCTCACTCTCTCTCTCTCCCCTTGTTCCTCTCACTGTCTCTCTCTCTCCTTGTTCCACTCACTGTCTCTCTCCCCTTGATCCTCTCACTGTCTCTCTCCCCTTGAACCTCTCACTGTTTTCTCCCATTGTCCATCTCACTGTCTCTCTCCCCTTGTTCCTCTCACTGTCTCTCTCCCTTTGTTCCCCTCTCAGTCTCTCTCCCCTTGTCCTTCTCACTCTCTCTCTCGTCTTGTTCCTCTCACTATCTCTATCACCTTGTTCCTCTCTCTCTCTCTCTCTCCCCCCTTGTTCCTCTCACTGTCTCTCTCCCCTTGTTCCTCTCACTGTCTCTCTCCCCTTGTTCCTCTCACTGTCTCTCTCCCCTTGTTCCTCTCACTGTCTCTCTCCCCTTGTTCCTCTCACTGTCTCTTTACCCTTGTTCCTCTCACTGTCTCTCTCCCCTTGTTACTCTCACTCTCTCTCTCCCTTTGTTCCTCTCACTGTCTCTCTCCCCTTGTTCCTCTCACTGTCTCTCTCGCCTTGTTCCTCTCACTGTCTCTCTCCCCTTGTTCCTCTCACTGTCTCTCTCCCCTTGCTGCTCTCACTGTCTCTCTCCCCTCGATCCACTCACTGTCTCTCTCTCTCCCCTTGATCCTCTCACTTTCTCTCTCCACTTGTTACTCTCACTCTCTCTCTCTCATTGTTCCTCTAACTGTCTCTCTCCCCTTGTTCCTCTCACTGACTCTCTCCCCTTGTTCCTCTCACTGTCTCTCTCCCCTTGTTCCTCTCACTGTCTCTCTCCCCTTGTTCCTCTCACTGTCTCTCTCCCCTTGTTCCTCTCACTGTCTCTCTCCCCTTGTTCCTCTCACTGTCTCTCTCCCCTTGTTCCTCTCACTGTCTCTCTCCCCTTGTTCCTCTCACTGTCTCTCTCCCCTTGTTCCTCTCACTGTCTCTCTCCCCTTGTTCCTCTCACTGTCTCTCTCCCCTTGTTCCTCTCACTGTCTCTCTCCCCTTGTTCCTCTCACTGTCTCTCTCCCTTTGTTCCTCTCACTGTCTCTCTCCCCTTGTTCCTTCCACTGTCTCTCTCCCCTTGTTCCTTCCACTGTCCCTCTCTCCTTGTTCTTCTCACTGATTCTCTCCCCTTGTTCCTCTCACTGTCTCTCTCCCCTTGTGCCTCTCACTGTCTCTCTCCCCTTGTTCCTCTGACTATCTCTCTCCCCTTGTTCCTCTCACTATCTCTCTCCCCCTGTTCCTCTCACTGTCTCTCTCCCCTTGTTCCTCTCACTGTCTCTCTCCCCCTCTCACTCTCGCCTTGTCCCTCTCACTGTCTCTCTCCGCTTGTCCCTCTCACTGTCTCTCTCCCCTTATTCCTCTCAATGTCTCTCTCCCTTGTTCCTCTGACTGTCTCTCTCCCCTTGTTCCTCTCACTGTCTCTCTACCCTTGTTCCTCTCACTGTCTCTTGCCCCTTGTTCCTCTCACTGTCCCTCTCCCCTTGTTCCTCTCACTGTCTCTCTCCCCTTGTCCGTCTCACTGTCTCTCTCCCCTTGTTCCTCTCACTGTCTCTCTCCCCTTGTTCCTCTCACTGTCTCTCTCCCCTTGTCCCTCTCACTCTATCCCGTTGTTCCTCTCACAGTCTCTCTCCCGTTGATCCTCTCACTATCTCTCTCCCCTTGTTCCTCTCACTCTCTCTCCCCCCCTTGTTCCTCTCACTCCCCCTCTTCCCTTGTTCCTCTCACTCTCTCTCTACCGTTGTTCCTCTCACTATCTCTCTCCCCTTGTTCCTCTCACAGTCTCTCTCCCCTTGTTCCTCTCACTGTCTCTCTCCCCTTGTTCCTCTCACTGTCTCTCTCCCCTTGTCCCTCTCACTCTCTCTCTCGCCTTGTTCCTCTCACTGTCTCTCTCCCCTTGTTCCTCTCACTGTCTCTTTCGCCTCTTGTTCCTCTCACTGTCTCTCTCCCCTTGTTCCTTGAAATGTCTCACTCGCCTCTTGTTCCTCTCACTGTCTCTCTCCCCTTGTTCCTCTCACTCTCTCTCTCCCCTTGTTCCTCTCACTGTCTCTCTCTCTCCTTGTTCCACTCACTGTCTCTCTCCCCTTGATCCTCTCACTGTCTCTCTCCCCTTGAACCTCTCACTGTTTTTCTCCCATTGTCCATCTCACTGTCTCTCTCCCCTTGTTCCTCTCACTGTCTCTCTCCCTTTGTTCCTCTCACAGTCTCTCTCCCCTTGTCCTTCTCACTCTCTCTCTCACCTTGTTCCTCTCACTATCTCTATCCCCTTGTTCCTCTCTCTCTCCCCTTGTTCCTCTCACTGTCTCTCTCCCCTTGTTCCTCTCACTGTCTCTTTACCCTTGTTCCTCTCACTGTCTCTCTCCCATTGTTCCTCTCACTGTCTCTCTCCCCTTGTTCCTCTCACTGTCTCTCTCCCCTTGTCCCTCTCACTCTATCCCGTTGTTCCTCTCACAGTCTCTCTCCCGTTGATCCTCTCACTATCTCTCTCCCCTTGTTCCTCTCACTCTCTCTCCCCCCTTGTTCCTCTCACTCCCCCTCTCCCCTTGTTTCTCTCACTCTCTCTCTACCGTTGTTCCTCTCACTATCTCTCTCCCCTTGTTCCTCTCACAGTCTCTCTTCCCTTGTTCCTCTCACTGTCTCTCTCCCCTTGTCCCTCTCACTCTCTCTCTCGCCTTGTTCCTCTCACTGTCTCTCTCCCCTTGTTCCTCTCACTGTCTCCTTCGCCTCTTGTTCCTCTCACTGTCTCTCTCCCCTTGTTCCTTTAACTGTCTCTCTCGCCTCTTGTTCCTCTCACTGTCTCTCTCCCCTTGTTCCTCTCACTGTCTCTCTCCCTTTGTTCCTCTCACAGTCTCTCTCCCCTTGTCCTTCTCACTCTCTCTCTCGCCTTGTTCCTCTCACTATCTCTATCACCTTGTTCCTCTCTCTCTCTCTCTCTCTCTCCCCTTGTTCCTCTCACTGTCTCTCTCCCCTTGTTCCTCTCACTGTCTCTTTACCCTTGTTCCTCTCACTGTCTCTCCCCCCTTGTTACTCTCACTCTCTCTCTCCCTTTGTTCCTCTCACTGTCTCTCTCCCCTTGTTCCTTTCACTGTCTCTCTCGCCTTGTTCCTCTCACTGTCTCTCTCCCCTTGTTCCTCTCACTGTCTCTCTCCCCTTGCTGCTCTCACTGTCTCTCTCCCCTCGATCCACTCACTGTCTCTCTCTCTCCCCTTGATCCTCTCACTTTCTCTCTCCCCTTGTTACTCTCACTCTCTCTCTCCCCTTGTTCCTCTCACTGACTCTCTCCCCTTGTTCCTCTCACTGTCTCTCTCCCCTTGTTCCTCTCACTGTCTCTCTCCCCTTGTTCCTCTCACTGTCTCTCTCCCCTTGTTCCTCTCACTGTCTCTCTCCCCTTGTTCCTCTCACTGTCTCTCTCCCCTTGTTCCTCTCACTGTCTCTCTTCCCTTGTTCCTCTCACTGTCTCTCTCCCCTTGTTCCTCTCACTGTCTCTCTCCCCTTGTTCCTCTCAGTCTCTCTCCCCTTGTCCCTCGCAATCTCTCTCTCCCCTTGTTCCTCTCACTCCCCTTGTTCCTCTCACTCTCTCTCTCCCCTTGTTCCTCTCACTGTCTCTCTCCCCTTGTTACTCTCACTCTCTCTCTCCCCTTTTTTCCTCTCACTGTCTCTCTCCCATTGTTCCTCTCACTGTCTCTCTCCCCTTGTTCCTCTCACTGTCTCTCTCCCCTTGTCCCTCTCACTCTATCCCGTTGTTCCTCTCACAGTCTCTCTCCCGTTGATCCTCTCACTTTCTCTCTCCCCTTGTTCCTCTGACTGTCTCTCTCCCCTTGTTCCTCTCACTGTCTCTTGCCCCTTGTTCCCCTCACTGTCTCTCTCCCCTTGTTCCTCTCACTGACTCTCTCCTTGTTCCTCTCACTCTCTCTCTCCCCTTGTTCCTCTCCCTGACTCTCTCCCCTTGTTACTCTCACTGCCTCTCTCCCCTTGTTCCTCTCACTGTCTCTCTCCCCTTGTTCCTCTCACTGTCTCTCTCCCCTTATCCATCTCACTGTCTCTCTCCCCTTGTTCCTCTCACTGTCTCTCTCCCCTTGTTCCTCTCACTGTCTCTCGCCCCCTCTCACTCTCGCCTTGTCCCTCTCACTGTCTCTCTCCCCTTGTCCCTCTCACTGTCTCTCTCCCCTTATTCCTCTCAATGTCTCTCTCCCTTGTTCCTCTCACTGTCTCTCTCCCCTTGTTCCTCTCACTGTCTCTCTACCCATGTTCCTCTCACTGTCTCTTGCCCCTTGTTCCTCTCACTGTCCCTCTCCCCTTGTTCCTCTCACTGTCTCTCTCCCCTTGCCCGTCTCACTGTCTCTCTCCCCTTGCCCGTCTCACTGTCTCTCTCCCCTTGTTCCTCTCACTGTCTCTTGCCCCTTGTTCCTCTCACTGTCTCTTGCCCCTTGTTCATCTCACTGTCTCTCTACCCTTGTTCCTCTCACTCTCTCTCTCTCCTTGTTCCTCTCACTGTCTCTCTCCCCTTGTCCCTCTCACTGTCTCTCTCCCCTGGTTCCTCTCACTGTCTCTCTACGCTTGTTCCTCTCACTGTCTCTCTCTCCTTGTTCCTCTCACTCTCTCTCTCCCCTTGTTCCTCTGACTGTCTCTCTCCCCTTGTTCCTCTGACTGTCTCTTGCCCCTTGTTCCTCTCACTGTCTCTCTCCCCTTGTTCCTCTCACCGTCTCTCTCCCCTTGTTCCTCTCACTCTCTCTCTCCCATTGTTCCTCTCACTGTCTCTCTCCCCTTGTTACTCTCACTCTCTCTCTCCCCTTGTTCCTCTCACTGTCTCTCTCCCCTTGTTCATCTCACTGTCTCCCTCCCCTTGTTCCTCTCACTGTATCTCTCCCCCTCTCACTCTCGCCTTGTTCGTCTCACTGTCTCTCTCCCCTTGTTCCTCTCACTGTCTCTTTACACTTGTTCCTCTCACTCTCTCCCTCGCCTTGTTCCTCTCACTGTCTCTCTCCCCTTGTTCCTCTCACTGTCTCTGTACCCTTGTTCCTCTCACTGTCTCACTCCCTTAGTTCCTCTCACTGTCCCTTTCGCTTCTTGTTCCTCTCACTGTCTCTCTCCCCTTGTTTTCTCTCACTGTCTATCTCGCCTCTTGTTCCTCTCACTGTCTCTCTCCACTTGTCCCTCTCATTATCTCTCTCCCCTTGTTCCTCTCACTGTCTCTCTCCCCTTGTTCCTCTCACTGTCTCTCTCCCCTTGTTCCTCTCACTGTCTCTCTCCCCTTGTTCCTCTCACTGTCTCTCTCCCCTTGTTCTTCTCACGGTCTCTCTCCCCTAGTTCCTCTCACTCTCTCTCCTTGTTCCTCTCACTGTCTCTCTCCCCTTGTCCCTCTCAGTCTCTCTCCCCTGGTTCCTCTCACTGTCTCTCTACCCTTGTTCCTCTCACTGTCTCTCTCTCCTTGTTCCTCTCACTGTCTCTCTCCCCTTGTTCCTCTCACTGTCTCTCTCCCCGTGTTCCTCTCACTGTCTCTCTCCCCTTGTTCCTCTCAGTCTCTCTCCCCTTGTTCCTCTCAGTCTCTCTCCCCTTGTTCCTCTCAGTCTCTCTCCCCTTGTCCCTCGCAATCTCTCTCTCCCCTTGTTCCTCTCACTCCCCTTGTTCCTCTCTGTCTCTCTCCCCTTGTTCCTCTCACTCTCTCTCTCCCCTTGTTCCTCTCACTGTCTCTCTCCCCTTGTTACTCTCACTCTCTCTCTCCCCTTTTTTCCTCTCACTGTCTCTCTCCCATTGTTCCTCTCACTGTCTCTCTCCCCTTGGTCCTCTCACTGTCTCTCTCCCCTTGTCCCTCTCACTCTATCCCGTTGTTCCTCTCACAGTCTCTCTCCCGTTGATCCTCTCACTATCTCTCTCCCCTTGTTCCTCTCACTCTCTCTCCCCCCTTGTTCCTCTCACTCCCCCTCTCCCCTTGTTCCTCTCACTCTCTCTCTACCGTTGTTCCTCTCACTATCTCTCTCCGCTTGTTCCTGTCACAGTCTCTCTCCCCTTGTTCCTCTCACTGTCTCTCTCCCCTTGTTCCTCTCACTGTCTCTCTCCCCTTGTCCCTCTCACTCTCTCTCTCGCCTTGTTCCTCTCAATGTCTCTCTCCCCTTCTTCCTCTCACTGTCTCTTTCGCCTCTAGTTCCTCTCACTGTCTCTCTCCCCTTGTTCCTTTAACTGTCTCTCTCGCCTCTTGTTCCTCTCACTGTCTCTCTCCCCTTGTTCCTCTCACTCTCTCTCTCCCCTTGTTCCTCTCACTGTCTCTCTCTCTCCTTGTTCCACTCACTGTCTCTCTCCCCTTGATCCTCTCACTGTCTCTCTCCCCTTGAACCTCTCACTGTTTTTCTCCCATTGTCCATCTCACTATCTCTATCCCCTTGTTCCTCTCTCTCTCTCTCTCCCCTTGTTCCTCTCACTGTCTCTCTCCCCTTGTTCCTCTCACTGTCTCTCTCCCCTTGTTCCTCTCACTGTCTCTCTCGCCTTGTTCCTCTCACTGTCTCTCTCCCCTTGTTCCTCTCACTGTCTCTCTCCCCTTGCTCCTCTCACTGTCTCTCTCCCCTCGATCCACTCACTGTCTCTCTCTCTCCCCTTGATCCTCTCACTTTCTCTCTCCCCTTGTTACTCTCACTCTCTCTCTCTCCTTGTTCCTCTAACTGTCTCTCTCCCCTTGTTCCTCTCACTGTCTCTCTCCCATTGTTCCTCTCACTGACTCTCTCCCCTTGTTCCTCTCACTGTCTCTCTCCCCTTGTTCCTCTCACTGTCTCTCTCCCCTTGTTCCTCTCACTGTGTCTCTCCCCTTGTTCCTCTCACTGTCTCTCTCCCATTGTTCCTCTCACTGTCTCTCTCCCCTTGTTCCTCTCACTGTCTCTCTCCCCTTGTTCCTCTCACTGTCTCTCTCCCCTTGTTCCTCTCACTGTCTCTCTCCCTTTGTTCCTCTCACTGTCTCTCTCCCCTTGTTCCTTCCACTGTCTCTCTCCCCTTGTTCCTTCCACTGTCCCTCTCCCCTTGTTCTTCTCACTGTCCCTCTCCCCTTGTTCTTCTCACTGATTCTCTCCCCTTGTTCCTCTCACTGTCTCTCTCCCCTTATTCCTCTCAATGTCTCTCTCCCTTGTTCCTCTCACTGTCTCTCTCCCCTTGTTCCTCTCACTGTCTCTCTACCCTTGTTCCTCTCACTGTCTCTTGCCCCTTGTTCCTCTCACTGTCCCTCTCCCCTTGTTCCTCTCACTGTCTCTCTCCCCTTGCCCGTCTCACTGTCTCTCTCCCCTTGCCCGTCTCACTGTCTCTCTCCCCTTGTTCCTCTCACTGTCTCTTGCCCCTTGTTCCTCTCACTGTCTCTTGCCCCTTGTTCATCTCACTGTCTCTCTCCCCTTGTCCCTCTCACTGTCTCTCTCCCCTGGTTCCTCTCACTGTCTCTCTACGCTTGTTCCTCTCACTGTCTCTCTCTCCTTGTTCCTCTCACTCTCTCTCTCCCCTTGTTCCTCTGACTGTCTCTCTCCCCTTGTTCCTCTGACTGTCTCTTGCCCCTTGTTCCTCTCACTGTCTCTCTCCCCTTGTTCCTCTCACTGTCTCTCTCCCCTTGTTCCTCTCACTCTCTCTCTCCCATTGTTCCTCTCACTGTCTCTCTCCCCTTGTTACTCTCACTCTCTCTCTCCCCTTGTTCCTCTCACTGTCTCTCTCCCCTTGTTCATCTCACTGTCTCCCTCCCCTTGTTCCTCTCACTGTATCTCTCCCCCTCTCACTCTCGCCTTGTTCGTCTCACTGTCTCTCTCCCCTTGTTCCTCTCACTGTCTCTTTACACTTGTTCCTCTCACTCTCTCCCTCGCCTTGTTCCTCTCACTGTCTCTCTCCCCTTGTTCCTCTCACTGTCTCTGTACCCTTGTTCCTCTCACTGTCTCACTCCCTTAGTTCCTCTCACTGTCCCTTTCGCTTCTTGTTCCTCTCACTGTCTCTCTCCCCTTGTTTTCTCTCACTGTCTATCTCGCCTCTTGTTCCTCTCACTGTCTCTCTCCACTTGTCCCTCTCATTATCTCTCTCCCCTTGTTCCTCTCACTGTCTCTCTCCCCTTGTTCCTCTCACTGTCTCTCTCCCCTTGTTCCTCTCACTGTCTCTCTCCCCTTGTTCCTCTCACTGTCTCTCTCCCCTTGTTCTTCTCACGGTCTCTCTCCCCTAGTTCCTCTCACTCTCTCTCCTTGTTCCTCTCACTGTCTCTCTCCCCTTGTCCCTCTCAGTCTCTCTCCCCTGGTTCCTCTCACTGTCTCTCTACCCTTGTTCCTCTCACTGTCTCTCTCTCCTTGTTCCTCTCACTGTCTCTCTCCCCTTGTTCCTCTCACTGTCTCTCTCCCCTTGTTCCTCTCACTGTCTCTCTCCCCTTGTTCCTCTCAGTCTCTCTCCCCTTGTTCCTCTCAGTCTCTCTCCCCTTGTTCCTCTCAGTCTCTCTCCCCTTGTTCCTCTCAGTCTCTCTCCCCTTGTCCCTCGCAATCTCTCTCTCCCCTTGTTCCTCTCACTCCCCTTGTTCCTCTCTGTCTCTCTCCCCTTGTTCCTCTCACTCTCTCTCTCCCCTTGTTCCTCTCACTGTCTCTCTCCCCTTGTTACTCTCACTCTCTCTCTCCCCTTTTTTCCTCTCACTGTCTCTCTCCCATTGTTCCTCTCACTGTCTCTCTCCCCTTGTTCCTCTCACTGTCTCTCTCCCCTTGTCCCTCTCACTCTATCCCGTTGTTCCTCTCACAGTCTCTCTCCCGTTGATCCTCTCACTATCTCTCTCCCCTTGTTCCTCTCACTCTCTCTCCCCCCTTGTTCCTCTCACTCCCCCTCTCCCCTTGTTCCTCTCACTCTCTCTCTACCGTTGTTCCTCTCACTATCTCTCTCCGCTTGTTCCTGTCACAGTCTCTCTCCCCTTGTTCCTCTCACTGTCTCTCTCCCCTTGTTCCTCTCACTGTCTCTCTCCCCTTGTCCCTCTCACTCTCTCTCTCGCCTTGTTCCTCTCACTGTCTCTCTCCCCTTCTTCCTCTCACTGTCTCTTTCGCCTCTAGTTCCTCTCACTGTCTCTCTCCCCTTGTTCCTTTAACTGTCTCTCTCGCCTCTTGTTCCTCTCACTGTCTCTCTCCCCTTGTTCCTCTCACTCTCTCTCTCCCCTTGTTCCTCTCACTGTCTCTCTCTCTCCTTGTTCCACTCACTGTCTCTCTCCCCTTGATCCTCTCACTGTCTCTCTCCCCTTGAACCTCTCACTGTTTTTCTCCCATTGTCCATCTCACTATCTCTATCCCCTTGTTCCTCTCTCTCTCTCTCTCCCCTTGTTCCTCTCACTGTCTCTCTCCCCTTGTTCCTCTCACTGTCTCTCTCCCCTTGTTCCTCTCACTGTCTCTCTCGCCTTGTTCCTCTCACTGTCTCTCTCCCCTTGTTCCTCTCACTGTCTCTCTCCCCTTGCTCCTCTCACTGTCTCTCTCCCCTCGATCCACTCACTGTCTCTCTCTCTCCCCTTGATCCTCTCACTTTCTCTCTCCCCTTGTTACTCTCACTCTCTCTCTCTCCTTGTTCCTCTAACTGTCTCTCTCCCCTTGTTCCTCTCACTGTCTCTCTCCCATTGTTCCTCTCACTGACTCTCTCCCCTTGTTCCTCTCACTGTCTCTCTCCCCTTGTTCCTCTCACTGTCTCTCTCCCCTTGTTCCTCTCACTGTGTCTCTCCCCTTGTTCCTCTCACTGTCTCTCTCCCATTGTTCCTCTCACTGTCTCTCTCCCCTTGTTCCTCTCACTGTCTCTCTCCCCTTGTTCCTCTCACTGTCTCTCTCCCCTTGTTCCTCTCACTGTCTCTCTCCCCTTGTTCCTCTCACTGTCTCTCTCCCTTTGTTCCTTCCACTGTCCCTCTCCCCTTGTTCTTCTCACTGTCCCTCTCCCCTTGTTCTTCACACTGATTCTCTCCCCTTGTTCCTCTCACTGTCTCTCTCCCCTTGTGCCACTCATTGTCTCTCTCCCCTTGTTCCTCTCACTATCTCTCTCCCCTTGTTCCTCTCACTATCTCTCTCCCCTTGTTCCTCTCACTGTCTCTTGCCCCTTGTTCCTCTCACTGTCTCTCTACCCTTGTTCCTCTCACTGTCTCTTGCCCCTTGTTCCTCTCACTGTCCCTCTCCCCTTGTTCCTCTCACTGTCTCTTGCCCCTTGTTCCTCTCACTGTCTCTTGTTCATCTCACTGTCTCTCTACGCTTGTTCCTCTCACTGTCTCTCTCTCCTTGTTCCTCTCACTCTCTCTCTCCCCTTGTTCCTCTGACTGTCTCTCTCCCCTTGTTCCTCTCACTGTCCCTTGCCCCTTGTTCCTCTCACTGTCTCTCTCTCCTTGTTCCTCTCACTGTCTCTCTCCCCTTGTTCCTCTCACTCTCTCTCTCCCATTGTTCCTCTCACTGTCTCTCTCCCCTTGTTACTCTCACTCTCTCTCTCCCCTTGTTCCTCTCACTGTCTCTCTCCCCTTGTTCATCTCACTGTCTCCCTCCCCTTGTTCCTCTCACTGTATCTCTCCCCCTCTCACTCTCGCCTTGTTCGTCTCACGGTCTCTCTCCCCTTGTTCCTCTCACTGTCTCTTTACCCTTGTTCCTGTCACTCTCTCCCTCACCTTGTTCCTCTCACTGTCTCTCTCCCCTTGTTCCTCTCACTGTCTCTTTCGCTTTTTGTTCCTCTCACTGTCTCTCTCCCCTTGTTTTCTCTCACTGTCTCTCTCGCCTCTTGTTCCTCTCACTGTCTCTCACCCCTTGTTCCTCTCATTATCTCTCTCCCCTTGTTCCTCTCACAGTCTCTCTCCCCTTGTTCCTATCACTGTCTCTCTCACCTTTTTCCTCTCACTGTCTCTCTCCCCTTGTTCCTCTCACTGTCTCTCTCCCCTTGTTCTTCTCACGGTCTCTCTCCCCTTGTTCCTCTCACTCTCTCTCCTTGTTCCTCTCACTGTCTCTCTCCCCTTGTCCCTCTCAGTCTCTCTCCCCTGGTTCCTCTCACTGTCTCTCTACCCTTGTTCCTCTCACTGTCTCTCTCTCCTTGTTCCTCTCACTGTCTCTCTCCCCTTGTTCCTCTCACTGTCTCTCTCCCCTTTTTCCTCTCACTGTGTCTTGCCCCTTGTTCCTCTCACTGTCTCTCTCCCCTTGCTCCTCTCACTGTCTCTCTCCCCTTGTTCCTCTCAGTCTCTCTCCCCTTGTCCCTCGCAATCTCTCTCTCCCCTTGTTCCTCTCACTCCCCTTGTTCCTCTCTCTGTCTCTCTCCCCTTGTTCCTCTCACTCTCTCTCTCCCCTTGTTCCTCTCACTGTCTCTCTCCCCTTGTTACTCTCACTCTCCCCTTTTTTCCTCTCACTGTCTCTCTCCCATTGTTCCTCTCACTGTCTCTCTCCCCTTGTTCCTCTCACTGTCTCTCTCCCCTTGTCCGTCTCACTCTATCCCGTTGTTCCTCTCACAGTCTCTCTCCAATTGATCCTCTCACTATCTCTCTCCCCTTGTCCCTCTCACTCTCTCTCCCCCCTTGTTCCTCTCACTCCCCCTCTCCCCTTGTTCCTCTCACTCTCTCTCTACCGTTGTTCCTCTCACTATCTCTCTCCCCTTGTTCCTCTCACAGTCTCTCTCCCCTTGTTCCTCTCACTGTCTCTCTCCCCTTGTCCCTCTCACTCTCTCTCTCGCCTTGTTCCTCTCACTGTCTCTCTCCCCTTGTTCCTCTCACTGTCTCTTTCGCCTCTTGTTCCTCTCACTGTCTCTCTCCCCTTGTTCCTTTAACTGTCTCTCTCGCCTCTTGTTCCTCTCACTGTCTCTCTCCCCTTGTTCCTCTCACTCTCTCTCTCTCCCCTTGTTCCTCTCACTGTCTCTCTCTCTCCTTGTTCCACTCACTGTCTCTCTCCCCTTGATCCTCTCACTGTCTCTCTCCCCTTGAACCTCTCACTGTTTTCTCCCATTGTCCATCTCACTGTCTCTCTCCCCTTGTTCCTCTCACTGTCTCTCTCCCTTTGTTCCTCTCACAGTCTCTCTCCCCTTGTCCTTCTCACTCTCTCTCTCGCCTTGTTCCTCTCACTATCTCTATCACCTTGTTCCTCTCTCTCTCTCTCTCTCCCCCCTTGTTCCTCTCACTGTCTCTCTCCCCTTGTTCCTCTCACTGTCTCTCTCCCCTTGTTCCTCTCACTGTCTCTTTACCCTTGTTCCTCTCACTGTCTCTCTCCCCTTGTTACTCTCACTCTCTCTCTCCCTTTGTTCCTCTCACTGTCTCTCTCCCCTTGTTCCTCTCACTGTCTCTCTCGCCTTGTTCCTCTCACTGTCTCTCTCCCCTTGTTCCTCTCACTGTCTCTCTCCCCTTGCTGCTCTCACTGTCTCTCTCCCCTTGCTGCTCTCACTGTCTCTCTCCCCTCGATCCACTCACTGTCTCTCTCTCTCCCCTTGATCCTCTCACTTTCTCTCTCCACTTGTTACTCTCACTCTCTCTCTCCCCTTGTTCCTCTCACTGTCTCTCTCCCCTTGTTCCTCTCACTGTCTCTCTCCCCTTGTTCCTCTCACTGTCTCTCTCCCCTTGTTCCTCTCACTGTCTCTCTCCCCTTGTTCCTCTCACTGTCTCTCTCCCCTTGTTCCTCTCACTGTCTCTCTCCCCTTGTTCCTCTCACTGTCTCTCTCCCTTTGTTCCTCTCACTGTCTCTCTCCCCTTGTTCCTTCCACTGTCTCTCTCCCCTTGTTCCTTCCACTGTCCCTCTCCCCTTGTTCTTCTCACTGATTCTCTCCCCTTGTTCCTCTCACTGTCTCTCTCCCCTTGTGCCTCTCACTGTCTCTCTCCCCTTGTTCCTCTCACTATCTCTCTCCCCTTGTTCCTCTCACTGTCTCTCTCCCCTTGTTCTTCTCACTGATTCTCTCCCCTTGTTCCTCTCACTGTCTCTCTCCCCCTGTGCCTCTCACTGTCTCTCTCCCCTTGTTCCTCTCACTATCTCTCTCCCCTTGTTCCTCTCACTGTCTCTCTCCCCTTGTGCCTCTCACTGTCTCTCTCCCCTTGTGCCTCTCACTGTCTCTCTCCCCTTGTGCCTCTCAGTGTCTCTCTCCCCTTGTGCCTCTCACTGTCTCTCTCCCCTTGTGCCTCTCACTGTCTCTCTCCCCTTGTTCCTCTCACTATCTCTCTCCCCTTGTTCCTTCCACTGTCCCTCTCCCCTTGTTCTTCTCACTGATTCTCTCCCCTTGTTCCTCTCACTGTCTCTCTCCCCTTGTGCCTCTCACTGTCTCTCTCCCCTTGTTCCTCTCACTATCTCTCTCCCCTTGTTCCTCTCACTGTCTCTCTCCCCTTGTTCCTCTCACTGTCTCTTGCCCCTTGTTCCTCTCACTGTCTCTTGTTCATCTCACTGTCTCTCTACGCTTGTTCCTCTCACTGTCTCTCTCTCCTTGTTCCTCTCACTCTCTCTCTCCCCTTGTTCCTCTGACTGTCTCTCTCCCCTTGTTCCTCTCACTGTCTCTTGCCCCTTGTTCCTCTCACTGTCTCTCTCTCCTTGTTCCTCTCACTGTCTCTCTCCCATTGTTCCTCTCACTATCTCTCTCCCCCTGTTCCTCTCACTGTCTCTCTCCCCTTGTTCCTCTCACTGTCTCTCTCCCCCTCTCACTCTCGCCTTGTCCCTCTCACTGTCTCTCTCCCCTTGTCCCTCTCACTGTCTCTCTCCCCTTATTCCTCTCAATGTCTCTCTCCCTTGTTCCTCTGACTGTCTCTCTCCCCTTGTTCCTCTCACTGTCTCTCTACCCTTGTTCCTCTCACTGTCTCTTGCCCCTTGTTCCTCTCACTGTCCCTCTCCCCTTGTTCCTCTCACTGTCTCTCTCCCCTTGTCCGTCTCACTGTCTCTCTCCCCTTGTTCCTCTCACTGTCTCTCTCCCCTTGTTCCTCTCACTGTCTCTCTCCCCTTGTCCCTCTCACTCTATCCCGTTGTTCCTCTCACAGTCTCTCTCCCGTTGATCCTCTCACTATCTCTCTCCCCTTGTTCCTCTCACTCTCTCTCCCCCCCTTGTTCCTCTCACTCCCCCTCTTCCCTTGTTCCTCTCACTCTCTCTCTACCGTTGTTCCTCTCACTATCTCTCTCCCCTTGTTCCTCTCACAGTCTCTCTCCCCTTGTTCCTCTCACTGTCTCTCTCCCCTTGTTCCTCTCACTGTCTCTCTCCCCTTGTCCCTCTCACTCTCTCTCTCCCCTTGTCCCTCTCACTCTCTCTCTCGCCTTGTTCCTCTCACTGTCTCTCTCCCCTTGTTCCTCTCACTGTCTCTTTCGCCTCTTGTTCCTCTCACTGTCTCTCTCCCCTTGTTCCTTGAAATGTCTCACTCGCCTCTTGTTCCTCTCACTGTCTCTCTCCCCTTGTTCCTCTCACTCTCTCTCTCCCCTTGTTCCTCTCACTGTCTCTCTCTCTCCTTGTTCCACTCACTGTCTCTCTCCCCTTGATCCTCTCACTGTCTCTCTCCCCTTGAACCTCTCACTGTTTTTCTCCCATTGTCCATCTCACTGTCTCTCTCCCCTTGTTCCTCTCACTGTCTCTCTCCCTTTGTTCCTCTCACAGTCTCTCTCCCCTTGTCCTTCTCACTCTCTCTCTCACCTTGTTCCTCTCACTATCTCTATCCCCTTGTTCCTCTCTCTCTCCCCTTGTTCCTCTCACTGTCTCTCTCCCCTTGTTCCTCTCACTGTCTCTTTACCCTTGTTCCTGTCACTGTCTCTCTCCCCTTGCTCCTCTCACTGTCTCTCTCCCCTCGATCCACTCACTGTCTCTCTCCCCTCGATCCACTCACTGTCTCTCTCTCTCCCCTTGATCCTCTCACTTTCTCTCTCCCCTTGTTACTCTCACTCTCTCTCTACCCTTGTTCCTCTCACTGTCTCTCTCCCCTTGTTCCTCTCACTGTCTCTCTCCCCTTGTTCCTCTCACTGTCTCTCTCCCCTTGTTCCTCTCACTGTCTCTCTCCCCTTGTTCCTCTCACTGTCTCTCTCCCCTTGTTCCTCTCACTGTCTCTCTCCCCTTGTTCCTCTCACTGTCTCTCTCCCCTTGTTCCTCTCACTGTCTCTCTCCCTTTGTTCCTCTCACTGTCTCTCTCCCCTTGTTCCTTCCACTGTCTCTCTCCCCTTGTTCCTTCCACTGTCCCTCTCCCCTTGTTCTTCTCACTGATTCTCTCCCCTTGTTCCTCTCACTGTCTCTCTCCCCTTGTGCCTCTCACTGTCTCTCTCCCCTTGTTCCTCTCACTATCTCTCTCCCCTTGTTCCTCTCACTGTCTCTCTCCCCTTGTTCTTCTCACTGATTCTCTCCCCTTGTTCCTCTCACTGTCTCTCTCCCCTTGTGCCTCTCACTGTCTCTCTCCCCTTGTTCCTCTCACTATCTCTCTCCCCTTGTTCCTCTCACTGTCTCTCTCCCCTTGTGCCTCTCACTGTCTCTCTCCCCTTGTGCCTCTCAGTGTCTCTCTCCCCTTGTGCCTCTCACTGTCTCTCTCCCCTTGTTCCTCTCACTATCTCTCTCCCCTTGTTCCTTCCACTGTCCCTCTCCCCTTGTTCTTCTCACTGATTCTCTCCCCTTGTTCCTCTCACTGTCTCTCTCCCCTTGTGCCTCTCACTGTCTCTCTCCCCTTGTTCCTCTCACTATCTCTCTCCCCTTGTTCCTCTCACTGTCTCTCTCCCCTTGTTCCTCTCACTGTCTCTTGCCCCTTGTTCCTCTCACTGTCTCTTGTTCATCTCACTGTCTCTCTACGCTTGTTCCTCTCACTGTCTCTCTCTCCTTGTTCCTCTCACTCTCTCTCTCCCCTTGTTCCTCTCACTCTCTCTCTCCCCTTGTTCCTCTCACTGTCTCTTGCCCCTTGTTCCTCTCACTGTCTCTCTCTCCTTGTTCCTCTCACTGTCTCTCTCCCCTTGTTCCTCTCACTCTCTCTCTCCCATTGTTCCTCTCACTGTCTCTCTCCCCTTGTTACTCTCACTCTCTCTCTCCCCTTGTTCCTCTCACTGTCTCTCTCCCCTTGTTCATCTCACTGTCTCCCTCCCCTTGTTCCTCTCACTGTATCTCTCCCCCTCTCACTCTCGCCTTGTTCGTCTCACGGTCTCTCTCCCCTTGTTTCTCTCACTGTCTCTTTACCCTTGTTCCTGTCACTCTCTCCCTCGCCTTGTTCCTCTCACTGTCTCTCTCCCCTTGTTCCTCTCACTGTCTCTTTCGCTTCTTGTTCCTCTCACTGTCTCTCTCCCCTTGTTTTCTCTCACTGTCTCTCTCGCCTCTTGTTCCTCTCACTGTCTCTCACCCCTTGTTCCTCTCATTATCTCTCTCCCCTTGTTCCTCTCACAGTCTCTCTCCCCTTGTTCCTATCACAGTCTCTCTCACCTTTTTCCTCTCACTGTCTCTCTCCCCTTGTTCCTCTCACTGTCTCTCTCCCCTTGTTCTTCTCACGGTCTCTCTCCCCTTGTTCCTCTCACTCTCTCTCCTTGTTCCTCTCATTATCTCTCTCCCCTTGTTCCTCTCACAGTCTCTCTCCCCTTGTTCCTATCACTGTCTCTCTCACCTTTTTCCTCTCACTGTCTCTCTCCCCTTGTTCCTCTCACTGTCTCTCTCCCCTTGTTCTTCTCACGGTCTCTCTCCCCTTGTTCCTCTCACTCTCTCTCCTTGTTCCTCTCACTGTCTCTCTACCCTTGTTCCTCTCACTGTCTCTCTCTCCTTGTTCCTCTCACTGTCTCTCTCCCCTTGTTCCTCTCACTGTCTCTCTCCCCTTTTTCCTCTCACTGTGTCTTGCCCCTTGTTCCTCTCACTGTCTCTCTCCCCTTGCTCCTCTCACTGTCTCTCTCCCCTTGTTCCTCTCAGTCTCTCTCCCCTTGTCCCTCGCAATCTCTCTCTCCCCTTGTTCCTCTCACTCCCCTTGTTCCTCTCTCTGTCTCTCTCCCCTTGTTCCTCTCACTCTCTCTCTCCCCTTGTTCCTCTCACTGTCTCTCTCCCCTTGTTACTCTCACTCTCCCCTTTTTTCCTCTCACTGTCTCTCTCCCATTGTTCCTCTCACTGTCTCTCTCCCCTTGTTCCTCTCACTGTCTCTCTCCCCTTGTCCGTCTCACTCTATCCCGTTGTTCCTCTCACAGTCTCTCTCCCGTTGATCCTCTCACTATCTCTCTCCCCTTGTTCCTCTCACTCTCTCTCCCCCCTTGTTCCTCTCACTCCCCCTCTCCCCTTGTTCCTCTCACTCTCTCTCTACCGTTGTTCCTCTCTCTATCTCTCTCCCCTTGTTCCTCTCACAGTCTCTCTCCCCTTGTTCCTCTCACTGTCTCTCTCCCCTTGTCCCTCTCACTCTCTCTCTCGCCTTGTTCCTCTCACTGTCTCTCTCCCCTTGTTCCTCTCACTGTCTCTTTCGCCTCTTGTTCCTCTCACTGTCTCTCTCCCCTTGTTCCTTTAACTGTCTCTCTCGCCTCTTGCTCCTCTCACTGTCTCTCTCCCCTTGTTCCTCTCACTCTCTCTCTCTCCCCTTGTTCCTCTCACTGTCTCTCTCTCCTTGTTCCACTCACTGTCTCTCTCCCCTTGATCCTCTCACTGTCTCTCTCCCCTTGAACCTCTCACTGTTTTCTCCCATTGTCCATCTCACTGTCTCTCTCCCCTTGTTCCTCTCACTGTCTCTCTCCCTTTGTTCCCCTCTCAGTCTCTCTCCCCTTGTCCTTCTCACTCTCTCTCTCGCCTTGTTCCTCTCACTATCTCTATCACCTTGTTCCTCTCTCTCTCTCTCTCTCCCCCCTTGTTCCTCTCACTGTCTCTCTCCCCTTGTTCCTCTCACTGTCTCTCTCCCCTTGTTCCTCTCACTGTCTCTCTCCCCTTGTTCCTCTCACTGTCTCTTTACCCTTGTTCCTCTCACTGTCTCTCTCCCCTTGTTACTCTCACTCTCTCTCTCCCTTTGTTCCTCTCACTGTCTCTCTCCCCTTGTTCCTCTCACTGTCTCTCTCGCCTTGTTCCTCTCACTGTCTCTCTCCCCTTGTTCCTCTCACTGTCTCTCTCCCCTTGCTGCTCTCACTGTCTCTCTCCCCTCGATCCACTCACTGTCTCTCTCTCTCCCCTTGATCCTCTCACTTTCTCTCTCCACTTGTTACTCTCACTCTCTCTCTCTCATTGTTCCTCTAACTGTCTCTCTCCCCTTGTTCCTCTCACTGACTCTCTCCCCTTGTTCCTCTCACTGTCTCTCTCCCCTTGTTCCTCTCACTGTCTCTCTCCCCTTGTTCCTCTCACTGTCTCTCTCCCCTTGTTCCTCTCACTGTCTCTCTCCCCTTGTTCCTCTCACTGTCTCTCTCCCCTTGTTCCTCTCACTGTCTCTCTCCCCTTGTTCCTCTCACTGTCTCTCTCCCCTTGTTCCTCTCACTGTCTCTCTCCCCTTGTTCCTCTCACTGTCTCTCTCCCCTTGTTCCTCTCACTGTCTCTCTCCCCTTGTTCCTCTCACTGTCTCTCTCCCTTTGTTCCTCTCACTGTCTCTCTCCCCTTGTTCCTTCCACTGTCTCTCTCCCCTTGTTCCTTCCACTGTCCCTCTCTCCTTGTTCTTCTCACTGATTCTCTCCCCTTGTTCCTCTCACTGTCTCTCTCCCCTTGTGCCTCTCACTGTCTCTCTCCCCTTGTTCCTCTGACTATCTCTCTCCCCTTGTTCCTCTCACTATCTCTCTCCCCCTGTTCCTCTCACTGTCTCTCTCCCCTTGTTCCTCTCACTGTCTCTCTCCCCCTCTCACTCTCGCCTTGTCCCTCTCACTGTCTCTCTCCGCTTGTCCCTCTCACTGTCTCTCTCCCCTTATTCCTCTCAATGTCTCTCTCCCTTGTTCCTCTGACTGTCTCTCTCCCCTTGTTCCTCTCACTGTCTCTCTACCCTTGTTCCTCTCACTGTCTCTTGCCCCTTGTTCCTCTCACTGTCCCTCTCCCCTTGTTCCTCTCACTGTCTCTCTCCCCTTGTCCGTCTCACTGTCTCTCTCCCCTTGTTCCTCTCACTGTCTCTCTCCCCTTGTTCCTCTCACTGTCTCTCTCCCCTTGTCCCTCTCACTCTATCCCGTTGTTCCTCTCACAGTCTCTCTCCCGTTGATCCTCTCACTATCTCTCTCCCCTTGTTCCTCTCACTCTCTCTCCCCCCCTTGTTCCTCTCACTCCCCCTCTTCCCTTGTTCCTCTCACTCTCTCTCTACCGTTGTTCCTCTCACTATCTCTCTCCCCTTGTTCCTCTCACAGTCTCTCTCCCCTTGTTCCTCTCACTGTCTCTCTCCCCTTGTTCCTCTCACTGTCTCTCTCCCCTTGTCCCTCTCACTCTCTCTCTCGCCTTGTTCCTCTCACTGTCTCTCTCCCCTTGTTCCTCTCACTGTCTCTTTCGCCTCTTGTTCCTCTCACTGTCTCTCTCCCCTTGTTCCTTGAAATGTCTCACTCGCCTCTTGTTCCTCTCACTGTCTCTCTCCCCTTGTTCCTCTCACTCTCTCTCTCCCCTCGTTCCTCTCACTGTCTCTCTCTCTCCTTGTTCCACTCACTGTCTCTCTCCCCTTGATCCTCTCACTGTCTCTCTCCCCTTGAACCTCTCACTGTTTTTCTCCCATTGTCCATCTCACTGTCTCTCTCCCCTTGTTCCTCTCACTGTCTCTCTCCCTTTGTTCCTCTCACAGTCTCTCTCCCCTTGTCCTTCTCACTCTCTCTCTCACCTTGTTCCTCTCACTATCTCTATCCCCTTGTTCCTCTCTCTCTCCCCTTGTTCCTCTCACTGTCTCTCTCCCCTTGTTCCTCTCACTGTCTCTTTGCCCTTGTTCCTCTCACTGTCTCTCTCCCATTGTTCCTCTCACTGTCTCTCTCCCCTTGTTCCTCTCACTGTCTCTCTCCCCTTGTCCCTCTCACTCTATCCCGTTGTTCCTCTCACAGTCTCTCTCCCGTTGATCCTCTCACTATCTCTCTCCCCTTGTTCCTCTCACTCTCTCTCCCCCCTTGTTCCTCTCACTCCCCCTCTCCCCTTGTTTCTCTCACTCTCTCTCTACCGTTGTTCCTCTCACTATCTCTCTCCCCTTGTTCCTCTCACAGTCTCTCTTCCCTTGTTCCTCTCACTGTCTCTCTCCCCTTGTCCCTCTCACTCTCTCTCTCGCCTTGTTCCTCTCACTGTCTCTCTCCCCTTGTTCCTCTCACTGTCTCCTTCGCCTCTTGTTCCTCTCACTGTCTCTCTCCCCTTGTTCCTTTAACTGTCTCTCTCGCCTCTTGTTCCTCTCACTGTCTCTCTCCCCTTGTTCCTCTCACTGTCTCTCTCCCTTTGTTCCTCTCACAGTCTCTCTCCCCTTGTCCTTCTCACTCTCTCTCTCGCCTTGTTCCTCTCACTATCTCTATCACCTTGTTCCTCTCTCTCTCTCTCTCTCTCTCCCCTTGTTCCTCTCACTGTCTCTCTCCCCTTGTTCCTCTCACTGTCTCTTTACCCTTGTTCCTCTCACTGTCTCTCCCCCCTTGTTACTCTCACTCTCTCTCTCCCTTTGTTCCTCTCACTGTCTCTCTCCCCTTGTTCCTTTCACTGTCTCTCTCGCCTTGTTCCTCTCACTGTCTCTCTCCCCTTGTTCCTCTCACTGTCTCTCTCCCCTTGCTGCTCTCACTGTCTCTCTCCCCTCGATCCACTCACTGTCTCTCTCTCTCCCCTTGATCCTCTCACTTTCTCTCTCCCCTTGTTACTCTCACTCTCTCTCTCTCCTTGTTCCTCTAACTGTCTCTCTCCCCTTGTTCCTCTCACTGACTCTCTCCCCTTGTTCCTCTCACTGTCTCTCTCCCCTTGTTCCTCTCACTGTCTCTCTCCCCTTGTTCCTCTCACTGTCTCTCTCCCCTTGTTCCTCTCACTGTCTCTCTCCCCTTGTTCCTCTCACTGTCTCTCTTCCCTTGTTCCTCTCACTGTCTCTCTCCCCTTGTTCCTCTCACTGTCTCTCTCCCCTTGTTCCTCTCAGTCTCTCTCCCCTTGTCCCTCGCAATCTCTCTCTCCCCTTGTTCCTCTCACTCCCCTTGTTCCTCTCACTCTCTCTCTCCCCTTGTTCCTCTCACTGTCTCTCTCCCCTTGTTACTCTCACTCTCTCTCTCCCCTTTTTTCCTCTCACTGTCTCTCTCCCATTGTTCCTCTCACTGTCTCTCTCCCCTTGTTCCTCTCACTGTCTCTCTCCCCTTGTCCCTCTCACTCTATCCCGTTGTTCCTCTCACAGTCTCTCTCCCGTTGATCCTCTCACTTTCTCTCTCCCCTTGTTCCTCTGACTGTCTCTCTCCCCTTGTTCCTCTCACTGTCTCTTGCCCCTTGTTCCCCTCACTGTCTCTCTCCCCTTGTTCCTCTCACTGACTCTCTCCTTGTTCCTCTCACTCTCTCTCTCCCCTTGTTCCTCTCCCTGACTCTCTCCCCTTGTTACTCTCACTGCCTCTCTCCCCTTGTTCCTCTCACTGTCTCTCTCCCCTTGTTCCTCTCACTGTCTCTCTCCCCTTATCCATCTCACTGTCTCTCTCCCCTTGTTCCTCTCACTGTCTCTCTCCCCTTGTTCCTCTCACTGTCTCTCGCCCCCTCTCACTCTCGCCTTGTCCCTCTCACTGTCTCTCTCCCCTTGTCCCTCTCACTGTCTCTCTCCCCTTATTCCTCTCAATGTCTCTCTCCCTTGTTCCTCTCACTGTCTCTCTCCCCTTGTTCCTCTCACTGTCTCTCTACCCTTGTTCCTCTCACTGTCTCTTGCCCCTTGTTCCTCTCACTGTCCCTCTCCCCTTGTTCCTCTCACTGTCTCTCTCCCCTTGCCCGTCTCACTGTCTCTCTCCCCTTGCCCGTCTCACTGTCTCTCTCCCCTTGTTCCTCTCACTGTCTCTTGCCCCTTGTTCCTCTCACTGTCTCTTGCCCCTTGTTCATCTCACTGTCTCTCTACCCTTGTTCCTCTCACTCTCTCTCTCTCCTTGTTCCTCTCACTGTCTCTCTCCCCTTGTCCCTCTCACTGTCTCTCTCCCCTGGTTCCTCTCACTGTCTCTCTACGCTTGTTCCTCTCACTGTCTCTCTCTCCTTGTTCCTCTCACTCTCTCTCTCCCCTTGTTCCTCTGACTGTCTCTCTCCCCTTGTTCCTCTGACTGTCTCTTGCCCCTTGTTCCTCTCACTGTCTCTCTCCCCTTGTTCCTCTCACTGTCTCTCTCCCCTTGTTCCTCTCACTCTCTCTCTCCCATTGTTCCTCTCACTGTCTCTCTCCCCTTGTTACTCTCACTCTCTCTCTCCCCTTGTTCTTCTCACTGTCTCTCTCCCCTTGTTCATCTCACTGTCTCCCTCCCCTTGTTCCTCTCACTGTATCTCTCCCCCTCTCACTCTCGCCTTGTTCGTCTCACTGTCTCTCTCCCCTTGTTCCTCTCACTGTCTCTTTACACTTGTTCCTCTCACTCTCTCCCTCGCCTTGTTCCTCTCACTGTCTCTCTCCCCTTGTTCCTCTCACTGTCTCTGTACCCTTGTTCCTCTCACTGTCTCACTCCCTTAGTTCCTCTCACTGTCCCTTTCGCTTCTTGTTCCTCTCACTGTCTCTCTCCCCTTGTTTTCTCTCACTGTCTATCTCGCCTCTTGTTCCTCTCACTGTCTCTCTCCACTTGTCCCTCTCATTATCTCTCTCCCCTTGTTCCTCTCACTGTCTCTCTCCCCTTGTTCCTCTCACTGTCTCTCTCCCCTTGTTCCTCTCACTGTCTCTCTCCCCTTGTTCCTCTCACTGTCTCTCTCCCCTTGTTCTTCTCACGGTCTCTCTCCCCTAGTTCCTCTCACTCTCTCTCCTTGTTCCTCTCACTGTCTCTCTCCCCTTGTCCCTCTCAGTCTCTCTCCCCTGGTTCCTCTCACTGTCTCTCTACCCTTGTTCCTCTCACTGTCTCTCTCTCCTTGTTCCTCTCACTGTCTCTCTCCCCTTGTTCCTCTCACTGTCTCTCTCCCCTTGTTCCTCTCACTGTCTCTCTCCCCTTGTTCCTCTCAGTCTCTCTCCCCTTGTTCCTCTCAGTCTCTCTCCCCTTGTTCCTCTCAGTCTCTCTCCCCTTGTCCCTCGCAATCTCTCTCTCCCCTTGTTCCTCTCACTCCCCTTGTTCCTCTCTGTCTCTCTCCCCTTGTTCCTCTCACTCTCTCTCTCCCCTTGTTCCTCTCACTGTCTCTCTCCCCTTGTTACTCTCACTCTCTCTCTCCCCTCTTTTCCTCTCACTGTCTCTCTCCCATTGTTCCTCTCACTGTCTCTCTCCCCTTGTTCCTCTCACTGTCTCTCTCGCCTTGTCCCTCTCACTCTATCCCGTTGTTCCTCTCACAGTCTCTCTCCCGTTGATCCTCTCACTATCTCTCTCCCCTTGTTCCTCTCACTCTCTCTCCCCCCTTGTTCCTCTCACTCCCCCTCTCCCCTTGTTCCTCTCACTCTCTCTCTACCGTTGTTCCTCTCACTATCTCTCTCCGCTTGTTCCTGTCACAGTCTCTCTCCCCTTGTTCCTCTCACTGTCTCTCTCCCCTTGTTCCTCTCACTGTCTCTCTCCCCTTGTCCCTCTCACTCTCTCTCTCGCCTTGTTCCTCTCAATGTCTCTCTCCCCTTCTTCCTCTCACTGTCTCTTTCGCCTCTAGTTCCTCTCACTGTCTCTCTCCCCTTGTTCCTTTAACTGTCTCTCTCGCCTCTTGTTCCTCTCACTGTCTCTCTCCCCTTGTTCCTCTCACTCTCTCTCTCCCCTTGTTCCTCTCACTGTCTCTCTCTCTCCTTGTTCCACTCACTGTCTCTCTCCCCTTGATCCTCTCACTGTCTCTCTCCCCTTGAACCTCTCACTGTTTTTCTCCCATTGTCCATCTCACTATCTCTATCCCCTTGTTCCTCTCTCTCTCTCTCTCCCCTTGTTCCTCTCACTGTCTCTCTCCCCTTGTTCCTCTCACTGTCTCTCTCCCCTTGTTCCTCTCACTGTCTCTCTCGCCTTGTTCCTCTCACTGTCTCTCTCCCCTTGTTCCTCTCACTGTCTCTCTCCCCTTGCTCCTCTCACTGTCTCTCTCCCCTCGATCCACTCACTGTCTCTCACTCTCCCCTTGATCCTCTCACTTTCTCTCTCCCCTTGTTACTCTCACTCTCTCTCTCTCCTTGTTCCTCTAACTGTCTCTCTCCCCTTGTTCCTCTCACTGTCTCTCTCCCATTGTTCCTCTCACTGACTCTCTCCCCTTGTTCCTCTCACTGTCTCTCTCCCCTTGTTCCTCTCACTGTCTCTCTCCCCTTGTTCCTCTCACTGTGTCTCTCCCCTTGTTCCTCTCACTGTCTCTCTCCCATTGTTCCTCTCACTGTCTCTCTCCCCTTGTTCCTCTCACTGTCTCTCTCCCCTTGTTCCTCTCACTGTCTCTCTCCCCTTGTTCCTCTCACTGTCTCTCTCCCTTTGTTCCTCTCACTGTCTCTCTCCCCTTGTTCCTTCCACTGTCTCTCTCCCCTTGTTCCTTCCACTGTCCCTCTCCCCTTGTTCTTCTCACTGTCCCTCTCCCCTTGTTCTTCTCACTGATTCTCTCCCCTTGTTCCTCTCACTGTCTCTCTCCCCTTGTGCCACTCATTGTCTCTCTCCCCTTGTTCCTCTCACTGTCTCTCTCCCCTTATCCATCTCACTGTCTCTCTCCCCTTGTTCCTCTCACTGTCTCTCTCCCCTTGTTCCTCTCACTGTCTCTCGCCCCCTCTCACTCTCGCCTTGTCCCTCTCACTGTCTCTCTCCCCTTGTCCCTCTCACTGTCTCTCTCCCCTTATTCCTCTCAATGTCTCTCTCCCTTGTTCCTCTCACTGTCTCTCTCCCCTTGTTCCTCTCACTGTCTCTCTACCCTTGTTCCTCTCACTGTCTCTTGCCCCTTGTTCCTCTCACTGTCCCTCTCCCCTTGTTCCTCTCACTGTCTCTCTCCCCTTGCCCGTCTCACTGTCTCTCTCCCCTTGCCCGTCTCACTGTCTCTCTCCCCTTGTTCCTCTCACTGTCTCTTGCCCCTTGTTCCTCTCACTGTCTCTTGCCCCTTGTTCATCTCACTGTCTCTCTACCCTTGTTCCTCTCACTCTCTCTCTCTCCTTGTTCCTCTCACTGTCTCTCTCCCCTTGTCCCTCTCACTGTCTCTCTCCCCTGGTTCCTCTCACTGTCTCTCTACGCTTGTTCCTCTCACTGTCTCTCTCCTTGTTCCTCTCACTCTCTCTCTCCCCTTGTTCCTCTGACTGTCTCTCTCCCCTTGTTCCTCTGACTGTCTCTTGCCCCTTGTTCCTCTCACTGTCTCTCTCCCCTTGTTCCTCTCACTGTTTCTCTCCCCTTGTTCCTCTCACTCTCTCTCTCCCATTGTTCCTCTCACTGTCTCTCTCCCCTTGTTACTCTCACTCTCTCTCTCCCCTTGTTCCTCTCACTGTCTCTCTCCCCTTGTTCATCTCACTGTCTCCCTCCCCTTGTTCCTCTCACTGTATCTCTCCCCCTCTCACTCTCGCCTTGTTCGTCTCACTGTCTCTCTCCCCTTGTTCCTCTCACTGTCTCTTTACACTTGTTCCTCTCACTCTCTCCCTCGCCTTGTTCCTCTCACTGTCTCTCTCCCCTTGTTCCTCTCACTGTCTCTGTACCCTTGTTCCTCTCACTGTCTCACTCCCTTAGTTCCTCTCACTGTCCCTTTCGCTTCTTGTTCCTCTCACTGTCTCTCTCCCCTTGTTTTCTCTCACTGTCTATCTCGCCTCTTGTTCCTCTCACTGTCTCTCTCCACTTGTCCCTCTCATTATCTCTCTCCCCTTGTTCCTCTCACTGTCTCTCTCCCCTTGTTCCTCTCACTGTCTCTCTCCCCTTGTTCCTCTCACTGTCTCTCTCCCCTTGTTCCTCTCACTGTCTCTCTCCCCTTGTTCTTCTCACGGTCTCTCTCCCCTAGTTCCTCTCACTCTCTCTCCTTGTTCCTCTCACTGTCTCTCTCCCCTTGTCCCTCTCAGTCTCTCTCCCCTGGTTCCTCTCACTGTCTCTCTACCCTTGTTCCTCTCACTGTCTCTCTCTCCTTGTTCCTCTCACTGTCTCTCTCCCCTTGTCCCTCGCAATCTCTCTCTCCCCTTGTTCCTCTCACTCCCCTTGTTCCTCTCTGTCTCTCTCCCCTTGTTCCTCTCACTCTCTCTCTCCCCTTGTTACTCTCACTCTCTCTCTCCCCTTTTTTCCTCTCACTGTCTCTCTCCCATTGTTCCTCTCACTGTCTCTCTCCCCTTGTTCCTCTCACTGTCTCTCTCCCCTTGTCCCTCTCACTCTATCCCGTTGTTCCTCTCACAGTCTCTCTCCCGTTGATCCTCTCACTATCTCTCTCCCCTTGTTCCTCTCACTCTCTCTCCCCCCTTGTTCCTCTCACTCCCCCTCTCCCCTTGTTCCTCTCACTCTCTCTCTACCGTTGTTCCTCTCACTATCTCTCTCCGCTTGTTCCTGTCACAGTCTCTCTCCCCTTGTTCCTCTCACTGTCTCTCTCCCCTTGTTCCTCTCACTGTCTCTCTCCCCTTGTCCCTCTCACTCTCTCTCTCGCCTTGTTCCTCTCACTGTCTCTCTCCCCTTCTTCCTCTCACTGTCTCTTTCGCCTCTAGTTCCTCTCACTGTCTCTCTCCCCTTGTTCCTTTAACTGTCTCTCTCGCCTCTTGTTCCTCTCACTGTCTCTCTCCCCTTGTTCCTCTCACTCTCTCTCTCCCCTTGTTCCTCTCACTGTCTCTCTCTCTCCTTGTTCCACTCACTGTCTCTCTCCCCTTGATCCTCTCACTGTCTCTCTCCCCTTGAACCTCTCACTGTTTTTCTCCCATTGTCCATCTCACTATCTCTATCCCCTTGTTCCTCTCTCTCTCTCTCTCCCCTTGTTCCTCTCACTGTCTCTCTCCCCTTGTTCCTCTCACTGTCTCTCTCCCCTTGTTCCTCTCACTGTCTCTCTCGCCTTGTTCCTCTCACTGTCTCTCTCCCCTTGTTCCTCTCACTGTCTCTCTCCCCTTGCTCCTCTCACTGTCTCTCTCCCCTCGATCCACTCACTGTCTCTCTCTCTCCCCTTGATCCTCTCACTTTCTCTCTCCCCTTGTTACTCTCACTCTCTCTCTCTCCTTGTTCCTCTAACTGTCTCTCTCCCCTTGTTCCTCTCACTGTCTCTCTCCCATTGTTCCTCTCACTGACTCTCTCCCCTTGTTCCTCTCACTGTCTCTCTCCCCTTGTTCCTCTCACTGTCTCTCTCCCCTTGTTCCTCTCACTGTGTCTCTCCCCTTGTTCCTCTCACTGTCTCTCTCCCATTGTTCCTCTCACTGTCTCTCTCCCCTTGTTCCTCTCACTGTCTCTCTCCCCTTGTTCCTCTCACTGTCTCTCTCCCCTTGTTCCTCTCACTGTCTCTCTCCCCTTGTTCCTCTCACTGTCTCTCTCCCTTTGTTCCTTCCACTGTCCCTCTCCCCTTGTTCTTCTCACTGTCCCTCTCCCCTTGTTCTTCTCACTGATTCTCTCCCCTTGTTCCTCTCACTGTCTCTCTCCCCTTGTGCCACTCATTGTCTCTCTCCCCTTGTTCCTCTCACTATCTCTCTCCCCTTGTTCCTCTCACTATCTCTCTCCCCTTGTTCCTCTCACTGTCTCTTGCCCCTTGTTCCTCTCACTGTCTCTCTACCCTTGTTCCTCTCACTGTCTCTTGCCCCTTGTTCCTCTCACTGTCCCTCTCCCCTTGTTCCTCTCACTGTCTCTTGCCCCTTGTTCCTCTCACTGTCTCTTGTTCATCTCACTGTCTCTCTACGCTTGTTCCTCTCACTGTCTCTCTCTCCTTGTTCCTCTCACTCTCTCTCTCCCCTTGTTCCTCTGACTGTCTCTCTCCCCTTGTTCCTCTCACTGTCCCTTGCCCCTTGTTCCTCTCACTGTCTCTCTCTCCTTGTTCCTCTCACTGTCTCTCTCCCCTTGTTCCTCTCACTCTCTCTCTCCCATTGTTCCTCTCACTGTCTCTCTCCCCTTGTTACTCTCACTCTCTCTCTCCCCTTGTTCCTCTCACTGTCTCTCTCCCCTTGTTCATCTCACTGTCTCCCTCCCCTTGTTCCTCTCACTGTATCTCTCCCCCTCTCACTCTCGCCTTGTTCGTCTCACGGTCTCTCTCCCCTTGTTCCTCTCACTGTCTCTTTACCCTTGTTCCTGTCACTCTCTCCCTCACCTTGTTCCTCTCACTGTCTCTCTCCCCTTGTTCCTCTCACTGTCTCTTTCGCTTCTTGTTCCTCTCACTGTCTCTCTCCCCTTGTTTTCTCTCACTGTCTCTCTCGCCTCTTGTTCCTCTCACTGTCTCTCACCCCTTGTTCCTCTCATTATCTCTCTCCCCTTGTTCCTCTCACAGTCTCTCTCCCCTTGTTCCTATCACTGTCTCTCTCACCTTTTTCCTCTCACTGTCTCTCTCCCCTTGTTCCTCTCACTGTCTCTCTCCCCTTGTTCTTCTCACGGTCTCTCTCCCCTTGTTCCTCTCACTCTCTCTCCTTGTTCCTCTCACTGTCTCTCTCCCCTTGTTCCTCTCACTGTCTCTCTCTCCTTGTTCCTCTCACTGTCTCTCTCCCCTTGTTCCTCTCACTGTCTCTCTCCCCTTTTTCCTCTCACTGTGTCTTGCCCCTTGTTCCTCTCACTGTCTCTCTCCCCTTGCTCCTCTCACTGTCTCTCTCCCCTTGTTCCTCTCAGTCTCTCTCCCCTTGTCCCTCGCAATCTCTCTCTCCCCTTGTTCCTCTCACTCCCCTTGTTCCTCTCTCTGTCTCTCTCCCCTTGTTCCTCTCACTCTCTCTCTCCCCTTGTTCCTCTCACTGTCTCTCTCCCCTTGTTACTCTCACTCTCCCCTTTTTTCCTCTCACTGTCTCTCTCCCATTGTTCCTCTCACTGTCTCTCTCCCCTTGTTCCTCTCACTGTCTCTCTCCCCTTGTCCGTCTCACTCTATCCCGTTGTTCCTCTCACAGTCTCTCTCCAATTGATCCTCTCACTATCTCTCTCCCCTTGTCCCTCTCACTCTCTCTCCCCCCTTGTTCCTCTCACTCCCCCTCTCCCCTTGTTCCTCTCACTCTCTCTCTACCGTTGTTCCTCTCACTATCTCTCTCCCCTTGTTCCTCTCACAGTCTCTCTCCCCTTGTTCCTCTCACTGTCTCTCTCCCCTTGTCCCTCTCACTCTCTCTCTCGCCTTGTTCCTCTCACTGTCTCTCTCCCCTTGTTCCTCTCCCTGTCTCTTTCGCCTCTTGTTCCTCTCACTGTCTCTCTCCCCTTGTTCCTTTAACTGTCTCTCTCGCCTCTTGTTCCTCTCACTGTCTCTCTCCCCTTGTTCCTCTCACTCTCTCTCTCTCCCCTTGTTCCTCTCACTGTCTCTCTCTCTCCTTGTTCCACTCACTGTCTCTCTCTCTCCTTGATCCTCTCACTGTCTCTCTCCCCTTGAACCTCTCACTGTTTTCTCCCATTGTCCATCTCACTGTCTCTCTCCCCTTGTTCCTCTCACTGTCTCTCTCCCTTTGTTCCTCTCACAGTCTCTCTCCCCTTGTCCTTCTCACTCTCTCTCTCGCCTTGTTCCTCTCACTATCTCTATCACCTTGTTCCTCTCTCTCTCTCTCTCTCCCCCCTTGTTCCTCTCACTGTCTCTCTCCCCTTGTTCCTCTCACTGTCTCTCTCCCCTTGTTCCTCTCACTGTCTCTTTACCCTTGTTCCTCTCACTGTCTCTCTCCCCTTGTTACTCTCACTCTCTCTCTCCCTTTGTTCCTCTCACTGTCTCTCTCCCCTTGTTCCTCTCACTGTCTCTCTCGCCTTGTTCCTCTCACTGTCTCTCTCCCCTTGTTCCTCTCACTGTCTCTCTCCCCTTGCTGCTCTCACTGTCTCTCTCCCCTTGCTGCTCTCACTGTCTCTCTCCCCTCGATCCACTCACTGTCTCTCTCTCTCCCCTTGATCCTCTCACTTTCTCTCTCCACTTGTTACTCTCACTCTCTCTCTCCCCTTGTTCCTCTCACTGTCTCTCTCCCCTTGTTCCTCTCACTGTCTCTCTCCCCTTGTTCCTCTCACTGTCTCTCTCCCCTTGTTCCTCTCACTGTCTCTCTCCCCTTGTTCCTCTCACTGTCTCTCTCCCCTTGTTCCTCTCACTGTCTCTCTCCCCTTGTTCCTCTCACTGTCTCTCTCCCCTTGTTCCTCTCACTGTCTCTCTCCCTTTGTTCCTCTCACTGTCTCTCTCCCCTTGAACCTCTCACTGTTTTCTCCCATTGTCCATCTCACTGTCTCTCTCCCCTTGTTCCTCTCACTGTCTCTCTCCCTTTGTTCCTCTCACAGTCTCTCTCCCCTTGTCCTTCTCACTCTCTCTCTCGCCTTGTTCCTCTCACTGTCTCTCTCCCCTTGTTCCTCTCACTGTGTCTCTCCCCTTGTTCCTCTCACTGTCTCTCTCCCATTGTTCCTCTCACTGTCTCTCTCCCCTTGTTCCTCTCACTGTCTCTCTCCCCTTGTTCCTCTCACTGTCTCTCTCCCCTTGTTCCTCTCACTGTCTCTCTCCCTTTGTTCCTCTCACTGTCTCTCTCCCCTTGTTCCTTCCACTGTCTCTCTCCCCTTGTTCCTTCCACTGTCCCTCTCCCCTTGTTCTTCTCACTGTCCCTCTCCCCTTGTTCTTCTCACTGATTCTCTCCCCTTGTTCCTCTCACTGTCTCTCTCCCCTTGTGCCACTCATTGTCTCTCTCCCCTTGTTCCTCTCACTGTCTCTCTCCCCTTATCCATCTCACTGTCTCTCTCCCCTTGTTCCTCTCACTGTCTCTCTCCCCTTGTTCCTCTCACTGTCTCTCGCCCCCTCTCACTCTCGCCTTGTCCCTCTCACTGTCTCTCTCCCCTTGTCCCTCTCACTGTCTCTCTCCCCTTATTCCTCTCAATGTCTCTCTCCCTTGTTCCTCTCACTGTCTCTCTCCCCTTGTTCCTCTCACTGTCTCTCTACCCTTGTTCCTCTCACTGTCTCTTGCCCCTTGTTCCTCTCACTGTCCCTCTCCCCTTGTTCCTCTCACTGTCTCTCTCCCCTTGCCCGTCTCACTGTCTCTCTCCCCTTGCCCGTCTCACTGTCTCTCTCCCCTTGTTCCTCTCACTGTCTCTTGCCCCTTGTTCCTCTCACTGTCTCTTGCCCCTTGTTCATCTCACTGTCTCTCTACCCTTGTTCCTCTCACTCTCTCTCTCTCCTTGTTCCTCTCACTGTCTCTCTCCCCTTGTCCCTCTCACTGTCTCTCTCCCCTGGTTCCTCTCACTGTCTCTCTACGCTTGTTCCTCTCACTGTCTCTCTCCTTGTTCCTCTCACTCTCTCTCTCCCCTTGTTCCTCTGACTGTCTCTCTCCCCTTGTTCCTCTGACTGTCTCTTGCCCCTTGTTCCTCTCACTGTCTCTCTCCCCTTGTTCCTCTCACTGTCTCTCTCCCCTTGTTCCTCTCACTCTCTCTCTCCCATTGTTCCTCTCACTGTCTCTCTCCCCTTGTTACTCTCACTCTCTCTCTCCCCTTGTTCCTCTCACTGTCTCTCTCCCCTTGTTCATCTCACTGTCTCCCTCCCCTTGTTCCTCTCACTGTATCTCTCCCCCTCTCACTCTCGCCTTGTTCGTCTCACTGTCTCTCTCCCCTTGTTCCTCTCACTGTCTCTTTACACTTGTTCCTCTCACTCTCTCCCTCGCCTTGTTCCTCTCACTGTCTCTCTCCCCTTGTTCCTCTCACTGTCTCTGTACCCTTGTTCCTCTCACTGTCTCACTCCCTTAGTTCCTCTCACTGTCCCTTTCGCTTCTTGTTCCTCTCACTGTCTCTCTCCCCTTGTTTTCTCTCACTGTCTATCTCGCCTCTTGTTCCTCTCACTGTCTCTCTCCACTTGTCCCTCTCATTATCTCTCTCCCCTTGTTCCTCTCACTGTCTCTCTCCCCTTGTTCCTCTCACTGTCTCTCTCCCCTTGTTCCTCTCACTGTCTCTCTCCCCTTGTTCCTCTCACTGTCTCTCTCCCCTTGTTCTTCTCACGGTCTCTCTCCCCTAGTTCCTCTCACTCTCTCTCCTTGTTCCTCTCACTGTCTCTCTCCCCTTGTCCCTCTCAGTCTCTCTCCCCTGGTTCCTCTCACTGTCTCTCTACCCTTGTTCCTCTCACTGTCTCTCTCTCCTTGTTCCTCTCACTGTCTCTCTCCCCTTGTTCCTCTCACTGTCTCTCTCCCCTTGTTCCTCTCACTGTCTCTCTCCCCTTGTTCCTCTCAGTCTCTCTCCCCTTGTTCCTCTCAGTCTCTCTCCCCTTGTTCCTCTCAGTCTCTCTCCCCTTGTTCCTCTCAGTCTCTCTCCCCTTGTCCCTCGCAATCTCTCTCTCCCCTTGTTCCTCTCACTCCCCTTGTTCCTCTCTGTCTCTCTCCCCTTGTTCCTCTCACTCTCTCTCTCCCCTTGTTCCTCTCACTGTCTCTCTCCCCTTGTTACTCTCACTCTCTCTCTCCCCTTTTTTCCTCTCACTGTCTCTCTCCCATTGTTCCTCTCACTGTCTCTCTCCCCTTGTTCCTTTCACTGTCTCTCTCCCCTTGTCCCTCTCACTCTATCCCGTTGTTCCTCTCACAGTCTCTCTCCCGTTGATCCTCTCACTATCTCTCTCCCCTTGTTCCTCTCACTCTCTCTCCCCCCTTGTTCCTCTCACTCCCCCTCTCCCCTTGTTCCTCTCACTCTCTCTCTACCGTTGTTCCTCTCACTATCTCTCTCCGCTTGTTCCTGTCACAGTCTCTCTCCCCTTGTTCCTCTCACTGTCTCTCTCCCCTTGTTCCTCTCACTGTCTCTCTCCCCTTGTCCCTCTCACTCTCTCTCTCGCCTTGTTCCTCTCACTGTCTCTCTCCCCTTCTTCCTCTCACTGTCTCTTTCGCCTCTAGTTCCTCTCACTGTCTCTCTCCCCTTGTTCCTTTAACTGTCTCTCTCGCCTCTTGTTCCTCTCACTGTCTCTCTCCCCTTGTTCCTCTCACTCTCTCTCTCCCCTTGTTCCTCTCACTGTCTCTCTCTCTCCTTGTTCCACTCACTGTCTCTCTCCCCTTGATCCTCTCACTGTCTCTCTCCCCTTGAACCTCTCACTGTTTTTCTCCAATTGTCCATCTCACTATCTCTATCCCCTTGTTCCTCTCTCTCTCTCTCTCCCCTTGTTCCTCTCACTGTCTCTCTCCCCTTGTTCCTCTCACTGTCTCTCTCCCCTTGTTCCTCTCACTGTCTCTCTCGCCTTGTTCCTCTCACTGTCTCTCTCCCCTTGTTCCTCTCACTGTCTCTCTCCCCTTGCTCCTCTCACTGTCTCTCTCCCCTCGATCCACTCACTGTCTCTCTCTCTCCCCTTGATCCTCTCACTTTCTCTCTCCCCTTGTTACTCTCACTCTCTCTCTCTCCTTGTTCCTCTAACTGTCTCTCTCCCCTTGTTCCTCTCACTGTCTCTCTCCCATTGTTCCTCTCACTGACTCTCTCCCCTTGTTCCTCTCACTGTCTCTCTCCCCTTGTTCCTCTCACTGTCTCTCTCCCCTTGTTCCTCTCACTGTGTCTCTCCCCTTGTTCCTCTCACTGTCTCTCTCCCATTGTTCCTCTCACTGTCTCTCTCCCCTTGTTCCTCTCACTGTCTCTCTCCCCTTGTTCCTCTCACTGTCTCTCTCCCCTTGTTCCTCTCACTGTCTCTCTCCCCTTGTTCCTCTCACTGTCTCTCTCCCTTTGTTCCTTCCACTGTCCCTCTCCCCTTGTTCTTCTCACTGTCCCTCTCCCCTTGTTCTTCTCACTGATTCTCTCCCCTTGTTCCTCTCACTGTCTCTCTCCCCTTGTGCCACTCATTGTCTCTCTCCCCTTGTTCCTCTCACTATCTCTCTCCCCTTGTTCCTCTCACTATCTCTCTCCCCTTGTTCCTCTCACTGTCTCTTGCCCCTTGTTCCTCTCACTGTCTCTCTACCCTTGTTCCTCTCACTGTCTCTTGCCCCTTGTTCCTCTCACTGTCCCTCTCCCCTTGTTCCTCTCACTGTCTCTTGCCCCTTGTTCCTCTCACTGTCTCTTGTTCATCTCACTGTCTCTCTACGCTTGTTCCTCTCACTGTCTCTCTCTCCTTGTTCCTCTCACTCTCTCTCTCCCCTTGTTCCTCTGACTGTCTCTCTCCCCTTGTTCCTCTCACTGTCCCTTGCCCCTTGTTCCTCTCACTGTCTCTCTCTCCTTGTTCCTCTCACTGTCTCTCTCCCCTTGTTCCTCTCACTCTCTCTCTCCCATTGTTCCTCTCACTGTCTCTCTCCCCTTGTTACTCTCACTCTCTCTCTCCCCTTGTTCCTCTCACTGTCTCTCTCCCCTTGTTCATCTCACTGTCTCCCTCCCCTTGTTCCTCTCACTGTATCTCTCCCCCTCTCACTCTCGCCTTGTTCGTCTCACGGTCTCTCTCCCCTTGTTCCTCTCACTGTCTCTTTACCCTTGTTCCTGTCACTCTCTCCCTCACCTTGTTCCTCTCACTGTCTCTCTCCCCTTGTTCCTCTCACTGTCTCTTTCGCTTCTTGTTCCTCTCACTGTCTCTCTCCCCTTGTTTTCTCTCACTGTCTCTCTCGCCTCTTGTTCCTCTCACTGTCTCTCACCCCTTGTTCCTCTCATTATCTCTCTCCCCTTGTTCCTCTCACAGTCTCTCTCCCCTTGTTCCTATCACTGTCTCTCTCACCTTTTTCCTCTCACTGTCTCTCTCCCCTTGTTCCTCTCACTGTCTCTCTCCCCTTGTTCTTCTCACGGTCTCTCTCCCCTTGTTCCTCTCACTCTCTCTCCTTGTTCCTCTCACTGTCTCTCTCCCCTTGTCCCTCTCAGTCTCTCTCCCCTGGTTCCTCTCACTGTCTCTCTACCCTTGTTCCTCTCACTGTCTCTCTCTCCTTGTTCCTCTCACTGTCTCTCTCCCCTTGTTCCTCTCACTGTCTCTCTCCCCTTTTTCCTCTCACTGTGTCTTGCCCCTTGTTCCTCTCACTGTCTCTCTCCCCTTGCTCCTCTCACTGTCTCTCTCCCCTTGTTCCTCTCAGTCTCTCTCCCCTTGTCCCTCGCAATCTCTCTCTCCCCTTGTTCCTCTCACTCCCCTTGTTCCTCTCTCTGTCTCTCTCCCCTTGTTCCTCTCACTCTCTCTCTCCCCTTGTTCCTCTCACTGTCTCTCTCCCCTTGTTACTCTCACTCTCCCCTTTTTTCCTCTCACTGTCTCTCTCCCATTGTTCCTCTCACTGTCTCTCTCCCCTTGTTCCTCTCACTGTCTCTCTCCCCTTGTCCGTCTCACTCTATCCCGTTGTTCCTCTCACAGTCTCTCTCCAATTGATCCTCTCACTATCTCTCTCCCCTTGTCCCTCTCACTCTCTCTCCCCCCTTGTTCCTCTCACTCCCCCTCTCCCCTTGTTCCTCTCACTCTCTCTCTACCGTTGTTCCTCTCACTATCTCTCTCCCCTTGTTCCTCTCACAGTCTCTCTCCCCTTGTTCCTCTCACTGTCTCTCTCCCCTTGTCCCTCTCACTCTCTCTCTCGCCTTGTTCCTCTCACTGTCTCTCTCCCCTTGTTCCTCTCACTGTCTCTTTCGCCTCTTGTTCCTCTCACTGTCTCTCTCCCCTTGTTCCTTTAACTGTCTCTCTCGCCTCTTGTTCCTCTCACTGTCTCTCTCCCCTTGTTCCTCTCACTCTCTCTCTCTCCCCTTGTTCCTCTCACTGTCTCTCTCTCTCCTTGTTCCACTCACTGTCTCTCTCCCCTTGATCCTCTCACTGTCTCTCTCCCCTTGAACCTCTCACTGTTTTCTCCCATTGTCCATCTCACTGTCTCTCTCCCCTTGTTCCTCTCACTGTCTCTCTCCCTTTGTTCCTCTCACAGTCTCTCTCCCCTTGTCCTTCTCACTCTCTCTCTCGCCTTGTTCCTCTCACTATCTCTATCACCTTGTTCCTCTCTCTCTCTCTCTCTCCCCCCTTGTTCCTCTCACTGTCTCTCTCCCCTTGTTCCTCTCACTGTCTCTCTCCCCTTGTTCCTCTCACTGTCTCTTTACCCTTGTTCCTCTCACTGTCTCTCTCCCCTTGTTACTCTCACTCTCTCTCTCCCTTTGTTCCTCTCACTGTCTCTCTCCCCTTGTTCCTCTCACTGTCTCTCTCGCCTTGTTCCTCTCACTGTCTCTCTCCCCTTGTTCCTCTCACTGTCTCTCTCCCCTTGCTGCTCTCACTGTCTCTCTCCCCTTGCTGCTCTCACTGTCTCTCTCCCCTCGATCCACTCACTGTCTCTCTCTCTCCCCTTGATCCTCTCACTTTCTCTCTCCACTTGTTACTCTCACTCTCTCTCTCCCCTTGTTCCTCTCACTGTCTCTCTCCCCTTGTTCCTCTCACTGTCTCTCTCCCCTTGTTCCTCTCACTGTCTCTCTCCCCTTGTTCCTCTCACTGTCTCTCTCCCCTTGTTCCTCTCACTGTCTCTCTCCCCTTGTTCCTCTCACTGTCTCTCTCCCCTTGTTCCTCTCACTGTCTCTCTCCCCTTGTTCCTCTCACTGTCTCTCTCCCTTTGTTCCTCTCACTGTCTCTCTCCCCTTGTTCCTTCCACTGTCTCTCTCCCCTTGTTCCTTCCACTGTCCCTCTCCCCTTGTTCTTCTCACTGATTCTCTCCCCTTGTTCCTCTCACTGTCTCTCTCCCCTTGTGCCTCTCACTGTCTCTCTCCCCTTGTTCCTCTCACTATCTCTCTCCCCTTGTTCCTCTCACTATCTCTCTCCCCTTGTTCCTCTCACTGTCTCTCTCCCCTTGTTCTTCTCACTGATTCTCTCCCCTTGTTCCTCTCACTGTCTCTCTCCCCTTGTGCCTCTCACTGTCTCTCTCCCCTTGTTCCTCTCACTATCTCTCTCCCCTTGTTCCTCTCACTGTCTCTCTCCCCTTGTGCCTCTCACTGTCTCTCTCCCCTTGTGCCTCTCACTGTCTCTCTCCCCTTGTGCCTCTCAGTGTCTCTCTCCCCTTGTGCCTCTCACTGTCTCTCTCCCCTTGTGCCTCTCACTGTCTCTCTCCCCTTGTTCCTCTCACTATCTCTCTCCCCTTGTTCCTTCCACTGTCCCTCTCCCCTTGTTCTTCTCACTGATTCTCTCCCCTTGTTCCTCTCACTGTCTCTCTCCCCTTGTTCCTCTCACTGTCTCTCTCCCCTTGTTCCTCTCACTGTCTCTTGCCCCTTGTTCCTCTCACTGTCTCTTGTTCATCTCACTGTCTCTCTACGCTTGTTCCTCTCACTGTCTCTCTCTCCTTGTTCCTCTCACTCTCTCTCTCCCCTTGTTCCTCTGACTGTCTCTCTCCCCTTGTTCCTCTCACTGTCTCTTGCCCCTTGTTCCTCTCACTGTCTCTCTCTCCTTGTTCCTCTCACTGTCTCTCTCCCATTGTTCCTCTCACTATCTCTCTCCCCCTGTTCCTCTCACTGTCTCTCTCCCCTTGTTCCTCTCACTGTCTCTCTCCCCCTCTCACTCTCGCCTTGTCCCTCTCACTGTCTCTCTCCCCTTGTCCCTCTCACTGTCTCTCTCCCCTTATTCCTCTCAATGTCTCTCTCCCTTGTTCCTCTGACTGTCTCTCTCCCCTTGTTCCTCTCACTGTCTCTCTACCCTTGTTCCTCTCACTGTCTCTTGCCCCTTGTTCCTCTCACTGTCCCTCTCCCCTTGTTCCTCTCACTGTCTCTCTCCCCTTGTCCGTCTCACTGTCTCTCTCCCCTTGTTCCTCTCACTGTCTCTCTCCCCTTGTTCCTCTCACTGTCTCTCTCCCCTTGTCCCTCTCACTCTATCCCGTTGTTCCTCTCACAGTCTCTCTCCCGTTGATCCTCTCACTATCTCTCTCCCCTTGTTCCTCTCACTCTCTCTCCCCCCCTTGTTCCTCTCACTCCCCCTCTTCCCTTGTTCCTCTCACTCTCTCTCTACCGTTGTTCCTCTCACTATCTCTCTCCCCTTGTTCCTCTCACAGTCTCTCTCCCCTTGTTCCTCTCACTGTCTCTCTCCCCTTGTTCCTCTCACTGTCTCTCTCCCCTTGTCCCTCTCACTCTCTCTCTCGCCTTGTTCCTCTCACTGTCTCTCTCCCCTTGTTCCTCTCACTGTCTCTTTCGCCTCTTGTTCCTCTCACTGTCTCTCTCCCCTTGTTCCTTGAAATGTCTCACTCGCCTCTTGTTCCTCTCACTGTCTCTCTCCCCTTGTTCCTCTCACTCTCTCTCTCCCCTTGTTCCTCTCACTGTCTCTCTCTCTCCTTGTTCCACTCACTGTCTCTCTCCCCTTGATCCTCTCACTGTCTCTCTCCCCTTGAACCTCTCACTGTTTTTCTCCCATTGTCCATCTCACTGTCTCTCTCCCCTTGTTCCTCTCACTGTCTCTCTCCCTTTGTTCCTCTCACAGTCTCTCCCCCCTTGTCCTTCTCACTCTCTCTCTCACCTTGTTCCTCTCACTATCTCTATCCCCTTGTTCCTCTCTCTCTCCCCTTGTTCCTCTCACTGTCTCTCTCCCCTTGTTCCTCTCACTGTCTCTTTACCCTTGTTCCTGTCACTGTCTCTCTCCCCTTGCTCCTCTCACTGTCTCTCTCCCCTCGATCCACTCACTGTCTCTCTCCCCTCGATCCACTCACTGTCTCTCTCTCTCCCCTTGATCCTCTCACTTTCTCTCTCCCCTTGTTACTCTCACTCTCTCTCTCCTTGTTCCTCTAACTGTCTCTGTCCCCTTGTTACTCTCACTGTCTCTCTCCCCTTGTTCCTCTCACTGACTCTCTCCCCTTGTTCCTCTCACTGTCTCTCTCCCCTTGTTCCTCTCACTGTCTCTCTCCCCTTGTTCCTCTCACTGTCTCTCTCCCCTTGTTCCTCTCACTGTCTCTCTCCCCTTGTTCCTCTCACTGTCTCTCTCCCCTTGTTCCTCTCACTGTCTCTCTCCCCTTGTTCCTCTCACTGTCTCTCTCCCCTTGTTCCTTCCACTGTCTCTCTCCCCTTGTTCCTTCCACTGTCTCTCTCCCCTTGTGCCTCTCACTGTCTCTCTCCCCTTGTTCCTCTCACTATCTCTCTCCCCTTGTTCCTCTCACTACCTCTCTCCCCTTGTTCCTCTCACTGTCTCTTGCCCCTTGTTCCTCTCACCGTCTCTCTCCCCTTGTTCCTCTCAGTCTCTCTCCCCTTGTCCCTCGCAATCACTCTCTCCCCTTGTTCCTCTCACTCTCTCTCTCCCCTTGTTCCTCTCTCTGTCTCTCTCCCCTTGTTCCTCTCACTCTCTCTCACCCCTTGTTCCTCTCACTGTCTCTCTCCCCTTGTTCCTCTCACTCTCTCTCTCCCCTTGTTCCTCTCACTGTCCCTCAACCTTGTTCCTCTCACTGTCTCTCTCCTCTTGTCCCTCTCACAGTCTCTCTCCCCTTGTTCCTCTCACTGTCCCTCTCCCTTTGTTCCTCTCACTGTCTCTCTCCCCTTGTCCCTCTCACTGTCTCTCTCCCCTTGTTCCTCTCAATGTCTCTCTCCCTTGTTCCTCTCACTGTCTCTCTCCCCTTGTTCCTCTCACTGTCTCTCTCCCCTTGTTCCTCTCACTGTCTCTCTCCCCTCGTTCCTCTCACTGTCTCTTTCGCCTCTTGTTCCTCTCACTGTCTCTCTCCCCTTGTTCCTTTCACTGTCTCTCTCCCCTTGTTCCTCTCACTGTCTCGCTCGCCTCTTGTTCCTCTCACTGTCTCTCTCCCCTTGTTCCTCTCACTCTCTCTCTCCCCTTGTTCCTCTCACTGTCTCTCTCTCTCCCTGTTCCTCTCACTGTCTCTCTCCCCTTGTTCCTCTCACTGTCTCTCTCCCCTTGTTCCTCTCACTCTCTCCCTCGCCTTGTTCCTCTCACTGCCTCTCTCCCCTTGTTCCTCTCACTGTCTCTGTACCCTTGTTCCTCTCACTGTCTCTCTCCCTTTGTTCCTCTCACTGTCTCATTCGCCTCTTGTTCCTCTCACTGTCTCTCTCCCCTTGTTCCTCTCACTGTCTCTCTCGCCTCTTGTTCCTCTCACTGTCTCTCTCCCCTTGTTCCTCTCACTGTCTCTCTCCCCTTGTTCCTCTCACTGTCTCTCTCCCCTTGTTTTTCTCACGGTCTCTCTCCCTTTGTTCCTCTCACTCTCTCTCCTTGTTCCTCTCACTCTCTCTCTCCCCTTGTTACTCTGACTGTCTCTCTCCCCTTGATCCTCTCACTGTCTCTCTCCGCTTGTTCCTCTCACTGTGTCTCTCCCCTTGTTCCTATCACTGTCTCTCTCCCCTTGTTCCTCTCACTGTCTCTCTCCCCTTGTTCCTCTCACTGTCTCTCTCCCCTTGTTCCTCTCACTGTCTCTCTCCCCTTGTTCCTCTCAGTCTCTCTCCCCTTGTTCCTCTCAGTCTCTCTCCCCTTGTTCCTCTCAGTCTCTCTCTCCCCTTGTTCCTCTCACTCTCTCACTCCCCTTGTTCCTCTCTCTGTCTCTCTCCCCTTGTTCCTCTCACTCTCTCTCTCCCCTTGTTCCTCTCACTGTCTCTTTCCCCTTTTTACTCTCACTCTCTCTCTCCCCTTGTTCCTCTCACTGTCTCTCTCCCCTTGTTCCTCTCACTGTCTCTCTCCCCTTGTTCCTCTCACTGTCTCTCTCCCCTTGTCCCTCTCACTCTCTCCAGTTGTTCCTCTCACAGTCTCTCTCCCGTTGATCCTCTCACTATCTCTCTCCCCTTGTTCCTCTCACTGTCTCTCCCCCCTTGTTCCTCTCACTCCCTCTCTCCCCTTGTTCCTCTCACTCTCTCCCTACCCTTGTTCTTCTCACTATCTCTCTCCCCTTGTTCCTCTCACTGTCTCTCTCCCCTTGTTCCTCTCACTGTCTCTCTCCCCTTGTTCCTCTCACTATCTCTCTCCCCTTGTTCCTTCCACTGTCCCTCTCCCCTTGTTCTTCTCACTGATTCTCTCCCCTTGTTCCTCTCACTGTCTCTCTCCCCTTGTTCCTCTCACTGTCTCTCTCCCCTTGTTCCTCTCACTGTCTCTTGCCCCTTGTTCCTCTCACTGTCTCTTGTTCATCTCACTGTCTCTCTACGCTTGTTCCTCTCACTGTCTCTCTCTCCTTGTTCCTCTCACTCTCTCTCTCCCCTTGTTCCTCTGACTGTCTCTCTCCCCTTGTTCCTCTCACTGTCTCTTGCCCCTTGTTCCTCTCACTGTCTCTCTCTCCTTGTTCCTCTCACTGTCTCTCTCCCATTGTTCCTCTCACTATCTCTCTCCCCCTGTTCCTCTCACTGTCTCTCTCCCCTTGTTCCTCTCACTGTCTCTCTCCCCCTCTCACTCTCGCCTTGTCCCTCTCACTGTCTCTCTCCCCTTGTCCCTCTCACTGTCTCTCTCCCCTTATTCCTCTCAATGTCTCTCTCCCTTGTTCCTCTGACTGTCTCTCTCCCCTTGTTCCTCTCACTGTCTCTCTACCCTTGTTCCTCTCACTGTCTCTTGCCCCTTGTTCCTCTCACTGTCCCTCTCCCCTTGTTCCTCTCACTGTCTCTCTCCCCTTGTCCGTCTCACTGTCTCTCTCCCCTTGTTCCTCTCACTGTCTCTCTCCCCTTGTTCCTCTCACTGTCTCTCTCCCCTTGTCCCTCTCACTCTATCCCGTTGTTCCTCTCACAGTCTCTCTCCCGTTGATCCTCTCACTATCTCTCTCCCCTTGTTCCTCTCACTCTCTCTCCCCCCCTTGTTCCTCTCACTCCCCCTCTTCCCTTGTTCCTCTCACTCTCTCTCTACCGTTGTTCCTCTCACTATCTCTCTCCCCTTGTTCCTCTCACAGTCTCTCTCCCCTTGTTCCTCTCACTGTCTCTCTCCCCTTGTCCCTCTCACTCTCTCTCTCGCCTTGTTCCTCTCACTGTCTCTCTCCCCTTGTTCCTCTCACTGTCTCTTTCGCCTCTTGTTCCTCTCACTGTCTCTCTCCCCTTGTTCCTTGAAATGTCTCACTCGCCTCTTGTTCCTCTCACTGTCTCTCTCCCCTTGTTCCTCTCACTCTCTCTCTCCCCTTGTTCCTCTCACTGTCTCTCTCTCTCCTTGTTCCACTCACTGTCTCTCTCCCCTTGATCCTCTCACTGTCTCTCTCCCCTTGAACCTCTCACTGTTTTTCTCCCATTGTCCATCTCACTGTCTCTCTCCCCTTGTTCCTCTCACTGTCTCTCTCCCTTTGTTCCTCTCACAGTCTCTCTCCCCTTGTCCTTCTCACTCTCTCTCTCACCTTGTTCCTCTCACTATCTCTATCCCCTTGTTCCTCTCTCTCTCCCCTTGTTCCTCTCACTGTCTCTCTCCCCTTGTTCCTCTCACTGTCTCTTTACCCTTGTTCCTGTCACTGTCTCTCTCCCCTTGCTCCTCTCACTGTCTCTCTCCCCTCGATCCACTCACTGTCTCTCTCCCCTCGATCCACTCACTGTCTCTCTCTCTCCCCTTGATCCTCTCACTTTCTCTCTCCCCTTGTTACTCTCACTCTCTCTCTCCTTGTTCCTCTAACTGTCTCTGTCCCCTTGTTACTCTCACTGTCTCTCTCCCCTTGTTCCTCTCACTGTCTCTCTCCCCTTATCCATCTCACTGTCTCTCTCCCCTTGTTCCTCTCACTGTCTCTCTCCCCTTGTTCCTCTCACTGTCTCTCGCCCCCTCTCACTCTCGCCTTGTCCCTCTCACTGTCTCTCTCCCCTTGTCCCTCTCACTGTCTCTCTCCCCTTATTCCTCTCAATGTCTCTCTCCCTTGTTCCTCTCACTGTCTCTCTCCCCTTGTTCCTCTCACTGTCTCTCTACCCTTGTTCCTCTCACTGTCTCTTGCCCCTTGTTCCTCTCACTGTCCCTCTCCCCTTGTTCCTCTCACTGTCTCTCTCCCCTTGCCCGTCTCACTGTCTCTCTCCCCTTGCCCGTCTCACTGTCTCTCTCCCCTTGTTCCTCTCACTGTCTCTTGCCCCTTGTTCCTCTCACTGTCTCTTGCCCCTTGTTCATCTCACTGTCTCTCTACCCTTGTTCCTCTCACTCTCTCTCTCTCCTTGTTCCTCTCACTGTCTCTCTCCCCTTGTCCCTCTCACTGTCTCTCTCCCCTGGTTCCTCTCACTGTCTCTCTACGCTTGTTCCTCTCACTGTCTCTCTCCTTGTTCCTCTCACTCTCTCTCTCCCCTTGTTCCTCTGACTGTCTCTCTCCCCTTGTTCCTCTGACTGTCTCTTGCCCCTTGTTCCTCTCACTGTCTCTCTCCCCTTGTTCCTCTCACTGTCTCTCTCCCCTTGTTCCTCTCACTCTCTCTCTCCCATTGTTCCTCTCACTGTCTCTCTCCCCTTGTTACTCTCACTCTCTCTCTCCCCTTGTTCCTCTCACTGTCTCTCTCCCCTTGTTCATCTCACTGTCTCCCTCCCCTTGTTCCTCTCACTGTATCTCTCCCCCTCTCACTCTCGCCTTGTTCGTCTCACTGTCTCTCTCCCCTTGTTCCTCTCACTGTCTCTTTACACTTGTTCCTCTCACTCTCTCCCTCGCCTTGTTCCTCTCACTGTCTCTCTCCCCTTGTTCCTCTCACTGTCTCTGTACCCTTGTTCCTCTCACTGTCTCACTCCCTTAGTTCCTCTCACTGTCCCTTTCGCTTCTTGTTCCTCTCACTGTCTCTCTCCCCTTGTTTTCTCTCACTGTCTATCTCGCCTCTTGTTCCTCTCACTGTCTCTCTCCACTTGTCCCTCTCATTATCTCTCTCCCCTTGTTCCTCTCACTGTCTCTCTCCCCTTGTTCCTCTCACTGTCTCTCTCCCCTTGTTCCTCTCACTGTCTCTCTCCCCTTGTTCCTCTCACTGTCTCTCTCCCCTTGTTCTTCTCACGGTCTCTCTCCCCTAGTTCCTCTCACTCTCTCTCCTTGTTCCTCTCACTGTCTCTCTCCCCTTGTCCCTCTCAGTCTCTCTCCCCTGGTTCCTCTCACTGTCTCTCTACCCTTGTTCCTCTCACTGTCTCTCTCTCCTTGTTCCTCTCACTGTCTCTCTCCCCTTGTTCCTCTCACTGTCTCTCTCCCCTTGTTCCTCTCACTGTCTCTCTCCCCTTGTTCCTCTCAGTCTCTCTCCCCTTGTTCCTCTCAGTCTCTCTCCCCTTGTTCCTCTCAGTCTCTCTCCCCTTGTTCCTCTCAGTCTCTCTCCCCTTGTCCCTCGCAATCTCTCTCTCCCCTTGTTCCTCTCACTCCCCTTGTTCCTCTCTGTCTCTCTCCCCTTGTTCCTCTCACTCTCTCTCTCCCCTTGTTCCTCTCACTGTCTCTCTCCCCTTGTTACTCTCACTCTCTCTCTCCCCTTTTTTCCTCTCACTGTCTCTCTCCCATTGTTCCTCTCACTGTCTCTCTCCCCTTGTTCCTTTCACTGTCTCTCTCCCCTTGTCCCTCTCACTCTATCCCGTTGTTCCTCTCACAGTCTCTCTCCCGTTGATCCTCTCACTATCTCTCTCCCCTTGTTCCTCTCACTCTCTCTCCCCCCTTGTTCCTCTCACTCCCCCTCTCCCCTTGTTCCTCTCACTCTCTCTCTACCGTTGTTCCTCTCACTATCTCTCTCCGCTTGTTCCTGTCACAGTCTCTCTCCCCTTGTTCCTCTCACTGTCTCTCTCCCCTTGTTCCTCTCACTGTCTCTCTCCCCTTGTCCCTCTCACTCTCTCTCTCGCCTTGTTCCTCTCACTGTCTCTCTCCCCTTCTTCCTCTCACTGTCTCTTTCGCCTCTAGTTCCTCTCACTGTCTCTCTCCCCTTGTTCCTTTAACTGTCTCTCTCGCCTCTTGTTCCTCTCACTGTCTCTCTCCCCTTGTTCCTCTCACTCTCTCTCTCCCCTTGTTCCTCTCACTGTCTCTCTCTCTCCTTGTTCCACTCACTGTCTCTCTCCCCTTGATCCTCTCACTGTCTCTCTCCCCTTGAACCTCTCACTGTTTTTCTCCAATTGTCCATCTCACTATCTCTATCCCCTTGTTCCTCTCTCTCTCTCTCTCCCCTTGTTCCTCTCACTGTCTCTCTCCCCTTGTTCCTCTCACTGTCTCTCTCCCCTTGTTCCTCTCACTGTCTCTCTCGCCTTGTTCCTCTCACTGTCTCTCTCCCCTTGTTCCTCTCACTGTCTCTCTCCCCTTGCTCCTCTCACTGTCTCTCTCCCCTCGATCCACTCACTGTCTCTCTCTCTCCCCTTGATCCTCTCACTTTCTCTCTCCCCTTGTTACTCTCACTCTCTCTCTCTCCTTGTTCCTCTAACTGTCTCTCTCCCCTTGTTCCTCTCACTGTCTCTCTCCCCTTGTTCCTCTCACTGTCTCTCTCCCCTTGTTCCTCTCACTGTCTCTCTCCCCTTGTTCCTCTCACTGTCTCTCTCCCCTTGTTCCTCTCACTGTCTCTCTCCCTTTGTTCCTTCCACTGTCCCTCTCCCCTTGTTCTTCTCACTGTCCCTCTCCCCTTGTTCTTCTCACTGATTCTCTCCCCTTGTTCCTCTCACTGTCTCTCTCCCCTTGTGCCACTCATTGTCTCTCTCCCCTTGTTCCTCTCACTATCTCTCTCCCCTTGTTCCTCTCACTATCTCTCTCCCCTTGTTCCTCTCACTGTCTCTTGCCCCTTGTTCCTCTCACTGTCTCTCTACCCTTGTTCCTCTCACTGTCTCTTGCCCCTTGTTCCTCTCACTGTCCCTCTCCCCTTGTTCCTCTCACTGTCTCTTGCCCCTTGTTCCTCTCACTGTCTCTTGTTCATCTCACTGTCTCTCTACGCTTGTTCCTCTCACTGTCTCTCTCTCCTTGTTCCTCTCACTCTCTCTCTCCCCTTGTTCCTCTGACTGTCTCTCTCCCCTTGTTCCTCTCACTGTCCCTTGCCCCTTGTTCCTCTCACTGTCTCTCTCTCCTTGTTCCTCTCACTGTCTCTCTCCCCTTGTTCCTCTCACTCTCTCTCTCCCATTGTTCCTCTCACTGTCTCTCTCCCCTTGTTACTCTCACTCTCTCTCTCCCCTTGTTCCTCTCACTGTCTCTCTCCCCTTGTTCATCTCACTGTCTCCCTCCCCTTGTTCCTCTCACTGTATCTCTCCCCCTCTCACTCTCGCCTTGTTCGTCTCACGGTCTCTCTCCCCTTGTTCCTCTCACTGTCTCTTTACCCTTGTTCCTGTCACTCTCTCCCTCACCTTGTTCCTCTCACTGTCTCTCTCCCCTTGTTCCTCTCACTGTCTCTTTCGCTTCTTGTTCCTCTCACTGTCTCTCTCCCCTTGTTTTCTCTCACTGTCTCTCTCGCCTCTTGTTCCTCTCACTGTCTCTCACCCCTTGTTCCTCTCATTATCTCTCTCCCCTTGTTCCTCTCACAGTCTCTCTCCCCTTGTTCCTATCACTGTCTCTCTCACCTTTTTCCTCTCACTGTCTCTCTCCCCTTGTTCCTCTCACTGTCTCTCTCCCCTTGTTCTTCTCACGGTCTCTCTCCCCTTGTTCCTCTCACTCTCTCTCCTTGTTCCTCTCACTGTCTCTCTCCCCTTGTCCCTCTCAGTCTCTCTCCCCTGGTTCCTCTCACTGTCTCTCTACCCTTGTTCCTCTCACTGTCTCTCTCTCCTTGTTCCTCTCACTGTCTCTCTCCCCTTGTTCCTCTCACTGTCTCTCTCCCCTTTTTCCTCTCACTGTGTCTTGCCCCTTGTTCCTCTCACTGTCTCTCTCCCCTTGCTCCTCTCACTGTCTCTCTCCCCTTGTTCCTCTCAGTCTCTCTCCCCTTGTCCCTCGCAATCTCTCTCTCCCCTTGTTCCTCTCACTCCCCTTGTTCCTCTCTCTGTCTCTCTCCCCTTGTTCCTCTCACTCTCTCTCTCCCCTTGTTCCTCTCACTGTCTCTCTCCCCTTGTTACTCTCACTCTCCCCTTTTTTCCTCTCACTGTCTCTCTCCCATTGTTCCTCTCACTGTCTCTCTCCCCTTGTTCCTCTCACTGTCTCTCTCCCCTTGTCCGTCTCACTCTATCCCGTTGTTCCTCTCACAGTCTCTCTCCAATTGATCCTCTCACTATCTCTCTCCCCTTGTCCCTCTCACTCTCTCTCCCCCCTTGTTCCTCTCACTCCCCCTCTCCCCTTGTTCCTCTCACTCTCTCTCTACCGTTGTTCCTCTCACTATCTCTCTCCCCTTGTTCCTCTCACAGTCTCTCTCCCCTTGTTCCTCTCACTGTCTCTCTCCCCTTGTCCCTCTCACTCTCTCTCTCGCCTTGTTCCTCTCACTGTCTCTCTCCCCTTGTTCCTCTCACTGTCTCTTTCGCCTCTTGTTCCTCTCACTGTCTCTCTCCCCTTGTTCCTTTAACTGTCTCTCTCGCCCCTTGTTCCTCTCACTGTCTCTCTCCCCTTGTTCCTCTCACTCTCTCTCTCTCCCCTTGTTCCTCTCACTGTCTCTCTCTCTCCTTGTTCCACTCACTGTCTCTCTCCCCTTGATCCTCTCACTGTCTCTCTCCCCTTGAACCTCTCACTGTTTTCTCCCATTGTCCATCTCACTGTCTCTCTCCCCTTGTTCCTCTCACTGTCTCTCTCCCTTTGTTCCTCTCACAGTCTCTCTCCCCTTGTCCTTCTCACTCTCTCTCTCGCCTTGTTCCTCTCACTATCTCTATCACCTTGTTCCTCTCTCTCTCTCTCTCTCCCCCCTTGTTCCTCTCACTGTCTCTCTCCCCTTGTTCCTCTCACTGTCTCTCTCCCCTTGTTCCTCTCACTGTCTCTTTACCCTTGTTCCTCTCACTGTCTCTCTCCCCTTGTTACTCTCACTCTCTCTCTCCCTTTGTTCCTCTCACTGTCTCTCTCCCCTTGTTCCTCTCACTGTCTCTCTCGCCTTGTTCCTCTCACTGTCTCTCTCCCCTTGTTCCTCTCACTGTCTCTCTCCCCTTGCTGCTCTCACTGTCTCTCTCCCCTTGCTGCTCTCACTGTCTCTCTCCCCTCGATCCACTCACTGTCTCTCTCTCTCCCCTTGATCCTCTCACTTTCTCTCTCCACTTGTTACTCTCACTCTCTCTCTCCCCTTGTTCCTCTCACTGTCTCTCTCCCCTTGTTCCTCTCACTGTCTCTCTCCCCTTGTTCCTCTCACTGTCTCTCTCCCCTTGTTCCTCTCACTGTCTCTCTCCCCTTGTTCCTCTCACTGTCTCTCTCCCCTTGTTCCTCTCACTGTCTCTCTCCCCTTGTTCCTCTCACTGTCTCTCTCCCCTTGTTCCTCTCACTGTCTCTCTCCCTTTGTTCCTCTCACTGTCTCTCTCCCCTTGTTCCTTCCACTGTCTCTCTCCCCTTGTTCCTTCCACTGTCCCTCTCCCCTTGTTCTTCTCACTGATTCTCTCCCCTTGTTCCTCTCACTGTCTCTCTCCCCTTGTGCCTCTCACTGTCTCTCTCCCCTTGTTCCTCTCACTATCTCTCTCCCCTTGTTCCTCTCACTATCTCTCTCCCCTTGTTCCTCTCACTGTCTCTCTCCCCTTGTTCTTCTCACTGATTCTCTCCCCTTGTTCCTCTCACTGTCTCTCTCCCCTTGTGCCTCTCACTGTCTCTCTCCCCTTGTTCCTCTCACTATCTCTCTCCCCTTGTTCCTCTCACTGTCTCTCTCCCCTTGTGCCTCTCACTGTCTCTCTCCCCTTGTGCCTCTCACTGTCTCTCTCCCCTTGTGCCTCTCAGTGTCTCTCTCCCCTTGTGCCTCTCACTGTCTCTCTCCCCTTGTGCCTCTCACTGTCTCTCTCCCCTTGTTCCTCTCACTATCTCTCTCCCCTTGTTCCTTCCACTGTCCCTCTCCCCTTGTTCTTCTCACTGATTCTCTCCCCTTGTTCCTCTCACTGTCTCTCTCCCCTTGTTCCTCTCACTGTCTCTCTCCCCTTGTTCCTCTCACTGTCTCTTGCCCCTTGTTCCTCTCACTGTCTCTTGTTCATCTCACTGTCTCTCTACGCTTGTTCCTCTCACTGTCTCTCTCTCCTTGTTCCTCTCACTCTCTCTCTCCCCTTGTTCCTCTGACTGTCTCTCTCCCCTTGTTCCTCTCACTGTCTCTTGCCCCTTGTTCCTCTCACTGTCTCTCTCTCCTTGTTCCTCTCACTGTCTCTCTCCCATTGTTCCTCTCACTATCTCTCTCCCCCTGTTCCTCTCACTGTCTCTCTCCCCTTGTTCCTCTCACTGTCTCTCTCCCCCTCTCACTCTCGCCTTGTCCCTCTCACTGTCTCTCTCCCCTTGTCCCTCTCACTGTCTCTCTCCCCTTATTCCTCTCAATGTCTCTCTCCCTTGTTCCTCTGACTGTCTCTCTCCCCTTGTTCCTCTCACTGTCTCTCTACCCTTGTTCCTCTCACTGTCTCTTGCCCCTTGTTCCTCTCACTGTCCCTCTCCCCTTGTTCCTCTCACTGTCTCTCTCCCCTTGTCCGTCTCACTGTCTCTCTCCCCTTGTTCCTCTCACTGTCTCTCTCCCCTTGTTCCTCTCACTGTCTCTCTCCCCTTGTCCCTCTCACTCTATCCCGTTGTTCCTCTCACAGTCTCTCTCCCGTTGATCCTCTCACTATCTCTCTCCCCTTGTTCCTCTCACTCTCTCTCCCCCCCTTGTTCCTCTCACTCCCCCTCTTCCCTTGTTCCTCTCACTCTCTCTCTACCGTTGTTCCTCTCACTATCTCTCTCCCCTTGTTCCTCTCACAGTCTCTCTCCCCTTGTTCCTCTCACTGTCTCTCTCCCCTTGTTCCTCTCACTGTCTCTCTCCCCTTGTCCCTCTCACTCTCTCTCTCGCCTTGTTCCTCTCACTGTCTCTCTCCCCTTGTTCCTCTCACTGTCTCTTTCGCCTCTTGTTCCTCTCACTGTCTCTCTCCCCTTGTTCCTTGAAATGTCTCACTCGCCTCTTGTTCCTCTCACTGTCTCTCTCCCCTTGTTCCTCTCACTCTCTCTCTCCCCTTGTTCCTCTCACTGTCTCTCTCTCTCCTTGTTCCACTCACTGTCTCTCTCCCCTTGATCCTCTCACTGTCTCTCTCCCCTTGAACCTCTCACTGTTTTTCTCCCATTGTCCATCTCACTGTCTCTCTCCCCTTGTTCCTCTCACTGTCTCTCTCCCTTTGTTCCTCTCACAGTCTCTCTCCCCTTGTCCTTCTCACTCTCTCTCTCACCTTGTTCCTCTCACTATCTCTATCCCCTTGTTCCTCTCTCTCTCCCCTTGTTCCTCTCACTGTCTCTCTCCCCTTGTTCCTCTCACTGTCTCTTTACCCTTGTTCCTGTCACTGTCTCTCTCCCCTTGCTCCTCTCACTGTCTCTCTCCCCTCGATCCACTCACTGTCTCTCTCCCCTCGATCCACTCACTGTCTCTCTCTCTCCCCTTGATCCTCTCACTTTCTCTCTCCCCTTGTTACTCTCACTCTCTCTCTCCTTGTTCCTCTAACTGTCTCTGTCCCCTTGTTACTCTCACTGTCTCTCTCCCCTTGTTCCTCTCACTGACTCTCTCCCCTTGTTCCTCTCACTGTCTCTCTCCCCTTGTTCCTCTCACTGTCTCTCTCCCCTTGTTCCTCTCACTGTCTCTCTCCCCTTGTTCCTCTCACTGTCTCTCTCCCCTTGTTCCTCTCACTGTCTCTCTCCCCTTGTTCCTCTCACTGTCTCTCTCCCCTTGTTCCTCTCACTGTCTCTCTCCCCTTGTTCCTTCCACTGTCTCTCTCCCCTTGTTCCTTCCACTGTCTCTCTCCCCTTGTGCCTCTCACTGTCTCTCTCCCCTTGTTCCTCTCACTATCTCTCTCCCCTTGTTCCTCTCACTACCTCTCTCCCCTTGTTCCTCTCACTGTCTCTTGCCCCTTGTTCCTCTCACCGTCTCTCTCCCCTTGTTCCTCTCAGTCTCTCTCCCCTTGTCCCTCGCAATCACTCTCTCCCCTTGTTCCTCTCACTCTCTCTCTCCCCTTGTTCCTCTCTCTGTCTCTCTCCCCTTGTTCCTCTCACTCTCTCTCACCCCTTGTTCCTCTCACTGTCTCTCTCCCCTTGTTCCTCTCACTCTCTCTCTCCCCTTGTTCCTCTCACTGTCCCTCAACCTTGTTCCTCTCACTGTCTCTCTCCTCTTGTCCCTCTCACAGTCTCTCTCCCCTTGTTCCTCTCACTGTCCCTCTCCCTTTGTTCCTCTCACTGTCTCTCTCCCCTTGTCCCTCTCACTGTCTCTCTCCCCTTGTTCCTCTCAATGTCTCTCTCCCTTGTTCCTCTCACTGTCTCTCTCCCCTTGTTCCTCTCACTGTCTCTCTCCCCTTGTTCCTCTCACTGTCTCTCTCCCCTCGTTCCTCTCACTGTCTCTTTCGCCTCTTGTTCCTCTCACTGTCTCTCTCCCCTTGTTCCTTTCACTGTCTCTCTCCCCTTGTTCCTCTCACTGTCTCGCTCGCCTCTTGTTCCTCTCACTGTCTCTCTCCCCTTGTTCCTCTCACTCTCTCTCTCCCCTTGTTCCTCTCACTGTCTCTCTCTCTCCCTGTTCCTCTCACTGTCTCTCTCCCCTTGTTCCTCTCACTGTCTCTCTCCCCTTGTTCCTCTCACTCTCTCCCTCGCCTTGTTCCTCTCACTGCCTCTCTCCCCTTGTTCCTCTCACTGTCTCTGTACCCTTGTTCCTCTCACTGTCTCTCTCCCTTTGTTCCTCTCACTGTCTCATTCGCCTCTTGTTCCTCTCACTGTCTCTCTCCCCTTGTTCCTCTCACTGTCTCTCTCGCCTCTTGTTCCTCTCACTGTCTCTCTCCCCTTGTTCCTCTCACTGTCTCTCTCCCCTTGTTCCTCTCACTGTCTCTCTCCCCTTGTTTTTCTCACGGTCTCTCTCCCTTTGTTCCTCTCACTCTCTCTCCTTGTTCCTCTCACTCTCTCTCTCCCCTTGTTACTCTGACTGTCTCTCTCCCCTTGATCCTCTCACTGTCTCTCTCCGCTTGTTCCTCTCACTGTGTCTCTCCCCTTGTTCCTATCACTGTCTCTCTCCCCTTGTTCCTCTCACTGTCTCTCTCCCCTTGTTCCTCTCACTGTCTCTCTCCCCTTGTTCCTCTCACTGTCTCTCTCCCCTTGTTCCTCTCAGTCTCTCTCCCCTTGTTCCTCTCAGTCTCTCTCCCCTTGTTCCTCTCAGTCTCTCTCTCCCCTTGTTCCTCTCACTCTCTCACTCCCCTTGTTCCTCTCTCTGTCTCTCTCCCCTTGTTCCTCTCACTCTCTCTCTCACCTTGTTCCTCTCACTGTCTCTTTCCCCTTTTTACTCTCACTCTCTCTCTCCCCTTGTTCCTCTCACTGTCTCTCTCCCCTTGTTCCTCTCACTGTCTCTCTCCCCTTGTTCCTCTCACTGTCTCTCTCCCCTTGTCCCTCTCACTCTCTCCAGTTGTTCCTCTCACAGTCTCTCTCCCGTTGATCCTCTCACTATCTCTCTCCCCTTGTTCCTCTCACTGTCTCTCCCCCCTTGTTCCTCTCACTCCCTCTCTCCCCTTGTTCCTCTCACTCTCTCCCTACCCTTGTTCTTCTCACTATCTCTCTCCCCTTGTTCCTCTCACTGTCTCTCTCCCCTTGTTCCTCTCACTGTCTCTCTCCCCTTGTTCCTCTCACTATCTCTCTCCCCTTGTTCCTTCCACTGTCCCTCTCCCCTTGTTCTTCTCACTGATTCTCTCCCCTTGTTCCTCTCACTGTCTCTCTCCCCTTGTTCCTCTCACTGTCTCTCTCCCCTTGTTCCTCTCACTGTCTCTTGCCCCTTGTTCCTCTCACTGTCTCTTGTTCATCTCACTGTCTCTCTACGCTTGTTCCTCTCACTGTCTCTCTCTCCTTGTTCCTCTCACTCTCTCTCTCCCCTTGTTCCTCTGACTGTCTCTCTCCCCTTGTTCCTCTCACTGTCTCTTGCCCCTTGTTCCTCTCACTGTCTCTCTCTCCTTGTTCCTCTCACTGTCTCTCTCCCATTGTTCCTCTCACTATCTCTCTCCCCCTGTTCCTCTCACTGTCTCTCTCCCCTTGTTCCTCTCACTGTCTCTCTCCCCCTCTCACTCTCGCCTTGTCCCTCTCACTGTCTCTCTCCCCTTGTCCCTCTCACTGTCTCTCTCCCCTTATTCCTCTCAATGTCTCTCTCCCTTGTTCCTCTGACTGTCTCTCTCCCCTTGTTCCTCTCACTGTCTCTCTACCCTTGTTCCTCTCACTGTCTCTTGCCCCTTGTTCCTCTCACTGTCCCTCTCCCCTTGTTCCTCTCACTGTCTCTCTCCCCTTGTCCGTCTCACTGTCTCTCTCCCCTTGTTCCTCTCACTGTCTCTCTCCCCTTGTTCCTCTCACTGTCTCTCTCCCCTTGTCCCTCTCACTCTATCCCGTTGTTCCTCTCACAGTCTCTCTCCCGTTGATCCTCTCACTATCTCTCTCCCCTTGTTCCTCTCACTCTCTCTCCCCCCCTTGTTCCTCTCACTCCCCCTCTTCCCTTGTTCCTCTCACTCTCTCTCTACCGTTGTTCCTCTCACTATCTCTCTCCCCTTGTTCCTCTCACAGTCTCTCTCCCCTTGTTCCTCTCACTGTCTCTCTCCCCTTGTCCCTCTCACTCTCTCTCTCGCCTTGTTCCTCTCACTGTCTCTCTCCCCTTGTTCCTCTCACTGTCTCTTTCGCCTCTTGTTCCTCTCACTGTCTCTCTCCCCTTGTTCCTTGAAATGTCTCACTCGCCTCTTGTTCCTCTCACTGTCTCTCTCCCCTTGTTCCTCTCACTCTCTCTCTCCCCTTGTTCCTCTCACTGTCTCTCTCTCTCCTTGTTCCACTCACTGTCTCTCTCCCCTTGATCCTCTCACTGTCTCTCTCCCCTTGAACCTCTCACTGTTTTTCTCCCATTGTCCATCTCACTGTCTCTCTCCCCTTGTTCCTCTCACTGTCTCTCTCCCTTTGTTCCTCTCACAGTCTCTCTCCCCTTGTCCTTCTCACTCTCTCTCTCACCTTGTTCCTCTCACTATCTCTATCCCCTTGTTCCTCTCTCTCTCCCCTTGTTCCTCTCACTGTCTCTCTCCCCTTGTTCCTCTCACTGTCTCTTTACCCTTGTTCCTGTCACTGTCTCTCTCCCCTTGCTCCTCTCACTGTCTCTCTCCCCTCGATCCACTCACTGTCTCTCTCCCCTCGATCCACTCACTGTCTCTCTCTCTCCCCTTGATCCTCTCACTTTCTCTCTCCCCTTGTTACTCTCACTCTCTCTCTCCTTGTTCCTCTAACTGTCTCTGTCCCCTTGTTACTCTCACTGTCTCTCTCCCCTTGTTCCTCTCACTGACTCTCTCCCCTTGTTCCTCTCACTGTCTCTCTCCCCTTGTTCCTCTCACTGTCTCTCTCCCCTTGTTCCTCTCACTGTCTCTCTCCCCTTGTTCCTCTCACTGTCTCTCTCCCCTTGTTCCTCTCACTGTCTCTCTCCCCTTGTTCCTCTCACTGTCTCTCTCCCCTTGTTCCTCTCACTGTCTCTCTCCCCTTGTTCCTTCCACTGTCTCTCTCCCCTTGTTCCTTCCACTGTCTCTCTCCCCTTGTTCTTCTCACTGTCCCTCTCCCCTTGTTCTTCTCACTGATTCTCTCCCCTTGTTCCTCTCACTGTCTCTCTCCCCTTGTGCCTCTCACTGTCTCTCTCCCCTTGTTCCTCTCACTATCTCTCTCCCCTTGTTCCTCTCACTACCTCTCTCCCCTTGTTCCTCTCACTGTCTCTTGCCCCTTGTTCCTCTCACTGTCTCTCTCCCCTTGTTCCTCTCAGTCTCTCTCCCCTTGTCCCTCGCAATCACTCTCTCCCCTTGTTCCTCTCACTCTCTCTCTCCCCTTGTTCCTCTCTCTGTCTCTCTCCCCTTGTTCCTCTCACTCTCTCTCACCCCTTGTTCCTCTCACTGTCTCTCTCCCCTTGTTCCTCTCACTCTCTCTCTCCCCTTGTTCCTCTCACTGTCCCTCAACCTTGTTCCTCTCACTGTCTCTCTCCTCTTGTCCCTCTCACAGTCTCTCTCCCCTTGTTCCTCTCACTGTCCCTCTCCCTTTGTTCCTCTCACTGTCTCTCTCCCCTTGTCCCTCTCACTGTCTCTCTCCCCTTGTTCCTCTCAATGTCTCTCTCCCTTGTTCCTCTCACTGTCTCTCTCCCCTTGTTCCTCTCACTGTCTCTCTCCCCTTGTTCCTCTCACTGTCTCTCTCCCCTCGTTCCTCTCACTGTCTCTTTCGCCTCTTGTTCCTCTCACTGTCTCTCTCCCCTTGTTCCTTTCACTGTCTCTCTCCCCTTGTTCCTCTCACTGTCTCGCTCGCCTCTTGTTCCTCTCACTGTCTCTCTCCCCTTGTTCCTCTCACTCTCTCTCTCCCCTTGTTCCTCTCACTGTCTCTCTCTCTCCCTGTTCCTCTCACTGTCTCTCTCCCCTTGTTCCTCTCACTGTCTCTCTCCCCTTGTTCCTCTCACTCTCTCCCTCGCCTTGTTCCTCTCACTGCCTCTCTCCCCTTGTTCCTCTCACTGTCTCTGTACCCTTGTTCCTCTCACTGTCTCTCTCCCTTTGTTCCTCTCACTGTCTCATTCGCCTCTTGTTCCTCTCACTGTCTCTCTCCCCTTGTTCCTCTCACTGTCTCTCTCGCCTCTTGTTCCTCTCACTGTCTCTCTCCCCTTGTTCCTCTCACTGTCTCTCTCCCCTTGTTCCTCTCACTGTCTCTCTCCCCTTGTTTTTCTCACGGTCTCTCTCCCTTTGTTCCTCTCACTCTCTCTCCTTGTTCCTCTCACTCTCTCTCTCCCCTTGTTACTCTGACTGTCTCTCTCCCCTTGATCCTCTCACTGTCTCTCTCCGCTTGTTCCTCTCACTGTGTCTCTCCCCTTGTTCCTATCACTGTCTCTCTCCCCTTGTTCCTCTCACTGTCTCTCTCCCCTTGTTCCTCTCACTGTCTCTCTCCCCTTGTTCCTCTCACTGTCTCTCTCCCCTTGTTCCTCTCAGTCTCTCTCCCCTTGTTCCTCTCAGTCTCTCTCCCCTTGTTCCTCTCAGTCTCTCTCTCCCCTTGTTCCTCTCACTCTCTCACTCCCCTTGTTCCTCTCTCTGTCTCTCTCCCCTTGTTCCTCTCACTCTCTCTCTCCCCTTGTTCCTCTCACTGTCTCTTTCCCCTTTTTACTCTCACTCTCTCTCTCCCCTTGTTCCTCTCACTGTCTCTCTCCCCTTGTTCCTCTCACTGTCTCTCTCCCCTTGTTCCTCTCACTGTCTCTCTCCCCTTGTCCCTCTCACTCTCTCCAGTTGTTCCTCTCACAGTCTCTCTCCCGTTGATCCTCTCACTATCTCTCTCCCCTTGTTCCTCTCACTGTCTCTCCCCCCTTGTTCCTCTCACTCCCTCTCTCCCCTTGTTCCTCTCACTCTCTCCCTACCCTTGTTCTTCTCACTATCTCTCTCCCCTTGTTCCTCTCACTGTCTCTCTCCCCTTGTTCCTCTCACTGTCTCTCTCCCCTTGTTCCTCTCACTGTCTCTCTCCCCTTGTTCCTCTCACTGTCTCTGTACCCTTGTTCCTCTCACTGTCTCTCTCCCTTTGTTTCTCTCACTGTCTCTCTCCCCTTGTCCCTCTCACTGTCTCTCTCCCCTTGTCCCTCTCACTGTCTCTCTCCCCTTGTTCCTCTCACTGTCTCTCTCCCCTTGTTCCTCTCACTGTCTCTCTACCCTTGTTCCTCTCATTGTCTCTCTCCCCTTGTTCCTCTCACTGTCTCTCTCCCCTTGTTCCTCTCACTGTCTCTTTCGCCTCTTGTTCCTCTCACTGTCTCTCTCCCCTTGTTCCTTTCACTGTCTCTCTCCCCTTGTTCCTCTCACTGTCTCTCTCGCCTCTTGTTCCTCTCACTGTCTCTCTCCCCTTGTTCCTCTCACTCTCTCTCTCCCCTTGTTCCTCTCACTGTCTCTCTCTCTCCCTGTTCCTCTCACTGTATCTTTCCCCTTGTTCCTCTCACTGTCTCTTTACCCTTGTTACTCTCACTCTCTCCCTCGCCTTGTTCCTCTCACTGTCTCTCTCCCCTTGTTCCTCTCACTGTCTCTGTACGCTTTTTCCTCTCACTGTCTCTCTCCCCTTGTTCCTCTCACTGTCTCTTTCGCCTCTTGTTCCTATCACTGTCTCTCTCCCCTTGTTCCTTTAACTGTCTCTCTCCCCTTGTTCCTCTCACTGTCACTCTCGCCTCTTGTTCCTCTCACTGTCTCTCTCCCCTTGTTCCTCTCACTCTATCTCTCCCCTTGTTCCTCTCACTGTCTCTCTCTCTCCTTGTTCCACTCACTGTCTCTCTCCCCTTGATCCTCTCACTGTCTCTCTCCCCTTGAACCTCTCACTGTTTTTCTCCCCTTGTCCATTTCACTGTCTCTCTCCCCTTGTTCCTCTCACTGTCTCTCTCCCTTTGTTCCTCTCACTGTCTCTCTCCCCTTGTCCCTCTCACTCTCTCTCTCCCCTTGTTCCTCTCACTCTCTCTCTCCCCTTGTTCCTCTCACTGTCTCTCTCCCCTTGTTCCTCTCACTGTCTCTCTCCCCTTGTTCCTCTCATTCTCTCTCCCCCCTTGTTCCTCTCACTGTCTCTTTACCCTTGTTCCTCTCACTGTCTCTCTCCCCTTGTTACTCTCACTCTCTCACTCCCCTTGTTCCTCTCACTGTCTCTCTCCCCTTCTTCCTCTCACTGTCTCTCTCGCCTTGTTCCTCTCACTGTCTCTCTCCCCTTGTTCCTCTCACTGTCTCTCTCCCCTCGATCCACTCACTGTCTCTCTCTCTCCCCTTGTTCCTCTCACTCTCTCTCCCCCCCTTGTTCCTCTCACTCCCCCTCTTCCCTTGTTCCTCTCACTCTCTCTCTACCGTTGTTCCTCTCACTATCTCTCTCCCCTTGTTCCTCTCACAGTCTCTCTCCCCTTGTTCCTCTCACTGTCTCTCTCCCCTTGTTCCTCTCACTGTCTCTCTCCCCTTGTCCCTCTCACTCTCTCTCTCGCCTTGTTCCTCTCACTGTCTCTCTCCCCTTGTTCCTCTCACTGTCTCTTTCGCCTCTTGTTCCTCTCACTGTCTCTCTCCCCTTGTTCCTTGAAATGTCTCACTCGCCTCTTGTTCCTCTCACTGTCTCTCTCCCCTTGTTCCTCTCACTCTCTCTCTCCCCTTGTTCCTCTCACTGTCTCTCTCTCTCCTTGTTCCACTCACTGTCTCTCTCCCCTTGATCCTCTCACTGTCTCTCTCCCCTTGAACCTCTCACTGTTTTTCTCCCATTGTCCATCTCACTGTCTCTCTCCCCTTGTTCCTCTCACTGTCTCTCTCCCTTTGTTCCTCTCACAGTCTCTCTCCCCTTGTCCTTCTCACTCTCTCTCTCACCTTGTTCCTCTCACTATCTCTATCCCCTTGTTCCTCTCTCTCTCCCCTTGTTCCTCTCACTGTCTCTCTCCCCTTGTTCCTCTCACTGTCTCTTTACCCTTGTTCCTGTCACTGTCTCTCTCCCCTTGCTCCTCTCACTGTCTCTCTCCCCTCGATCCACTCACTGTCTCTCTCCCCTCGATCCACTCACTGTCTCTCTCTCTCCCCTTGATCCTCTCACTTTCTCTCTCCCCTTGTTACTCTCACTCTCTCTCTCCTTGTTCCTCTAACTGTCTCTGTCCCCTTGTTACTCTCACTGTCTCTCTCCCCTTGTTCCTCTCACTGACTCTCTCCCCTTGTTCCTCTCACTGTCTCTCTCCCCTTGTTCCTCTCACTGTCTCTCTCCCCTTGTTCCTCTCACTGTCTCTCTCCCCTTGTTCCTCTCACTGTCTCTCTCCCCTTGTTCCTCTCACTGTCTCTCTCCCCTTGTTCCTCTCACTGTCTCTCTCCCCTTGTTCCTCTCACTGTCTCTCTCCCCTTGTTCCTTCCACTGTCTCTCTCCCCTTGTTCCTTCCACTGTCTCTCTCCCCTTGTTCTTCTCACTGTCCCTCTCCCCTTGTTCTTCTCACTGATTCTCTCCCCTTGTTCCTCTCACTGTCTCTCTCCCCTTGTGCCTCTCACTGTCTCTCTCCCCTTGTTCCTCTCACTATCTCTCTCCCCTTGTTCCTCTCACTACCTCTCTCCCCTTGTTCCTCTCACTGTCTCTTGCCCCTTGTTCCTCTCACTGTCTCTCTCCCCTTGTTCCTCTCAGTCTCTCTCCCCTTGTCCCTCGCAATCACTCTCTCCCCTTGTTCCTCTCACTCTCTCTCTCCCCTTGTTCCTCTCTCTGTCTCTCTCCCCTTGTTCCTCTCACTCTCTCTCACCCCTTGTTCCTCTCACTGTCTCTCTCCCCTTGTTCCTCTCACTCTCTCTCTCCCCTTGTTCCTCTCACTGTCCCTCAACCTTGTTCCTCTCACTGTCTCTCTCCTCTTGTCCCTCTCACAGTCTCTCTCCCCTTGTTCCTCTCACTGTCCCTCTCCCTTTGTTCCTCTCACTGTCTCTCTCCCCTTGTCCCTCTCACTGTCTCTCTCCCCTTGTTCCTCTCAATGTCTCTCTCCCTTGTTCCTCTCACTGTCTCTCTCCCCTTGTTCCTCTCACTGTCTCTCTCCCCTTGTTCCTCTCACTGTCTCTCTCCCCTCGTTCCTCTCACTGTCTCTTTCGCCTCTTGTTCCTCTCACTGTCTCTCTCCCCTTGTTCCTTTCACTGTCTCTCTCCCCTTGTTCCTCTCACTGTCTCGCTCGCCTCTTGTTCCTCTCACTGTCTCTCTCCCCTTGTTCCTCTCACTCTCTCTCTCCCCTTGTTCCTCTCACTGTCTCTCTCTCTCCCTGTTCCTCTCACTGTCTCTCTCCCCTTGTTCCTCTCACTGTCTCTCTCCCCTTGTTCCTCTCACTCTCTCCCTCGCCTTGTTCCTCTCACTGCCTCTCTCCCCTTGTTCCTCTCACTGTCTCTGTACCCTTGTTCCTCTCACTGTCTCTCTCCCTTTGTTCCTCTCACTGTCTCATTCGCCTCTTGTTCCTCTCACTGTCTCTCTCCCCTTGTTCCTCTCACTGTCTCTCTCGCCTCTTGTTCCTCTCACTGTCTCTCTCCCCTTGTTCCTCTCACTGTCTCTCTCCCCTTGTTCCTCTCACTGTCTCTCTCCCCTTGTTTTTCTCACGGTCTCTCTCCCTTTGTTCCTCTCACTCTCTCTCCTTGTTCCTCTCACTCTCTCTCTCCCCTTGTTACTCTGACTGTCTCTCTCCCCTTGATCCTCTCACTGTCTCTCTCCGCTTGTTCCTCTCACTGTGTCTCTCCCCTTGTTCCTATCACTGTCTCTCTCCCCTTGTTCCTCTCACTGTCTCTCTCCCCTTGTTCCTCTCACTGTCTCTCTCCCCTTGTTCCTCTCACTGTCTCTCTCCCCTTGTTCCTCTCAGTCTCTCTCCCCTTGTTCCTCTCAGTCTCTCTCCCCTTGTTCCTCTCAGTCTCTCTCTCCCCTTGTTCCTCTCACTCTCTCACTCCCCTTGTTCCTCTCTCTGTCTCTCTCCCCTTGTTCCTCTCACTCTCTCTCTCCCCTTGTTCCTCTCACTGTCTCTTTCCCCTTTTTACTCTCACTCTCTCTCTCCCCTTGTTCCTCTCACTGTCTCTCTCCCCTTGTTCCTCTCACTGTCTCTCTCCCCTTGTTCCTCTCACTGTCTCTCTCCCCTTGTCCCTCTCACTCTCTCCAGTTGTTCCTCTCACAGTCTCTCTCTCGTTGATCCTCTCACTATCTCTCTCCCCTTGTTCCTCTCACTGTCTCTCCCCCCTTGTTCCTCTCACTCCCTCTCTCCCCTTGTTCCTCTCACTCTCTCCCTACCCTTGTTCTTCTCACTATCTCTCTCCCCTTGTTCCTCTCACTGTCTCTCTCCCCTTGTTCCTCTCACTGTCTCTCTCCCCTTGTTCCTCTCACTGTCTCTCTCCCCTTGTTCCTCTCACTGTCTCTGTACCCTTGTTCCTCTCACTGTCTCTCTCCCTTTGTTTCTCTCACTGTCTCTCTCCCCTTGTCCCTCTCACTGTCTCTCTCCCCTTGTCCCTCTCACTGTCTCTCTCCCCTTGTTCCTCTCACTGTCTCTCTCCCCTTGTTCCTCTCACTGTCTCTCTACCCTTGTTCCTCTCATTGTCTCTCTCCCCTTGTTCCTCTCACTGTCTCTCTCCCCTTGTTCCTCTCACTGTCTCTTTCGCCTCTTGTTCCTCTCACTGTCTCTCTCCCCTTGTTCCTTTCACTGTCTCTCTCCCCTTGTTCCTCTCACTGTCTCTCTCGCCTCTTGTTCCTCTCACTGTCTCTCTCCCCTTGTTCCTCTCACTCTCTCTCTCCCCTTGTTCCTCTCACTGTCTCTCTCTCTCCCTGTTCCTCTCACTGTATCTTTCCCCTTGTTCCTCTCACTGTCTCTTTACCCTTGTTACTCTCACTCTCTCCCTCGCCTTGTTCCTCTCACTGTCTCTCTCCCCTTGTTCCTCTCACTGTCTCTGTACGCTTTTTCCTCTCACTGTCTCTCTCCCCTTGTTCCTCTCACTGTCTCTTTCGCCTCTTGTTCCTATCACTGTCTCTCTCCCCTTGTTCCTTTAACTGTCTCTCTCCCCTTGTTCCTCTCACTGTCACTCTCGCCTCTTGTTCCTCTCACTGTCTCTCTCCCCTTGTTCCTCTCACTCTATCTCTCCCCTTGTTCCTCTCACTGTCTCTCTCTCTCCTTGTTCCACTCACTGTCTCTCTCCCCTTGATCCTCTCACTGTCTCTCTCCCCTTGAACCTCTCACTGTTTTTCTCCCCTTGTCCATTTCACTGTCTCTCTCCCCTTGTTCCTCTCACTGTCTCTCTCCCTTTGTTCCTCTCACTGTCTCTCTCCCCTTGTCCCTCTCACTCTCTCTCTCGCCTTGTTCCTCTCACTATCTCTCTCCCCTTGTTCCTCTCACTCTCTCTCTCCCCTTGTTCCTCTCACTGTCTCTCTCCCCTTGTTCCTCTCACTGTCTCTCTCCCCTTGTTCCTCTCATTCTCTCTCCCCCCTTGTTCCTCTCACTGTCTCTTTACCCTTGTTCCTCTCACTGTCTCTCTCCCCTTGTTACTCTCACTCTCTCACTCCCCTTGTTCCTCTCACTGTCTCTCTCCCCTTCTTCCTCTCACTGTCTCTCTCGCCTTGTTCCTCTCACTGTCTCTCTCCCCTTGTTCCTCTCACTGTCTCTCTCCCCTCGATCCACTCACTGTCTCTCTCTCTCCCCTTGACCCTCTCACTGTCTCTCTCCCCTTGATACTCTCACTCTCTCTCTCTTCTTGTTCCTCTAACTGTCTCTCTCCCCTTGTTCCTCTCACTGTCTCTCTCCCCTTGTTCCTCTCACTGTCTCTCTCCCCTTGTTCCTCTCACTGTCTCTCTCCCCTTGTTCCTCTCACTGTCTCTCTCCCCTTGTTCCTCTCACTGTCTCTCTCCCCTTGTTCCTCTCACTGTCTCTCTCCCCTTGTTCCTCTCACTGTCTCTCTCCCCTTGTTCCTCTCACTGACTCTCTCCCCTTGTTCCTCTCATTGTCTCTCTCCCCTTGTTCCTCTCACTGTCTCTCTCCCCTTGTTCCTTCCACTGTCTCTCTCCCCTTGTTCCTTCCACTGTCCCTCTCCCTTTGTTCTTCTCACTGTCCCTCTCCCCTTGTTCTTCTCACTGATTCTCTCCCCTTGTTCCTCTCACTGTCTCTCTCCCCTTGTGCCTCTCACTGTCACTCTCCCCTTGTTCCTCTCACTATCTCTCTCCCCTTGTTCCTCTCACTATCTCTCTCCCCTTGTTCCTCTCACTTTCTCTTGCCCCTTGTTCCTCTCACTGTCACTCTCCCCTTGTTCATCTCACTGTCTCTCTCCCCTTGTTCCTCTCACTGTCTCTCTCCCCTTGTTCCTCTCAGTCTCTCTCCCCTTGTTCCTCTCACAGTCTCTCTCCCCTTGTCCCTCGCAATCTCTCTCTCCCTTTGTTCCTCTCTCTCTCTCTCCCCTTGTTCCTCTCTCTGTCTCTCTCCCCTTGTTCCTCTCACTCTCTCTCTCCCCTTGTTCCTCTCACTGTCTCTCTCCACTTGTTCCTCTCACTCTCTCTCTCCCCTTGTTCCTCTCACTCTCTCTCTCCCCTTGTTCCTCTCACTCTCTCTCTCCCCTTGTTCCTCTCACTGTCTCTCTCCCCTTGTCCCTCTCACTGTCTCTCTCCCCTTGTTTCTCTCACTGTCTCTCTCCCCTTGTTCCTCTCACTGTCTCTATCCCCTTGTCCCTCTCACTCTCTCTCTCTCCCCTTGTTCCTTTCACTGTCTCTCTCCCCTTGTTCCTCTCACTATCTCTCTCCCCTTGTCCCTCTCACTGTCTCTCTCCCCTTGTTTCTCTCACTGTCTCTCTACCCTTGTTCCTCTCACTGTCTCTCTACCCTTGCTCCTCTCACTGTCTCTCTCCTCTTGTCCCTCTCACAGTCTCTCTCCCCTTGTTCCTCTCACTGTCCCTCTCCCCTTGTTCCTCTCACTGCCTCTCTCCCCTTGTCCCTCTCACTGTCTCTCTCCCCTTGTTCCTCTCAATGTCTCTCTCCCTTGTTCCTCTCACTGTCTCTCTCCCCTTGTTCCTCTCACTGTCTCTCTACCCTTGTTCCTCTCAATGTCTCTTGCCCCTTGTTCATCTCACTGTCTCTCTACCCTTGTTCCTCTCACTGTCTCTCTCTCCTTGTTCCTCTCACTCTCTCTCTCTCGCCTTGTTCCTCTCACTGTCTCTCTCCCCTTGTAACTCTCACTCTCGCTCTCCCCTTGTTCCTCTCACTGTCTCTCTCCCCTTGTTCCTCTCACTGTCTCACTCCCCTTGTTACTCTCACTGTCTCTCTCCCCTTATCCATCTCACTGTCTCTCTCCCCTTGTTCCTCTCACTGTCTCTCTCCCCTTGTTCCTCTCACTGTCTCTCTCCCCCACTCACTCTCGCCTTGTTCCTCTCACTGTCTCTCTCCCCTTGTTCCTCTCACTGTCTCTGTACCCTTGTTCCTCTCACTGTCTCTCTCACTTTGTTCCTCTCACTGTCTCTCTCGCCTCTTGTTCCTCTCACTGTGTCTTCCCCTTGTTCCTCTCACTATCTCTCTCCCCTTGTTCCTCTCACTGTCTCTCTCCCCTTGTTCCTCTCACTGTCTCTCTCCCCTTGTTCCTCTCACTGTCTCACTCCGCTTGTTCTTCTCACTGTCTCTCTCCCCTTGTTCCTCTCACTCTCTCTCTCTCCTTGTTCCTCTCACTGTCTCTCTCCCCTTGTCCCTCTCACTGTCTCTCTCCCCTGGTTCCTCTCACTGTCTCTCTACCCTTGTTCCTCTCACTGTCTCTCTCTCCTTATTCCTCTCACTCTCTCTCTCCCCTTGTTCCTCTGACTGTCTCTCTCCCCTTGATCCTCTCACTGTCTCTCTCCGCTTGTTCCTCTCACTGTGTCTCTCCCCTTGTTCCTCTCACTGTCTCTTGCCCCTTGTTCCTCTCACTGTCTCTCTCCCCTTGTTCCTCTCACAGTCACTCTCCCCTTGTCCCTCGCAATCTCTCTCTCCCCTTGTTACTCTCACTCTCTCTCTCCCCTTGTTCCTCTCACTGTCTCTCTCCCCTTGTTCCTCTCACTGTCTCTCTCCCCTTGTTCCTCTCACTGTCTCTCTCCCCTTGTCCCTCTCACTCTCTCCCCTTGTTCCTCTCACAGTCTCTCTCCCGTTGATCCTCTCACTATCTCTCTCCCCTTGTTCCTCTCACTCTCTCTCTCCCCTTGTTCCTCTCACTCTCTCGCTCCCCTTGTTCCTCTCACTCTCTCTCTACCCATGTTCCTCTCACTATCTCTCTCCCCTTGTTCCTCTCACTGTCTCTCTCCCCTTGTTCCTCTCACTGTCTCTCTCCCCTTGTTCCTCTCACTGTCTCTCTCCCCTTGTCCCTCTCACTGTTTCTCTCCCCTTGTTCCTCTCACTGTCCTTTACCCTTGTTCCTCTCACTGTCTCTCTCCCCTTGCTCCTCTCACTGTCTCTTTCGCCTCTTGTTCCTCTCTGTCTCTATCCCCTTGTTCCTTTCACTGTCTCTCTCCCCTTGTTCCTCTCACTCTCTGTCTCGCCTCTTGTTCCCTCACTGTCTCTCTCCCTTGTTCCTCTCACTCTCTCTCTCCCCTTGTTCCTCTCATTGTCTCTCTCTCTCCTTGTTCCACTCACTGTCTCTCTCCCCTTGATCCTCTCACTGTCTCTCTCCCCTTGATCCTCTCACTGTCTCTCTCCCCTTGTCCATCTCACTGCCTCTCTCCCCTTGTTCCTTCACTGTCTCTCTCCCTTTGTTCCTCTCACTATCTCTCTCCCCTTGTTCCTCTCACTGTCTCTCTCCCCTTGTTCCTCCCACAGTATCTCTCCCCTTGTTCCTCTCACAGTCCCTCTCCCCTTGTCCCTCGCAATCTCTCTATCCCCTTGTTCCTCTCACTCTCTCTCTCCCCTTGTTCCTCTCAGTCTCTCTCCCCTTGTTCCTCTCATTCTCTCTCTCCCCTTGTTCCTCTCACTGTCTCTCTCCCCTTGTTCGTCTCACTCTCTCTCTCCCCTTGTTCTTCTCACTGTCTCTCTCCCCTTGTTCCTCTCACTGTCTCTCTCCCCTTGTCCCTCTCACTGTCCCTCTCCCCTTGTTCCTCTCACTGTCTCTCTCCCCTTGTTCCTCTCACTGTCTCTCTCCCCTTGTCCCTATCACTCTCTCTCTCTCCCCTTGTGCCTCTCACTGTCTCTCTCCCCTTGTTCCTCTCAGTATCCCTCTCCCCTTGTTCCTCTCACTATCTCTCTCCCCTTGTTCCTCTCACTGTCTCTCTCCCCTTGTTTCTCTCACTGTCTCTCTACCCTTGTTCCTCTCACTGTCCCTCAACCTTGTTCCTCTCACTGTCGCTCTCCTCTTGTCCCTCTCACAGTCTCTCTCCCCTTGTTCCTCTGACTGTCCCTCTCCCCATGTTCCTCTCACAGTCTCTCTCCCCTTGTCCCTCTCACTGTCTCTCTCCCCTTGTTCCTCTCACTGTCTCTCTCCCCTTGTTCCTCTCACTGTCTCTATCCCCTTGTCCCTCTCACTCTCTCTCTCTCCCCTTGTTCCTCTCACTGTCTCTCTCCCCTTGTTCCTCTCACTATCTCTCTCCCCTTGTCCCTCTCACTGTCTCTCTCCCCTTGTCCCTCTCACTGTCTCTCTCCCCTTGTTCCTCTCACTGTCTCTCTACCCTTGTTCCTCTCACTGTCTCTCTCCTCTTGTCCCTCTCACAGTCTCTCTCCCCTTGTTCCTCTCACTGTCCCTCTCCCCTTGTTCCTCTCACTGTCTCTCTCCCCTTGTCCCTCTCACTGTCTCTCTCCCCTTGTTCCTCTCAATGTCTCTCTCCCTTGTTCCTCTCACTGTCTGTCTCCCCTTGTTCCTCTCACTGTCTCTCTACCCTTGTTCCTCTCACTGTCTCTTGCCCCTTGTTCATCTCACTGTCTCTCTACCCTTGTTCCTCTCACTGTCTCTCTCTCCTTGTTCCTCTCACTCTCTCTCTCTCCCCTTGTTCCTCTCACTGTCTCTCTCCCCTTGTAACTCTCACTCTCGCTCTCCCCTTGTTCCTCTCACTGTCTCTCTCCCCTTGTTCCTCTCACTGTCTCTCTCCCCTTGTTCCTCTCACTGTCTCTCTCCCCTTATCCATCTCACAGTCTTTCTCCCCTTGTTCCTCTCACTGTCTCTCTCCCCCTCTCACTCTCGCCTTGTTCCTCTCACTGTCTCTCTCCCCTTGTTCCTCTCACTCTCTCTCTCTCCTTGTTCCTCTCACTGTCTCTCTCCCCTTGTCCCTCTCACTGTCTCTCTCCCCTGGTTCCTCTCACTGTCTCTCTACCCTTGTTCCTCTCACTGTCTCTCTCTCCTTATTCCTCTCACTCTCTCTCTCCCCTTGTTCCTCTGACTGTCTCTCTCCCCTTGATCCTCTCACTGTCTCTCTCCGCTTGTTCCTCTCACTGTGTCTCTCCCCTTGTTCCTCTCACTGTCTCTTGCCCCTTGTTCCTCTCACTGTCTCTCTCCCCTTGTTCCTCTCACAGTCACTCTCCCCTTGTCCCTCGCAATCTCTCTCTCCCCTTGTTACTCTCACTCTCTCTCTCCCCTTGTTCCTCTCACTGTCTCTCTCCCCTTGTTCCTCTCA